>NW_026068042.1:2346569-2438311 GCF_014885135.2 Alexandromys fortis
TATATTTAAAGACTTACATTGCAAAAAGCTGGGGCTCTAGAGAAGAACACGGAGACAGTATAACTTTTTCATGCTTAAATACCTTAGAGATAATCTTTTATGAAGTTTGGTAGACAGCCTTTTGGCTTTCCCCCCATCTACTGCTGGGATGGAATGTATTATGCCTTATGTTTAATTATTTCTTTGGCTGACTTTGTTCCGTTCCCGTGTCTTGTGAGAGTATGCAGTGTGTACAGTGTCTGTGGACCTACATCATATTCCTGCTCTCCAGGTTCCCAGAATGTGCCAATCACCTCAACTCACATCACTGTAGCATGGCTCCTCCCAGAGATAGCCAAGTGTCCAAATTGTGTGGTCTAGTGTCTCTCTCTGGCATGTTCAATCTGAAATCAAAAGAAGAATGGGTGTGGAGATGATCTGAGGAGATTTGTCCAAGCTTTAGGTTCAGTGCCTCATACTGAAAAAGAGAAGAAGACTCAGATATTGTTAACTATAACAGATCACTCCAGATTACCATCCCCAAACTCACCAGCCTACCCTGCTGATATCATACATATGCACTCACATCTAGATGTTTCCAATAGTCTTTTTTTTTCCTTTAATTTCTGCAGATACAGTATGGAAAGAAAGGAATGCTGGTTTTACCATGCATTTTAAATTATCCCCACAAAGAAGCAGTTTTCAATATATAGTAAGTAATGTCAATAAGATCAGTATGGTGGGTTTCATGTTTCAAATGATATAAACCAGAAGATGGTAGAACAATATCACAACAACTAATGGAAAGCCACCAGGCTGAGGTTCTAGAACAGTTGAAACCATCCTTCAAAAATAGAGCCAAAGTAAAGAATCTGGAGACTGTGGTCATTTGAATGTAATTAGCCCCTGTAATCTCAGAGGGAGTGGCAGTATTAGGAGCTGTGGCTTTGTTGGACTGAGTATGACCTTATTGGAGGAAGTGTGTCACTGTGCGGGCGGGCCTTGCGATTTCCTATGATCAGGATACTGCCCAGTGTGTCAGTCGACTTCCTGTTGCCTTCAAGATATAGAACTGCCAGCCACCTCCCTAGCATCACGTCTGAGTGCATGCTGCCATGCTTCCCACCATGATGGTAACGGACTGGACATCTGAAACTGTAAGTGAGCCACTCCAGTTAAATGTTTTCTTTATTAGATTTGCTTTGGTTATGGTGTTTCTTCACACTAATAAAAACCCTAAGACAGAGACAATTGGAGACGTTCAGAAGGCAGAAGAATTCAGCAACAGCAGAACTGATGTATAAGGAAGGCTGCAGGAAGACCCCCCCCACACACACACATAGGAGGAAGATGCCATCAGGAAGACACGTATCTGCACAGAGGAGCGAGGAGCTCCCAGGATGATAACCATGTGGCTAAGTGTAAGAAACTTACAATGAGTAGCTAGTTTCTGTAAAAGGTCATTAGCTGCTCAAAGGGGAAAAACTACATTGTGTAGGTTTATAACCCATAGAATTAAAATATATGACAATGTTAATATAAATTCCATAAGGAGAGAAGAGGAAATGTATTGTTATATGATTCTTCCACTATTTAAGGGTCTGATGCCACTTAGACAAAAGCTATGGTAAGTCAAAGATGCATAATATATACCCTAACACAAGCCCTAAAATAATGCCCACACAGTTATTGCTAAAAACAAAGGAAATCAAATAAAGCCATAAAATACACCTTTGTTCCAAAAAAATACAAATTCCAAGATTATAGATCTAAATCAAGAACTATTAATAATCACATTAAATGTTATTGGACTAAACATGTCAATTTAAGGCAGAGATTGTTACAGGTTAAAAAAGCAAAATTGAACAATATAAGAAATTTGTTTTAGTACTGGAGAGATAGCTCAGTGATTAAGAGCATATACTTCTTTTCCTGAAGACCCAAGATTGGTCCCAGCACCCATACCACATGGCTTACAACCTCATGTAACTCTCCTCCAGGGGATCTGACATGTTTGGCCTCTGCAAGTAGCTGCACATGCACACACACACACATGCACACACACACACACACACATTCCAGAATCTACTACTACAGAAGCTTCTTAAAATATATGCATATATGAAAGAAATCTAAATGGAATCACCAAAAAAATAGGGAATGGGGGAGATAGAACTTCCAATGCCAGAAATGGGTTACATTTAATCAAATTGTTGGCCAGAGGAGCCATGGAAATCTCCAAGCTCAGGTGATTGACAAGGATATTTGCTGCTCCCTCAAAATGATGGATTATCTTATTGCTTAAGATAATACTTAGATATTTCATTGAACTTGGAGAAGTCAGTCATATCGGTGCCTAACTGGAGCCAACACCCCTAACTGACTAGTGTTCTTGGTACTGGAAGGTACTCTGCATTCTACCAGAGGAGAAAGGTAAACACTACCCCAGTCTACAATGGTAACCTGCCTGCCTGACATGTTGGTGCAATCGTGGCACATAAATTGTGGGTGTAACCAACCACTGCGAGATTGAAGCTAAGGCCTACTCTATGAGAAGGAACAGATTCCTAATACTGGGTGGCCATGAACCTGGGCCTAGGTAGGCCCTGAGCCTATTGGAAAACCAAATAATACTGTTCTGCTAGAGGAATGTAGCAATATAATGATTCTCAACATTCTGAAATACTCATAGATCAGTGCCTCACTTGGCCATCAGCAGTAGACGGAAACGACCACAGAGACCCAGAACTGGACAATGTGGAGAGTGAGAGATTTTGGAACACTCAGTCCTAAATAGATGTCCTCATCAAACTACTCTCCTCAGTTCCCAGGAAACCATGTGGAAGAGGAGGCAGAAAGATTTTAAGAGCCAGAGTGGATGGATGATGCCAAGGAAACCGTGTCTTCCAGACTCAACAGGACTAATGCCCATATAAACTCACAGAGACTTCGGTGGCATGTGATGTGGAAAGGTCATTTGTCAATCTGTTGCTTCGTTGGTTAATCAATAAAGAAAACTGCTTGGCCTGATAGGACAGAAAATTAGGTAGGCGGAGTAAACAGAACAGAATGCTGGGACGAAGGGAAGTGAGCCAGATGCCATAGCTCTCCTCTCTGAGGCAGACGTGATGAAGCTCCAGCTCAAGATGGACATAGGCTAGAATCTTCCCGGTAAGCCACTGCCTCGTGGTGCTACACATATGATTAGATATGGGTTAATGCAAGAAGTGAGAATTAGCCAAGAAGAGGCTAGATATATTGGGCCAGGCAGTGTTTAAATGAATACAATTTGTGTGTTGTTATTTCGGGTAAATCTAGCTGGTGCAGGAGCCGGGCGGCGGGAAGCGGCCCACAGCTCCCCACAACAGGCATGCACAGGGCTTGCACAGATCCAAGGCAGATGGAGCAGTGGACACGGGCTCTCTTCTGTAATCAAGAGGCTCTCATGATCAAGAAGCTATTTCCAATTGACATCCACTTGCAAAGGAAACATTAATTCCCTCCATTAGAGTCTCACTGAGTATGCCAATCACACTTAGGGGTAGGCCCGATGCCCAGCAGTAGAAGGACAATACAAAGCCTCGAGTGGATATGGGAGGATCTAGGAGGAAGTGGGGGAGAAGGAACCATGAGCAGAATATATTGCATGAAAAAACATTTTTAATAAAATGTATTAAAAACAAAAATACCCACACAAACAAAAGGAAAAGAAAAAAATCAAACTAATAATATTATTCATAAGCTACTTTTATTTAAAGAAAAATCTTAAAAAGAGAAACATGATTTAAATGTAAATATATAAATGTATTCAAATAAAAGAATGGAAAGATATACAATGATATTAGTGGTGTTTTTAAAAGCAAGAAATAAAATATTTACTGTAGCACAAGGCAGATTTTATGGGAAAGAACATTACCTGGGATAATAATATCCTAATTATATTAGGACTAATTCATTAAAAAAATGACAATCCAAAATTAACATGCAATTAATTCATAAAAAATAAAAAAAACAAACCCAAACAAAATAAAAATAGCATTCTGTGGGTTTTAATCTATTTTGTCTGCCACATCACAATTCCACAAGCTGGGAAACAGAAACTTATTTCCCACAGTTCCAAAGATTGAAAGTCGGTGAGGATGGCAGCATGGTCAAGTTCTGGTTAGAGCATCTTCAAGCAGTTTCTCACTGTAGCCTGACCCAATACAAAGGACAAGTCAGGCTTCTGGGCTCTCTCCTAGGAGCTCCAGCTGCACTTACTAGGGCTCTTTCCAACTAATACAATCATCTTAGGGACTGGGGCTTCAACATAGGAATTTGATGGAGGGGACACACACATTGGTGGGATTGAATCCATGCATATAAAATTATAGAAAATGCAAGTTAAATTTACAGAAAGCAGATCTGTAGTTTTAGGGATGCAAGGCCAGGTAGGAGGAGAGGAATAGGGTAGAATACAATCAGCAGGAAATGTTTGTGCTGTGTTCGGGTACAGACATCATTTTTACTGCTACTGGCTTCATGGAGTATAAGTGTGGGCTATTTACTGTGTCTGTTGCATTTCAATAAGGCATTCAGGAAGGAATCCCAACACCAAAGAAACCCACACGAAGCCCTGGCGCAATGCGCTAGCAGGTGTGTCTCCAGCCTGAGGCACGGGAGCAGCATCTGGCCAAAGTAGGCGATGAACGTGGCCCAAAACAAAATTGTTACCTTATGTAAAATGTTATGAAATGTTTTACAAGTTTTGAAAATTTGTTGCCTGGTCCTCCGAGTGGATTTTGCAGCTGACAATGTCCTGTGGCCGTGTTGGCAGGTTGGGCATGTCTGTCTTCATACAGGCTCTGGAGCTTACGACACATTGTTTCAAAGTCAGCTCTGGGCTAGTGACCAATACTTCTTTCCTTGGGTCTCTACTTTTCAGTTATAGAGGGTGAGAACGGCAGATTCACTTTATGATCTGCTTGCAAAATGATTGTGACGATTCCTTTGTGGCACAGCAGTGTGGAGGGCGAGCAGGGCCTTGTGGTAGCTGTTCAGAAATTAGTCTATCTATTACTGGCACAGGGTCAGGAAGCAGAGGGTGGTTCTTGCCGAATATGCTTGTGGCCCACTGGGAGATGAGTTTGCATGCTCAAAACAAATGTAATTTCCCATGAGGTTGGTCTCTTGCCTTAAGCGGACGCTGTACGTTATGAACTCCACCTGCTCCATTCTGCTCAGAAACGCAGCTATAAATGGACCTTAAAGCCTTGCCATGGAAAAGATGAGGTTGCTCTTACACCAGGAGCTATTTTTGGAATCTCTTCATGGAGCGCCTCTTCCTAGGATTAGGCAAGCATCATTCTGTCTGTGATCAGTTATACAGCTGGCAATGGAGTCAACTCTTAGAGCATAGTGGTGAGGGCACACAGGTCTCCCCCCCTAATCTCAGTTGCTCCAAAGATTGTCTCCCTCAAAATTCTACTATCTCATGTACTGTAGCAAAACAAAATAAAAAATGTCTGGGATCTGGGAGTTGGTTGGTCAAAGCAGCATTTGATGCAGAGGGATGCCTAGTGGTATAAGCTGTCTGATGAAGTCTGGCGCACTTTCATGTTACAGACAGGGCAGGGGATAGGGTAGTACCCTAAACAAAGTGTTGAATCTGTAAGATGATAGGAATATGTTATTTAACATTGGCTAACTGTAGTACTCTGATTAATTTTTTTTTAGCCTGGTTCCAAGGAGAAAAATAACCGCTACTGAAGAAAGAGTCTATGCCAGCTTTTGTAACTATGATGAAACACACAAGACAGTCTGTTTAGAAAGAAAGGAAGTTTAGGTAGCGCACAATCTTAGAATATGGAACTCCAAACTGCACAGTGAAAGCTCTTGTGAAAGTCCTCTGGACTGCACCACCACAAGGCAGACTTGTCTGTGTCTGTGTGTGATCTCTCTCTGTCTCCTTATAAACCCACCAATTGCCAATATTGGGACTATACTATAAATGTATAATTAAGTCTAATCACCTTCCAGAAGCATCTCCTGTAAAAAACCATTAAGTTATTGAACTTTCCACCCTCCTAATACCAATAGCATATGACTTTTAGGCTTAAATACTTGTAAATTCAGGTAGGGCATAGGGACAGACCATAGAGAAGCCATAGTGGAAAGTGAAGTTCACTGTCCTTATGACTAATGGTGATGAGCCAGGTTAGGCTAGTTTCAATTTTTCCCTATAATTTATAATCAGAATGATTTAAGGAAAGTAAGAATTCTCAAGGGCCCTTCATTGGTACTTTGTCACTTCCCCACAGGTTGTTGGGTCAGTGGCACAGCTGAGGGCCCTTTCAATCTGCACCAAGATAGCAAGGACTGGATCGTACTGGTTGCACAGAGACTCTGAGCTCTCCCTGTGGAGTGAGAACTGAGCTTGAGGGTTTATGAGTCTATCTATGGCGACAAACCTGGAGCTTCTCTCTCTCTAGGTGCTAAATCAATACCTCTTGAATGGCTGATTGATCTCTGAAGAATACTACTACTTCAGCTACATTAAAAAAGTATGTATCATTCATCCATGTATTAGTTTAGGTTTTGTTAAAAATGCTTTTCATGGGGATATGTCCTAGCACTTAGGAATCTGTATTCCTCTTGAAGAGCACCAGGTTTCAGTTCCCAGCATCCATTTCAGGAGGCTCACAGCTGCTGGGAACAACAGCTCCAGGGAATCTAGTTGTTGAAATATGAGCGGCAGGGCTGCGTCCCCGGCACCCAGCCGCCCGCATGGCTAGTTTATACCCAGAAATAATTACACAGAAACTGTATTCTTTCAAACACTGCCTGGCCCGGCTAGGTCCAGTTTCTTATTGGCTAGCTCTTACATATTGTTCTAACCCATTTCTAATATTCTGTGTAGCCCACGAGCTGGCTTACCAGGGAGGATCTTAACCTGCGTCTGTCTGGAGCGGGAGAACCATGGCGACTCCTCACACAGCTTCTTTTTCCCAGCATTCTCCTCTGTCTACTCCGCCTACCTAATTTTCTATCCAATAAAATGGGCCAAGGCAGTTTCTTTATTAATAAGAAATCACTCCCACATCATTTCCCCTTTTTCTGTTTAAACAAAAAAGAAAGGCTTTAACTTTAACATAGTAAAATTACATATAACAAAACAGTTATCAAGTAAGAATTACAGTTACAATATTTATATCTATTTTATCTCTTATCATAACTAAGGAAAACTATAACTATCTATTCATTCTTCAACTCCATCAAAGACTCCAGAAGGATATAATACTACCTAAGTAAACAAGAAATAAGAAAACTCTAGAAATGACAGAGACATCTCGCTGCCTGGACAGTCACCCAAAGTTCCTCTGTACCGTTGGGGCATCCATCTTCGGCCTACAGGCCCATGGTATCCAGAGACATTTCCATGAAGCAGGAAATTTCAAAGACAGTTCAGTCATTTTCTGCTGTGTCCTGCAGAATGTCTCGCAGACTCTTTCATGAATCAGGAACCCCGAAAGACCATCTCACCTTTAGGCAAGTTCAGCAGTCCTCTCTCTGCGGGTTCTCTGTGTCCAGTTTATGCAACAGTCCAGGCAAGAGCAGTTTCTTGCCCAAATGGCTATCAAACTCCATAAGGATCCTCTTCGATGCCCATCTTCCTCTTGAAGTAGATTGGTGCTGCCAGGAGCAGACGTGTCTCATTGTCATGAAAAGCCCTAAGTTATTAAAACATTTAAATGCCATATTCTGCAGCCTTTGAGAGATATGAAGAATGCCTATCTAACTGAAATATATCTCTATATATCTAGAAAATCTAACATGACTACAAGCTTTACTATTATCAATGATTATCCATTAACAACCTATATTTCCTAACTATACATTACATTTTTAAATGAACTACACAATCACAATACCTTAATCAAGATCAAAAATACATATACATATAACAAAATTGACCTTAAAATCCATACCAATGCAAATTATTCATATCTATATCATCCAGTGTCCTCTTCTGAGCTACCTGGCACCCACATTCACATTGATGAACCCCCACATGGACACATATATTGACACACAAATTAAAAATAACAGCTGGGCAGTGGTGGCACATGCCTTTAATCCCAGCACTCGGAAGACAGAGGCAGGCAGATCTCTGTGAGTTCAAGGCCAGCCTGGTCTACAAGAGCTAGTTCCAGGATAGGCTCCAAAGCTACAAAGAAACGCTGTCTCAAAAAAAAAAGACCCAAAATAACATAAATATTAAGAATGCTTTTCACATTTATATGCATTTATTTCTCAAGACAATCCCATCTTGGCTTTGGGGACTTTAATCAGCTCCACTTTATAGGTAAGGAAACTGAGTCCAGAGAGGCTAAGCAATTTTCACTAACAACTAATCCTGAAATTTGCATACTCTTGTAATACTGCTATTTTTCTATGCCCCAGCTTCACTCACTCACTCATTCAGCCTAAGATTAGACTGCTGTTAAGTAGAGTGCAGGAAGACTCCGAGCAGGGGAGATTTTCTCTTTTGGGCATCTTCCTCACTGACATCGTGAATCTAATGTAAGCCAAAGACAGCAAAGTTGGTGGTCCAAGGAAAGTGACCTGTATGTGTGTACACATGGGCAGATGTGGGCCTGTGCCCCTGAGAAAGAGAGAGAGAGAGAGAGAGAGACAGAGAGAGAGCCTGCAGCAGGAGTGGTCTTGGATGCACCTGAGAACATACCTCTCACAGGAAATTCTTGTGAGAAACACAAGGATAAACCTTCCCTGATATTTCGAAAGTCCATTTTATGTGTTCCAGGTGATGGCATTCCCCTGAAGAAGGTCATAAATATGACCAAGCTGAAAATCCCCTGGAAGCTGTAAACAAGTATATAATATCCAAGAACAGGTCCTGATCCCTGAGAATTTAAGTTGTGACCGGTGACTGTATATCCAACTCAATTTTGTGTTTTCTGTAACATTAGCTGTGATGATGTTTAGGGAACACAATTAGGGTGAAAGCAGACACGCTGGTCCTGATGAGTATCCCACTTGCTGAAGATTCCGTGGGCAAATTTTCCTTAGCAGAGATGGTTTGGTTCCGCTGACGGCATGATTTCAATAATGAATAATTCAATAAAGTTGGTGATAAGTGGCAGCTGGAGACAGAGCAAACATCTCTGAATCCTGTTCCTTTTATGGGCCATTGGAAGCAGCCTCCTCACTGCAGAAACCTCTGGAAAGGAGAAATGAGCCTGTTCTTCTTAGGCTAATGGGGAATAATGGTGTGATCATCAAGGTCATTTTTCCTGAAAGCCAGTGACAGGGCTCACCCTGCATCCTTGCTTTCCTGTGAGGGACACTCAGGTGACTGTCTGTACAGGGGGAAACGGTCTATCCACCAAAAGCAGTGCTTGGTGCCAGTGTGGGGCCATGGATGGGATGGGCAGCTGGTAGGACATCACCACCTGCCTAGCGTGAAGATATTCTGCCTGTGAATCCCAAGATGCTTATAAAGGATGATCAGTAGAGACTGCATGGTACTGGCCAAGAGTCATAAGACCTTCTCCAAGAATTAGGGAGCTGAAAGCTGCTCATCCTCTGATGCTACCAACCATTACTAACCACCGAGTCACCACTAACCACTACTAACCACTGAGTCACTACTAACCACCACTAACTACTGAGTCACTACTAATCACTACTAACCACTGAGTCACTACTAACCACTACTAACTAACCACTGGGTCACTACTAAGCACTGAGTTACTACTAACCACCACTAGCCACTGAGTCACTACTAACCAATGAGTCACTACTAACCTCCACTCCAAGTGATTCCCTTATACTCTGCACATCACATGGTTGAAAATACACCTATCTCCATGCAGCAGATTTAAATTGATGTCTTCGTCTCTGCTTGCCTATTGCCTTCAGCTTGGCCCAAAGCCCCTGCTCACTCCTTCTGGAGTATTATGAACCTTTAAGAGGACAGATTTGATGCTACAGGGTTTTGCAGGGTGGGGGTGGGAGTGTTGGAAAGGAAAGGGATGTTTGGATTGTCCTCTGAGCAGCTGTGCCTCTCAGTTGCCCATGCCCTCCCCATGCTTTCAACCTATAGGTAACCTAATTAATCATTGGTTCACCAAGGTAGACGTGGGTGGAATAATTTCTTTGTCTTGTTGCCTACTTTATCTTGGATGAACAGAAATATACTCCCTAGTAAGAACCACACATTAACCCATTTATTTAACTTTCAATAGCTTACCCAAATTGTTTACTTTGTTTTTCCCTGTGTATACTGAATAGCATCCACATTTTTCAATAAGATATTGGTATCTAGAATCTTTTCCATCAAATTCCTAAAATAATAATCATTAAGTACTTCCTACCTGTCTCCTGTAATTTAATTCAACTTACCTTCCTAGTATTAACCTACCCTTTCTTAATTCCCATGTATTCATCCCATTTACTCTTTACTCATTCATTCAGAACTGTTGCTTACTGAGTACCTGTTAGCCCCTATGGCACCATATTGCAGGGCAAGCATTGTTGACTCTCCTTGTAGACTGTGAGTTACACGTGGAGAATAACCTTTTGAAGACAATGGTGCCTTTTTTTTTTCCTTTTTTAAAATTGATTTTATTGAGCTATACATTTTTCTCTGCTCCCCTCCCTTCCTCTCCCCTCTTCTTCTGTCCTCTCCCTTGGTCCCCATTCTCCCAGTTTACTCAGGAGATCTTGTCTTTTTCTACTTCTCATGTAGATAAGATCCATGAATGTCTCTCTTAGGGTCCTCATTTGTTGCCTAGTTCCTCTGGGATTGTGATTTGTAGGCTGTTTTTTTTTTTTTTTTTTTTGCTTTATGTCTAAAAGCCACTTATGAGTGAGTACATATGATAATTGTCTTTCTGGGTCTGGATTAACTCCCTAATATGATGTTTTCTAGATCCATCCATTTGTCTGCAAATTTCAAGATGTCATTATTTATTTCTGCTGTGTAGTGCTCCACTGTGTAAGTGTACTACATTTCTTTATCAATTTTTCAGTTGAGGGGCCTTTTAGGTTGTTTTCAGGTTCTGGATATGACATGTCCTTGTGACACGATTGAGCATCCTTTGGATATATACCCAAAAGTGGTATTGCTGGGTCTTAAGGAAGATTGTTTCCTAATTTTCTGAGAAATCGCCACACTGACATCCAAAGGGGTTGTATCAGCTTGCATTCCCACTAGCAATGCAGAAGTGTTCCCTTTTCCCCACAACCTCTCCAGCATAAGTTGTCATCAGTGTTTTTGATCTTGGCCATTCTTACAGAGTTGATGGAATCTCAGAGTTGTTTTGATTTGCATTTCTCTGATGGCTAAGGATGTTGAGCATTTCCTTAAGTGTCTTTCAGCCATTTTAGATTCCTCTGTGCAGAGTTCTCTGTTTAGGTCTGTAGTCCATTTTTTTTATTGGATTATGTGTTCTTTTGATGATCAATTTCTTGTGCTCTTTATATATTTTGGAGATCAGACCTCTGTCTGATGTGGGGTTAGTGAAGATCTTTTCCCATTCTGTAGGCTGTCGTTTTGTCTTGTTGACTGTATCCTTTGCTTTACAGAAGCTTTTCAGTTTCAGGAGGTCCCATTTATTAATTGTTTCTCTGGGCTTAATTAATTAATTGTGCTGCTGGGCTTATAGTTAGAAAGTGGTCTCCTGTGCCAATGTGTTCAAGTATACTTCCCACTTTCTCTTCTAAGGTTCAGTGTGGCTGGCTTTATGTTGAGGTCATTGAAGACAATGATACTTAATTGTATACATCAACTGATTGAGCTAAAGATGTCCAGATAGCTGAAGAAGCCATTATTTAGAATGGTTTACTGGAATTGGTAAAGATGACTCTTACCAGGATAGGCATTATCTCAAATGTCAGAGACCAGGTCGAGCAAAAAGGAAGGTTGAACTCCTGTCTTGAGTTGGGAGATCCATCTTTCCCTGGCCTGTTCACTGGCTTTTAGAGTTCACAGCGGTCCAGTCTCCTTCCTGCACTGACCTGGACTAGGAGTCATACTCTCAGCTCTAGCGTGTTTCTGGCTTTCATGATAGAACTGAACTGTAGCCCTGGCTTCCCAGTTGGCAGACTTGATCAGCTTCCATAACCATGAGGGTAAATTCCATTATCTATCTCCTATTATATATTCGTGTGTATCTCATTGGTTCTCTTTCCTGGAAGAACTCCAATTAATGAGGGATGTAATTGGAATCCGAGAGCGACACTGATGGATAAATACCAGCTTCGCTTTTGGCAGAAGAAAACAGCACAGCTGCGCCTAGGAAGAGATGAACTCGGGATGTGTGCTGTGCTGAGCTGATTTCCTGTGTAAGGAGCCTGCCTCATTGTCTCGTGCTTGGAACACTGCATTGGAATTGAGATAGACATCTGGATTCCAGTTGTCCTGTCTGGATTTTTAAGGACTTTATGAGTGCAGAGTGGCCATCAAGTTCCCAGTCAAAGAGCCAACCAATGGCATCTGCATATGGCTGTGGGTGGAAGTCGAGCCTACGAGCTACAGTGAGGGCTCTCTGCTGCCGGGGTTTCTGTCCTGACCTTTCGGAAGTCAGCCCCCTGACAGGTGGGCAGTGCAGATTATATAGGTTCTGTGTGGTAACCTGATGAAGAAGGACCTTTCTGGCCAACCTGGACCATTCAGCCTGAGAAGACAATCCACTGGGATTTGGCCAAATCTCAAGACCTTTGTTTTGAGCTCACTTTCCCTTCCTCTGGCTTTTTCTTTATTCCACCTGTTTATCCTTCCCAGACCTCCTACCAGGGTCTTGATTTCTGTCTGTGGCCCTCATCTTACATCTTTCCTCTCTTACCTTCTTTCAGTCCCTTCCTTTTGTTTTCATTGCTTCCATCTTTTAAAGATTCACTAAGGTCTGATGTGGGTATTTGGCAGGTGCTGACCAATCCAGGGTAGACTGATTCACCTTGTGTGTGTAGGGGTGGGTGTGTACTGAGGATTTTCCATGCGTCAGACACTGGAACTCACACGTCTAGAGGGTGGAAGAAGAGAAGGAATGGTTCTACACAGACTATGAAGAAGGGGTCAACAGAGCAAGCATGCGAGGCAAACAGCAGCAAGGCCATTCAGCAACTGGAAGCCATATTGAACTTTGGCTTGGGGCTTGGAGTAGACAAGTCATTGCAGTTTTTACTGAGGTGTGGTTTGTTCAGACTTGAAATTTGGGAATCTTGAGCTCTAAGTGGTATGCACTATAAACCAGTGTTGTGGAAAATTATTTTAAGATGTGTTGCCTTTGTTTATGCTGTGGAACATTTGTTTAATAATGTAAAAATGTGTTGCATTCTTTAATGTTGCATTTTTTTAAACTCTGTGAAGTTGTGTTACTGTGCCTGTCTAAAACACATGATTGGTCTGATAAAGAGCTCAATGGCCAATAGCGAGGCAGGAGAGGATAGGCAGGGATGGCAGACAGAGAATAAGTGGAAGGAGACATCTGAAAGGAGGAAGGAACAAGAAGAGGGGGAGAGCAGGACATCAGGGGCCAGCCACCCAGCTACACAGTCAGCCACAGAGGAAGAAGAAAGAAGAAAACTATGCAGAAGCAGAGGAAGGTAAATATCCAGAGGCAAAAGGCATATGGGATAATTTAAGTTAAGAAAAGCTAGCTAGAAATAAGCCAAGCTAAGGCTGGGCATTTATAAACAATAATAAGCCTCCGTGTCATGATTTGGGAGCAGGGTGACGCCCCCCCCCAAGAGTAAAAGAGTTGAAACAACCAACTACAAACCAGAGGTAAGAAATCTAGAAGGGGAAGGCCCCGCTTCTACTCCAATGCCAGCGAAACTACAGTGGAGTAAGGAGCAGCTGCCAAGAGGCACAATGTGAATCTCTCTCCACTGCCAAACCAGTCTTCTAAGATTCTGCAAACCTTGGGTGGTGAGATCCATGGAGAAGCATGGGGAGATCTCAGATCCTGGCGCAGAAGGGAAGCAGAACATGAGAATAGATGATGAGACATGGGTCCGTGGGTAAGGGGATATGGGGAGAATATTGTTCTGGAAACCGTAAGCAGAGCACTCTTTGGCCTTCTTTGTGCTGGAGGCCCCTTGGGAGGCCCCTTGGTCTGTGGCAGTGGGGGTGGTTTGAGTGAGAAAGGTCCTATGTGGTTGACACCTGGTTCCCACACAGGGGCAGGCCTTAAAGGGGAGCCTTGTTGGGAGAAGTGGGTCACGGAGGGTGGGCCTTGGGGTCTCTTGGCTCACCCCCTACTTTCTGTCCTTGTGCTATTTTCTAAGTCCAGATACTGTGTGAGCAGCTACCCCAGGTTCCTTCTGCCATGGCAGACTGTACTCTCAACTCTAAAACAAAAATAACTACTTCTTCCCATACTGCTTCTGTCTGAAATTTCATCCCAGCCATTAGGAAAGTACAAATATATCTGGGATCTCCATAACTACTAAAGCAAAAATGAGTCAAGCTCAAATCATAGCCTTGCATTGTCAGAGACGGAGGACTAGGGTTCTCCATCTTTGAGGACATTACCGTTTGGTGTGTCTGGACGTAAGGACGACACAATGACAATGTGAATGTGGACAGGCCATGGGGAACCCTCTATAAAGGGACGGCAGCTTCGCGGAAAGCAAGTGACTATGCAGAGAGCCGGTCTCGGGAATGGATGCAGCTTTAGGGAATAAGGATGTGGCTCAGCTCCAGGGGTTTTATGTTGGTGACTCTGAGTTAACAGAGACCCCCACAAAATGCAGATGATCACAGACCCACAGGAGAGAATGGAGCATGGTCATCCTCACTGTCGTGTGTGCTGGATCAGGCTGTGAGCTCATAAAACACTTTGCAGAATGCAGACACAGACGAGGTTCTCAGCCCCAAGGATGGCGAGCCTCGTGGAGACTGATGCAGAGAATCAAGTTCAAACCCAAAGGTCTGCCGTCATTATTGGAACTAGCCTCCAGGAGAAAGGCTAAACAATGCCTGTTGGCTTCGAGGATTTGTTTAACGGGGATGAAGAATGATGGGGGAACGTTATCGTGTTGACTTCAAGGAAAAGAAAATGCATGCATGACTTGAAGGTCTCAGACAAAGGGATTGTATTAAACGCCCAAAAGTATTAAAAGACAAATAACTCCTGGTAATAAATGCCCGCATCTGGGAAAATTCTGTACAATTCTGTCACGGACTTCATGAGACATGTCATTTCTGCTGACCAGATTGCCTTGTTTAAGTCTTCTCTGGGGCAAAGAGAACTTTGTAAAAACTGAAGTCAGGCATTGATGTAAATGCTCTAGCCAGAGATAAGAGTTAGAGACAGGGGCTGGGGAGATGGCTTAGGTGGTAAAGTATCACAGAAGCATGGGACTTGAGTTTGATCCCAGCAACCATGTGAAAATGCAGGGCATGGTGGCGCATGCTTGTAATCCCAGACCTTGGGAAGTTGAGGCAGGAAGTATCTGAGACTCATTGCCCAGCCAGCCTAGCCGAATTGGCAAGCTCAAGGTCCCAGTGAGGGACCCTGTCTCAAAAGATAAGGTAGATGGCTTCTGAAGAGCCTCACTGAGGTTGAACACTGACCTCTCGATACATGTTCACACACATATATGTACACCTGCATACACATGTGTACTCACACATATATGAACACACTCCCACACTTACATACTCTGACACATCCATACACACAAATGATTTCAGAATAAAGCAGCAATGCTTTACACACACAAGCACAGACACACACACACACACGATTGTTGTATTGACAGCTGATGAAGTTCTAAAATACCTCTTTCATCAATCCTTCTTTCTATATCATCTCCTTTCCACAAGGTTTGAAACATCAACTTGCATTTGAACATGCATCTGATAGATGTGCCGCACCCCTAAATTATATTCTGTGACCTCAAAATGAGTTAGTCGTGTGCCTCCGTTACCTGCCTAAGCCAACTCTCTCTTCAAAAGCTACTCACGTGTAAAAGCACAGGCAGGGCTGACAGCCTCAGACCTCACTCCAGCCGAGCTATGAGAACCAAAGGGAAGGAAATGTTCCTGATCCCTAGAGCTCACTAGTTCAGGAAGACACACAGGATCTATGTGCCACCTCTCTGGTTATGGTAGACTTTGTTCCTGTGGCCTCATTGGAACTGGAATCATTTCTATTTATTTTTTTTAAGCTCGGTGGAAAGGTACTGGTATATGTCCCCTGAATACCCTCATGTGTGCATGCCCTGGCTCTGACTTTTGGAGGAGATAGGATGGGCCCCACAGGATCTCTGCTCCCCCGAGGACAGATGGTGTTGGAATATGAAGGCTTGTTGTGACTTCCTCTCTGATGAGCCACCTCCAACTCAGGGGCTGTTTGTTTTCTTTCAGTGAAACCTCTTTTCGTACTGCTGCATCATATAGGGTGCTACATAAATATGAATTTGCAGAAATCTAGACAAACAAAACCAAACCCCATGTACCATTTGAATAATGCATATTTTCGACACTGTTATGTCTTCTGATTCATTCCTGAAAAAGACATGTTTCTAAGAAAACAGGTTTATAAAAGTCAAAACTGGGTTCTGTTTTCCTTGTGGATTCATTGCAAACAATTTCATTAACCCCATAATATAATGTTGTCAAGATTGTTTTAAATAGTCAAAAGTGCTATTTCTTTGGATCCACCATCTAAGCATCTGAGAAATTCCGGAATGAATCAGTGGTCAGAAATAAGGCACTTCCCCTCTTTTTTCCTTGTTTTTATCCCTCTTCATTTTTTCTTTCCAGTGATGCAGCAGCTGCATCTGCCCTATTCCAGGTCCCGTTCAGGCAAGCTCCCCCCAGGGATCATCTGAGAAGAGGCCCAAGTCCTCAGTCCTGATGACTGAAAGAATTTCCTACCAATGCCACCAAACCAACCACAAGCAGAGTGGCTCCAAACTGCTCATGTTCAGTAGGTTTCTGTTCTGAAGGTCAGAAGTCCCATATGAGTTAGGCGGGGTATGATGATTTGGTGACCAGGCTGTTCCTTTCTGGAGACTTGAGGGGGAAATGAGTCCTTGCCTTCCACTCTAATGGCTGTCTGCATCTCTCCTGCTCTCCTTTGTCCAGCTTCAAGACCAGCAAAGGTAAGTGCGTGCGTGCTTCCCCTTTCTCTACCCTTTCTCTACCCTTGCTCCTGTTCCCTGCCTCTGCCACTGCCAAGGACTCAGGTGATTAGCTGGAGTTCATAGGCGTGGCTAATTCAGGCCCCACCTCTTCTCAGGGTCAATTCTTCAGCAGCTCAGCCACACCTGTTACTGTCATTCCCTTTTGCCAAATAATACAACCGCTGTCCAGCCCAGGACTAGGGTGTGATTCTCCTTGTAGGTGGTGATTGCAGCTCACTGTGAGGGAGACCTGCTTTGAGTTCCTCCTGCAGCTCTGTCTCCTTGCTTTCCAAAAGTCTGGGCTCTTCTGTCCCTGTGTTCTCAGATGTAAAAGAATTCTGGTAGAGTTGGAGCAGAAATAGCTAAAGCCCGGGAGAGCTTGGTTCATTTGAAGAGGACTCTAGGTTCAGAGGAGTGAGGAAGGGTGGATGACAAGGGACTACTGGCCACGAGTGGGAGTCCTGGGCCTGAGGAAGGCAAGGAGGCAGGATCTGTTGTGTGCCTGTTTTCCCTGACTTCACAGCTGCAGGGGGTATGTCCTCCCCTCTCACTGGCTGCCCGCTGGAGGCAGCCCTGGGCAGTGTGTGTGTGACAGGGGGCAGGTGGCAGTGTGGGCTATGACCCTTGATAGTCTATAATGTCAGGAGCACACTCATGAGTAGCATACCCTGACACTGCCAGCTCCAGTGCCAGCCTGTTTATCTGCCACACTGTGCAAATTATGACCATTTGTAGCACAGATACAGCTCTGTAGCTCCTGCAGAGGCCCACAGCGGCCTCACGGGGGGGGGGGGGGGAACTAACTTACTTTTAACTCTGCATGATCAGGATTTGGGTGCTCCCCTAGACCACACGCAAGAAACTCCATTCTTGGCTGAAGTTGCTGCCTGGCTTTTCCCTTTGTCTGCGTACATACACTTCCCGCACTGACAAACAGAAACAGAAGCCCCCTTAATCCTGCTGACTCCAGTGGGATTCTCTTCCTCTTGCATGTTGACACCAGAGTTTGCAGCGTGGACTGGTCCTCTTCTTTAGAGTAAGGGTAAACAACTTGTTTTAATTCGATTTTCACTTTCGACAGCAGAATGCCTCTGCACTGGGCACTATCCTTTCTCAGAACATTAATCAACTCATTAAGTGGTTCCTTCTGGTTCCTGGGCCCCCATCAGAGCCTCTCCCGAGGCCCAGAGA
The DNA here is from genome assembly GCF_014885135.2 of Alexandromys fortis. Lineage (NCBI taxonomy): Eukaryota > Metazoa > Chordata > Mammalia > Rodentia > Cricetidae > Alexandromys > Alexandromys fortis. The sequence goes on from NW_026068042.1 coordinate 2,364,879, forward strand.
GTTAAGTGAGATGTAACGCGTGTTTCCAAAAACCTTGAGTCATTAGTTTAGGATTCTTGTCCAAGGGTCGAGGAAATTATTCAATAAGACTTCAGGCCATTTCCCAGTCTTCCCATTTTGCTTCATATATAGTTCAACAGCTAACTCACTTACAGTCAGTGAGCAGAAGTGCTTTGGATTAGAATTTCTCTGTTTCAGCAGGTCATGGAGATGCCTGACCCGTCTTTTCCCCACAGCCAGAATTCCTTCTGATGGATACTCTGAGTCAGTGGTCCTTGGGCTTTCGCGAGCATGAGGTCCTCACGGTGACCTGTTAAAACAGTGTCACAGGCTCTCCATTCTGACGCAGTGGTCTTGGGGGGAGGTTGAGGATTGGCTGGCTCTGAAAGCCCGGAGGTGGCCCAGCGCTGCTGCTGATGAGACTGGTTGGGCGCAGGTGTTCAAGGGGCTGTGTGAGGAGAAGGCCTGACAGGCTGTGGGAAGGAGGCCTAGGCGATAGATCAACAGATGCTTCCATTCCTAAGACATTTGGCCAAATGGCTGCTCATGGGAGATCCAAGTGGAGACTTCAAAAGAGAGGAAGTGGAAAGGAAAAAGTGGGGTTGAGTTAAAAACAGATATCAACAGAAGAAAGAGGAGCTTTGTGTGAGCCCTGTGCTAGCCTGGATTCTACGCTGTTAAACAGAACACCCTCTGGGCCACAGCACTGACTGGTCCTTAAAGGTCCCTTTAAAGAAATAATTGCAGCACAGATGGTATTTCCACAGCTGCCCAGAGCCTTCTTGCGACCGAATTCCTTTAAGTTCATCTGCATCGTCTGCTTTTTCTCCCCTCTAGACATTTTTAGCCAGAAGACATAGACACTAAGCCTCGTTTGAGAATGTAACTTCTTCGCAAAATCACCGCCAAGGAAGGCTTGATTTTAATTGGCTTCAGTTTTAGAAATATCTTAAACATTGGGCCAGGGAGATGGCTCGCTGGTTAAAGGCACCTGCTGTCAAACTCAATGATCTAAGTTCTAGCCCTAGGTCCCACATGGTGGAGAACCAAATCCTACCAAATGTCCTCTGACCTCCCTCTACAAGCTATGTGTGCGTGCGTATGCACACACACACATAGTTTTAGAAATAAATATCTCAAAATTATTTTATAGTTTATAGGTTTCACTGAGAGAGCTGCCTCTGAGTTTGGTGTCCTACTTGCACCTCCTGCTGCTTGTGACTTTTTTTGGAAGCTGACAGCCTCTTGTCACGCTGTTAAGGAGGGAGATTTACAATGGAGCAAGCCTCTCCCCAAGCATGACTTTAATCACAATTCTCAGGAATCACATGACACCCATAGCAAAACATTCAGCATTTGGAGAGGGCCGTCTCTCTATCCTTTTAGAAAGTGTCTTACCATGTAGCCCAGGCTGAGCTCAAACATTTCCGTTTCCTCCTTTCCCTGGCCTGGGGATTATAAGCACATGGCTACCACACTCCAAGGCAAATGCTGATTTTTTAAATCTGTATGAAATGTGATTTATAAGTAGGCCTGTGAGGATGCAATATTTGCCAGAACCTTCTGTTTGCTTTGTATAGTTCACCAAAGGCTTTTCCCACCTCCACCTGAAACTGGAGGTCTGATTCACTTTTCAAAAAATTGGACAAGTATTTTGGGGACAAGTGACATTTAACAATGAGGAAAGGAAAATGCGACAACAGGCGAGAGGAGGTGTGCATGGTGTCTTGACCGGGAGCCAGGCGAGGGAAGTGTGCACACTTTGCCTTGGGACAAACACTACTCCCTCTTATACATGAAGACTCTGGAGGAAAAGGGGAGCCTGGAGTGAGAAGATGCTCGGGGGATTTTTGAATAATTTGAGGACATGATTAAAAATAAACATAAAAAAACAAAGATGAAAAGAAGACAGGGAATTACAGGATGACCTCAGCTTGTTACCATGACACAAAAACGTTTTAGAGGGATAAATTGTTCCTTTGAAGCTGGTTTTAGTGGTCTTCTGTCAATGTTCTTTTAATGGATAGTTTCTTATTGTTTGCTTTGTTTTGCTTTTTAATGAGTGATTACTTAATTCTAATTCTAAGCATGTCTTCAATCCCTGAACTTGGGAGCTAGAGTCAGGCCTGTCTCTGTGAGTTTGAAGCCTTCTTGGTCTCCATAGTGAGTTTTAGGTCAGCCAAGGTTATATAGTGAGACTCTGTCACAAAAGAAAGAAAGCAAACCAAAGTGATAATTCTAGATTTGCAAAGTCACCCCTCTGAGGTTTTACACAGTCATCAGGAGAGCAGGACGAGAACGAAGACAGGATTCCTTGGTTGCAATAAAGGCTTTCTTAATTCCCTGCTGGCTCATTTTGAAGTTGCTTTATTCTTTCGTTTTTGTTATTGGAGGGCCCGAAGCTGAAGCAGGATGCCACTTCTGCGCTCCACAGACTGAGTGGCTGTGTCGTCAGCCCTACTAGAGCATTAACTGCTCGCTGACCCCTTTTTTCTCAGCTCTCAAAGGATACATTGCAACTGCCCACGTGTCCAGGGACTGATTTTGGACTCACAGCGGGATGGCAGGGAGGCTGTTATCCATGTTCCATTCATTTGGGGGCCCAGCAAGGCCACAGGTGCCTCACCTTGAATTGCTAATTCCTATCACGATGCAAAGAAGCAGCCTGGGTGTGAGTTTTGCTTATTAAAGAGAAGAGAAAGTTCCTGGTGCAGGCCCTGGGGAAGTGACAATACAGACACTTTGAAGACAGGGCCAGCAGACAGAGATGCCCTCACACTTACGTTTATTTTCTGAAATGTATTTCCAGTCTTTTCTGTCTTTTCCCTGCACCAGTGAGTTCCTACTGTGCTTTGAGGCCTCATTTCAAAGAGGCCCATTTGTCTCTGAGATGATGCCCGCATAATTAAACACACTATCGTCACCTTTAAAAGGTCACATATATCTCTGGAGTACGGTGGCAGTGACTTTGTTGCTCTATGCTGTTTGTATTGTGATGTTTCTAACTCCTGAGTCTGGTGTGTTGTGGTTCTCTCAATTAAATGTCACAGCTTCATTCATATTCAATATACATAACCTTTGACCTGGAGAGGCCCAATGAGCTCATGGCATAAATACTCATCTCTAAGCTTTTCATCCAGGGACATCACAAGAGTCACATCATTTTGAAAAGGGGACATGTTTAACTGGAAGGGATCAGGGTGGTCCAGACTTGGACTTGGATTCAAACCTTCCTTCCTGAAGCGTTTGTTTCAGGCTTTTTCCTCTGCTGTGGAATGGGGCCAGAAATAACCCCTTTGACAAGCTAGGTGTGAGATCTGAATGGGATCGTATTTAGTGTCATGACCAGGAAATCACAGCTTCCATCTTAATGCACATGTCTTGGAGCCTGAATTCTCCCATCTTAAACTATTACCCAACGCATACACCAGTTACCATTTTTGTAACGTGTATTTGAACTTGTTTTATTTTTTTTTTCAGGTCACCAGCAATAGCTCAGTTTCCTAAATGATTGTCAATTATCATGTTTCTTCTCAGTTTTTTCATATCTACCATATTTGGTCTAATCTTCAACTTCTTAATCAAAGCCTTTGTCTGCAAAATGAGTTTATCTCCTTAGTTTAGGGAGAGAGCCACTACCATCACAATCTGGGGCGATTAGCTTCTTGGGTGATAATCCATTATCACTAGGGGTAGGGTTGGGGGTACTTTCTGTGGGGGTCAGCTTTACTTGATTACCACCCTGGGACATAGATTTCAGGACTTACAGGAAGATGGCGGAGCAACAGTGGATCCCCATGGCTCCATCTCCGACACCAAAACTGACATGATATAGGAAAAGTCAGCAAAAATCCAAAAGGGAGAATCCCAAATTTGGTGTGAATTTCCACTTGCGGGGCCAAAGACCAAGCAGAGTGGAAATGGATACCATGGAGTGGTTCTCAGAATGGCTTTCCGTGGTAACCACTACACTGCTGGTGGCCCCAGTGGCGTGGCAGTGGGAGACTGGAGGGTCATTTGGGCTTGCTGCCTGCAGCCTAGCTTTAGGTTCAGTGAGAAACCATATCTCAAGAGGTTAAGATAGGGCGGGCCAGAGCCACATATCCAATGTCCTCTTCTGGTTACACACAGTGTGCGTGTGTAGCACACAAATATATACCCTGCACATAGGATTTTTTAAAAATATTTATGTCTGGATGACTAAGCTTGTCAGCGGGTAGACCTCGGTGGCTTCATCTCTGTCAGCTTAGCGAAGCTAAAAGTAGCTTATAACCTCTCAGAAAAATGAGATGAAATTGTTAAACATCAAGCTGCTGCAGACACTCTGAGTAAAGAAACAGAATTTAAATGAACAAATGAAATGAACTTTCGAGAAGAGTAGTGCTTCAAAGTGGTCTGCTGGAGACTGCCCGGTACGAGGAAAAAGAAAATCTCAGTTCCAATTAATAAGGACCCAGAAGACGATATGAAACTTTGCCAGCAGGTTTTGGCAAATGGAATTGGCTTCAGCTGTTTGTGGGTTGGGTGGAGGATTTTCTCAGATGTCTTGGAAAGCAAATGAACAAGAGCTGGCTCTCCCTTGAAGGGTGGGATGGTTGGATTGACACAGATGGAGGACCAGTGATGGGGGTGGTCAGTGCTGGGCAGAATGGCTGGGCTGATGCAAATGGAGGACCAGTGATGTGGGCAGTCAGAGCTGGGCAGGATGGCTGGACTGAAGCAGATGGAGGACCAGTGATGGGGGCAGTCAGTGCTGGGCAGGATGGCTGGGCTGGTGCAGATGGAGGGCAGTGATGGGACAGTGAGAGCCAGGGTTGATGTGCAGCCTAGCAATGGCTACGAGACAGGTGCTGAGTGAGAGAGATGGAGTCAGCACATCCCTTTCCCGGCTGCCCGTGGCTTCTCCGTCTCAGAGAGCTCTGTATCTCCCTCGACTTCCCTGATGGATGAAGTGTCGAAAGGAGGGAAAAGCATTCACTAAACATTCTCCGTCTTCACAGTATCTTCTACAAGAAAACCTTGATGTCTTCCTTTCCACAAGCCTGGGGGAAACATGGTAGAAATATAACTGCTCATATGCAAAACAGCTTGCTCGGGCCGAGTCCCCGCCCCCTGCAGCTGTTGCTCATCTCAAAGGACTTGTTTACCAGGTACCATTTGCTGGCTTCCAAAGCCCCTTAGCTATCTGTATCCAAGGACTCTCATGGTCTCAAGCCAAGTGGAAATTGGTGTCCCTTCTCTGTGCTGAGGCCAGGATACAGCTGGACTCCAGCAGTTCTGAATGATCAAAGCATTTCAAGACATTCTGATTCACACAAGATCCCACATACAAATTACTCGCCATGAGCTTGACTAGAGCCGGGGTGGCGTATGTAGCACAGCTCTGGCAGGCTTACAGAACCCAAATTTGGGATTTGGCATGCACCACCCCACTGGGTTTTATGAAGTGCAGGGATTCGAACCCAGGACTTCATGTGTGCTAGGCAAGCACTACCAACTAATCTATATCCCCAAGACCCTTTATTTCATGTAGTAATGAACTCAAGCAGCATCTAAGGTGGAGTTCTGCCCCTCTGTTCTCTGAGTGGAGCATGAATGTGGTTGCCTTTCACAGTGAGAGACTGAGGTGAAACAGGGCTAAGAAGAACCCGCCTGGGTCCCAAAAGCTAGCTAGTGGTGGATTTAAGTCCAAACCATTTACTTCCAGAATTGGTGTTCTGTAGCTGAGTCATGGTAACAGACTTTACAGAAAGAGACAGAAAAGAAGTTGGTCCGGGTATTAGATGAGTTGACTCCGTCTCTTTCCTTCACCAGCTGGGGAATCACCGAGAGCAGTCAGTGGTGATTAAATTCTGCCTTTTAGCCAGCTTTTCCTTCCGGCTCTGCTGCTGCATCCCAGCCAGCACTGGTGAGTCCCTTACTGTATGTCGAGAACTGCATTGTTTCCCACGCTTCCACTCACGTCACCACGCCCCGACGCACCCACTCGCGTCACCACGCCCCGACTGCAGTTATTTATCGTTCTCTATGGCGGTTTTACAGCGGTGAAGACTGGGACTCAGAGAAAGATGACAGTCTGCCTGAATTCCTGGATCACAGGAGCGTGGAGGCTCGTGGTTGGACACTCACTGCCTCGTGTGGGAATGAGCCTGGGCCCCACACGTAAACTCTGTGAGGTCAAAGAAAATGCGGCTCTCCTGTGCTTTCTGGCAGAATATGGTCTTGAAAAATGGGCATGAATGTTAGCAAGAGAGGGACGAACAGTCTCCACAGAGGGCCCTAAAGATGGCCTCCGAAAGCAGCAAGCTTTGCTTCCCTGACAAACAGATGCCGGCTCTACAGAGGGTGTAAATCTCCAGAAGTGGCCCGTGGGTGGGATGCACAGCAGCTGCCACTTAGTAGATCATCCCCTGCATTCTTCGCTGATGAGACCAATAGTAGAATCCTTCATGTGCCCGTCCATTCTTTAATTTGGCTCCTTAAATTCTGGCTGCTGCATTCACTGGAGTCCTTGGCGCTACCCTTCCCAGAGCAATGCTGCTCTGTCCATCTTTGGTTCTGCAGGCTCTCAGGAGTCCTCTACGTATCCTGTCCCTTGGTTTTTTGGGTGACTTAGAATCCGATTCTTTGTTGTCAGCCACATTAATCTTTATAATTAAACCTCGCCGAGTTAGAAACTTAGAGGGATATTCACATTTTTAAAAGGCGGCGAAAGTGGCTCTTTCCCCTGGCTAAGAAACACTGCCCAGAACAATGGAGAAGAACGCTACCTTATGTATATTTAAAGACTCCCCATCAGAATATGACAGTTCTGCACACACAGAGTTCAATAAATTATTTGCAATGAAAATGAATTGGTCTCTTTCACATCAGGCACGGAAATAATTTCATTTACATGATTCTGTCCTTCTTAGCAGGAAATGCTCTCAATAAATAGACATACCCTGACTGGCCTGTCCGCTGGAGCTCACAGTCAACCCAAGGTCAAAACAGGCCTCAGAGACACTTGTCTGAAAGTATGAACTATTGGCTGCAGGAGGAATACTTTATCAAATTAATTTTTGAGGCCAAAAAAATGAAAGTAAAACTGGCCAGGGGTATAATTTAGTTGGTAGAGTACTTGCCTAGCATTCACAAAGCCCTGGCCTCAATCCCCGGCATGGTGTAAACCAGGTGTGGTAGCACCAGCCTGTAACCCCAGCACTTAAGGAGTCAGAGGAAGGGGATCAGAAGTTCAAAGTCATCCTCCGTTACATAGTGAGTCTGAGGTCAGCCTGGGCTATGAAACCCTGTTTTTCTCAAAAATGTCAAAATAGGGCCATTGAGATGGTTCAGTGGGTAAATGTACTTGCCACCAAGCCTGGTGACCTGAGTTTGATCCCTGAGACCCACGTGGTAGAAGGAGGGACCTGACTGGTGCCAATTATCCTCTGACCTCCCCCCTCCACACACACGCACATGCCATGGCACACGTGCCTCCCACCATAGATACAGGCTTTAAAAAATAAAACTTAGAACCAAAAAAATAAACCTAGGTTCTAGGTAATAACAGTAATACACTGTATAGGACACATTCTGGTATTGGGCATGTAACCGGGTACAGTGTGTGGGTAGTCTGTCCAGTGGGACAGCAGCACTGCCCTCCATGGGCACCGGGGCAGAGTTACTTACGATTGTGTAGCCATTGCATTGCCCAGACAGGCCATGAGTGATCTCTGGCAAGTGTCACTCCAGAGCTGGAACGCTGAAAAGCTCAGTTCCTCTTTTCTCTTCTGCTTCCTCTGATCACCTGGAAACAATGAGTTAAGAAGGCCAAGGTGGTGACGTCACATGCTCAAGCAATCTGGATGGCTGAGTCACTATAGAGAGGAGGCCTCCCGGTCCACGGATGACTTGGGTTCGGCTAACAATCCTTAGAGGGAATTAATGTAAACCATTGAGAATTTAAGAATGTACACCTTTTAGATCATGGCCTGGTGTTATTCTGAGTACTGGTAGAGTACCCCGTTTTCTGACCTGTAACATTATTGACATGTGGGGACAAATAATTCATTGTTGGTAGGGGTCTTTCCTGTGCATTGTGGGATGTTTGGCAGCATGTTTGGATTCTGTCCACTGGATACACATAGCATGTCCCCTCCTTGACTAGTTGTGTCAAGCAAAAAAACGGCTCCAGACATTTCCACGTGTCCCTTGGGGAGTCAAAGTCACTTGCAGTTCATGAATGAGCTTCGTAGTCCTTTTATCCCTTCCATCTTCCTCTTTATTTATTCTGGGTAAGACATTAATATCACTTAGATTCCCCCTCCATGGCATCCCAGAAATGCTAGAGTAAACTAAGATGCATTTGCCCAACGCTGAATGCTTGGACAAATTGTAAGCCTGCTGCAGAACTTATACACTGTGAGCAATAGAAACCATCTCTGATCAGCTTAAGCAAGGGGAAAAGGGTTTTTTAAAAAAAAAGCAGTGTGGGAATATCATAGAAAAAGAGGGAGCAGAGCAACCATGGCTCACAGCAGTAGACTTTACCATTTGCCCCTTACTTCCTGTAGCTTTTTGCTGTAGGCTTCTGTGCTTGATTAAGTATTTGGGAGGCAAAGTGATCAGTTTCACCAGCCAGACTCTCTAGGCTTGTAGAAGCTCTGATGGCCATGGCAGCAATAGTGCCCGTGATCAATAGCATTGCCAACAGCAGACAGATGCAGGATGGATGGGACTGCCCCTAAGAGAAAGGAGACAGTAGCATCAGAAAAGAATGCATGGAAAGGGAGGTGGGCAAGCAGGAGAAAATACCTGCTCAGGGCATGGTTTCCGGGGCTCTGAGTAGGGGTGCAGATGCGTGCTGTGCTTTCTCTGTACATTTTGAGGACCAGGTGAGGCAGATACGAAAGTAGTAAATACTAAAAACGAACCTTGAGATGCCAGAAAGAATGTGCCTTGGGCCTTGTGATGAGCAGGGTTGTTGCCGTATGACGGCATGAGGCAGGCCTCTGGAATAGGTTAGAAATTTCCTTCCAGTGTGGTTCCCACAAGCGTTAGTTTGGATAAAGCTTTTTTATTTATTTATTTATTTATTTATTTATTTATTTATTTATTATTAAAGATTTCTGCCTCCTCCCTGCCACTGCCTCCCATTTTCCTCCCCCTCCCCCAATCAAGCCCCCCTCCCTCATCAGCCCAAAGAGCAATCAAGGTTNTCCCTCCCTCGTCAGCCCAAAGAGCAATCAGGGTTCTCTGCCCTGTGGGAAGTCCAAGGACCACCCTCCTCCATCCAGGTCTAGTAAGGTGAGCATCCAAACTGCCTAGGCTCCCACAAAGCCAGTACGTGCAGTAGGATCAAAAACCCATTGCCATTGCTCTTGAGTTCTCAGTAGTCCTCATTGTCTGCTATGTTCAGCGAGTCTAGTTTTATCCCATGCTTTTGGATGAAGCTTTTTGAGACCTGGGCTTTCTGAGACATCTCCAAGAGCAGCGGAGAACACAAGGAACTGTCATCTGCCTTTGCCTTGTAAGTACCCACAACGTTAGTGTCAAGGACCAAGCCAAGGAGAGATCAGACCACATAGAGCAGTTCCATTTCCTCTTCATCTCCGAAGCCCCAGATCAGTGTATTCTTCCCTTCTGGCTATGACACAAAGTACATAAATGTCAGAAGAACAGGAGAGAGACGCACAGGCCCATCCCTTGGGATAAAAACAGCCAAAAGAAAAATACAGAAGCTGACAAAGGAAGCTAATTTAAACTTGACCCCCAATCCTAAAAACTGCTGCAGCTAGATGAACTGTCAAGAACATCAGCTTGGGAGTGAGGAAAGATGGCCCAAGTGAAAGACGAGCGAGACAGTGGTATTCAGCTCATGGCTTACTGCTCATCTTACCAGGGCAGAAAGGCTGGACGTCCTCTTGCGGCCTGGTTACTGGGCAGGGCAGGGAGGGGAGAGTGCAGAGCAGAAAATGTTTACCTGAGGTAGATTTGGCTCATGACCTATTATTTCTTGCTGGGGATATAATTAAATAAATGAAAGTTCTCTCATCTTCTTCAATGTAGGCAAAGAATAAATCAAGCAGGCACTGCTTTTTCCGATTCTGGCGCGCATTTACATTGGTTTGCAGTGACCACTTGGATTCAGTTGTGCTTTGTCAGTCATCAGTAATCCTATCTGTCCAATTTCATATTCATAAACCTCCAGCCCTGGGGAGGACTTTTTTTTGTGAACCCGCTTAGCTGCAGAGGCCGGTGAGACCGTCTCCTGCAACTGTATCGGGGAACTGCAGCAGGCCTCACATGGTCAGCGTTGGATCTATTGCTCATGGAGGCAAAAACAATCTCTAAAAGACATCACAATAAAAATACATTAGGGACTGGGCCTTTGGAAACTGGGGTAGGAAGATTCGGCCTCAGGCCTTCAGTCCCTCATCCTCACAAAGGAAACTCTTTGGGAGAGAAGAAAAACAGCCCAGGGAAAGATGAGAAAGGCAATAGCTTCCAATCCATAGCCCCGCGCTCTTCTTACGCTGCGGGTGCTGGACTTCTGCAGTGACTTACTGCGTGAATGAATATTGAAGACCAACGTTGAGCTACAAACTCCAATATGAAGGTAGATAGGGTATGTTCCCAAAGAGTTTAAGGTTCAATGGAGCGGACCAACTTTAACAAAACAAGCTGAAAGCCAGGGAAAGCTGTGCTATGGCTGTGGAGGCAAAGGAACATTCAGATCCGGGAGATTATACTGGAGGAGCAGATTTATTGAGGAATTTGGGGATGACTCCAGAAGAAGAGAGGGTTTAGCTAGTCAGGGGAGGATTTGTGGGTGGGATAAAGAGAGGCTGTATGTCTGGGGCTCAGAGGATGTTTAATATTCTCTGAGATGAAGCAGGGAGGGAAGGAGACCTGGCAGAGTCTTAGAGGTCAAGTGCAGAGTTTTTTCTTTATCCAAGCACAGAGAGTTAAGCAAGGAGTGGTACAATGAGGTTTTCAGGTTGTGTTATGGGAAGCGCCATGGTGGGCTGGTACAATAGCGAGGGTGGCAGAGGGTAAAACTGCCGATCATTAGGAAGACAGGGGGTCAAGAGAAAACAGCAGCAGTAGCAGCCCAGCCCCGGCCTGGGCTGGACAGGTGAACAGGACAGGGTAAAGCTGGAAGTAACCCTACTTTTGGAACAGCAGTGAGTCCTATTACGGATCTCCCACGCACACCTGCCCAGGAGGTACCCAGGGGAGGCACAGGGAGTTGCTTCACCTGGTAGAAAAAGCCTAAGATCAGCGCACTATCAAATTGACAGGCATCTAGACTTTGTATTCTGCGGGGATATTGGTATGTAGTTTTCCTAGAATTGCTTATCAAAGGATGGTGTTTCCCCTGGTGTATGTATGTCCTTGGCATCTTGGTCTGTAACTGTGTTAATTTGTCCCTATTATTTGTTATAGCGCATTGGTTTTGTGTCTGTTCTATGCCATTCCCATGTGTTTGAGTGCTAAACTCTGTAGTTAGGACTTTAAGTCACTGTGACACCTCCAGCCTTTTCCCTTTTGCTCAATACTGCTTTCGCTATTTGCTTTTTGGGTCCCTCGGAATTTTAGTATATATGTTTTTTATATTTCTGTGAATAATGCCACTGATATTTTGACGGGGGTTGCATTAAATCTGTTGCACCAATCCTCCTACTAGATACTTATCCAAGGGGGAATGAAGTCAGTATGTCAAAGAGACGTCCACGCTGTGCACCATTGCCAAGAGACTAGCACATCTCAAATGCCCAGCAGAACTGGATGAATAAAGGGAATGTGCACTGTGTGCACAGCGGAGCACCATCCAGTCATAAAAAGAGCAAACTCTGCCAACGTGAACGAATCCAGAAGACCCAGAAAGAGAAATACCCCGCAGTTTCCTCATTTGTGCAGCCTAAAGTTGCTCATGTTAGAAGAACCAAAATTAGTGGTAACCAGGCCTGGGCAAAGAGGAAGAGGGAGGAGAAGGTGATGGAGAGAGATTGCCCAGTGGGTTAGGCCGAGGGCTAAGTTAAGTACTGGTGTTCTGCTGAACCATGGGGTGACGTGACTCACACTTTTCCAGGGTTCATTTGAAGTGGCTGAAAGAGTGAGCTTTGATGTCTTCACCACAAAGAAATGCTAAATGCTTCAGGTCGTCAATATGCTAATTGCCCTGATTGGACCCGTAGGCAGTAAGCGCTTGTGTGGAAACATCCCGCACTCTGGCACTCCGTGAATACCTGGTACACCACCAGTGTCTGGAATATGGGAAAGAGCAGGGAAGAAAGGAGCCCAGGTTTGTCCCTCTCTGTTTTAATCTGTATCTCAGAGAAGCCACGGGCTGCCCCCTCCCTGGCCCCACCTCTCTTCTGAGCTGCTGTGGATCTGATTCTCTCCTTTCACCATGGACAATGTCAGCACTGGCTACTGTTCAAGGGTGTTCCAAAGAGGAATCGTCTCATTCCCATGGGCAGTGGGGACTCACACAGGATGAAGACCAGGGGACTTCCCAGCTGAGACTTTAGGAATGCCCGAATGGAGTTTAGATGAAGAGCCTGTGTTGAACTTCCCAGACACTCTGGATGGAGGAAGCAACTTGACCAAAGACATACAGAGAGGAGCATGGCTTGTCTTTGAGACAGCCAGGGCTCAGCCACACAGCCGAGAGGCTAGGGACAACACCTGAGAATACTGCCCTGTGAAACTCAACCCTAACACTGCCCAGCGCTGTGATCCAGGTAGATTCCCATCTTTCTCAATGGCTCTGTTTTGCTGCTAATAAAGTTAGACTAGGATCACCTACATGATGCACCTACATGATGCAGACCTTATGACTATTAAATCCAGCACGTAGTGGATAACAAGGAAAGCTTTTTATGATGACAGCAGCAGATGCCATGAGGCAAACAGACGGTGATGTCATCAAGGCGTCGAGCAGCAGGCTGTAGAACTGGCAAACGCTAGAGACTTTCCAAATAACATCCTGTTTTTAGTATTGAATGCCATTCCCTTCTGTGTATTTGAGTGGCTTGAATTCTTTACAACTTACAGAGACTTGTTTAGTGGCTGAGGACATTAGAAAATGCTCTAGGTGCGTTTGAAAAGAATGTATGTTTTGTCATGAGTGGAGAGTCCTAGAAATGTCAATTAAGTCATATGGGTTGATAGTATTTTTAAGGTTTTTCTGTTTTGTGTATTGCCTGGTTAGTCAGTTATAGAGGGAACTATAGTCTATATATAAGTCTCTAACAGTTGTGGATGGATCCACAGTACTTCTTACTCAAGACCCGAGAGGATTAGGATTATTCCCCTGACAGAGTCTAGAACCACCCAAGAGACACCTCTGGTCACATCTATGAGGGGTTATCCAGATCAGGTTAGCTGAGGTGGGAGGACTCACCCTACAGGTGGGAGGTACCATTCCATGGGCTTGAGTCTACGACTGTAGGAAAAGGAGAATGTGGGCCTGAGAGATGGCTCAGTGGATAGCAGTGCTTGCATATAGGCCAGAGGACTGGAGTCTGACCCCAGATACCACAGGGTAGCAGGAGGGAACCAACCCTCAAAAGTTGTCTTTTGACCTTGATACACATGCCCTGTTCAAAATGCATACATATGCAGACACACACAAAAATTTTAAAGGAGAAATTGAGCTTAAAACTAATTAGCATCTCTCTCTCTGCTTCCGGATTATGGTTGCCATGCAACCAGATCCTCACACTCCTACCTCCAAGGCATCTCTACTATGTTGAACTACATCCTCAGTGAGCCCAAATTAACCCCTCTTTCCTTAAGTTGCTTTTATTAGGCATTTAACCACAACAATGAACACAGTAACTAATAAGAGTCCTATAGAGTTTGTGTCTTGTGTTTTCAATCTTTGATTTTTGTGACAATCTTGTTAAGATTAGATTTTTATCTTCTTTTTATTTAAAAATTTAAAAATTAACTTTTAGAATACTAAAAATTGAAACGGAATACTACATGAGTATGGTATTTATATCATTTTTACTCCCCATCCCCCTTGCAACTCCTTCTAGGTCTTCTTCCTACTCTCTTGATTCTTTAATTATTGATATTTATATTATACTTACATGAATACAACCCATTGAGTCCATTTAGTGTTGCTTGCATGTGTGTTTGTTTAGGGTTCACCATTTGGGACTGGGTAACTTCTCGGGGGAGCTCATCCCTGGAGAAGACTGAGCTACAGGCAATTACTGACGTGTGTCTGTGTGTGTGTGTGTGTCTGTGTGTGTGTGTGTGTGTGTGTGTGTGTGTGAGAGAGAGAGAGAGAGAGAGAGAGAGAGAGAGAGAGAGAGAGAGAGAGAATGGTGTTCTCTAGGGATTTCATATCTTTTTGATACATTAGTTTCTCTGTCGCTGTGAAATGACTTTTTTGATATATAGTACTGTCCTTTTCTCTAAAATCTATTTGGACATTAATAATGCCAGCCCAGCTTTCTTTGGTTAGTGTTAGGCTAGTATACAGTTGTCCTGTTCTTTTATTTTTAACCATATGATATCTCAATAGTTAAAGCATTTTTGTGTATATATTGTGTAGTTATAGTTTGCTTTTCTTTTCTTTTTTTGGGGGGGCTAGAGGTTGAGAAAGGGTTTCTCTGTGTAGCACTGGCTGTTCTGGAATTTGTTCCATAGACCAGACTGACCTCAAACTCAGAGATCTGCCTGCCTCACCTTCCAAGTGCTTGTATTAAAGGTGTGAGCCATCACTGCTTAGCTATGTTTTACTTTTAAAATCTCCAGCTTGATAACCTGTACCTTTTTGTTGACTATCTAGGCCATTTATCTTTAGTGTGATCACTCCACTGACTGGGTTTGATTATGTCACTTTGCTGTCTTTGTCTATTTGTGCCAACTGTTTTCTGTTCCTTTATCCCTTCATCTCCTGACCCTTTAAAAAGTTGCTTGAATATTATCACTATTTATCTTCTTTATTAGCTCAATAGAGTTGTTTTGTTTTCCTAGTGAATATTTTAAAGTTTATAGCATACAGCTTCAGCACCATGCTTGCCTGCCTGCCTGCCATTGCTAATCCCAGTGCCTGAGAATAAGACCATTACCAGAGTTTAAAGACAAATCTGAAACAAGCTTTAATTAAATACTGGCCAGGTGGATGGGGTCTGGTCATCTCTGGTTCCCCAGAAAAATGGTCCCAAGTCACAGTTCACAATTGCTTAAGTATTTCTCATCAGGTCCAATCAGGGGCAAGCATACATCCTAATATACCTCTCAGCCTACATCCAATCAGGGGCAAGCATACATCCTGATGTATTTCCTGTGAACCTCCCGCCCATAGGTAATCAAGCACATCAGGTACTGATGGGTCCAACAAACTTCTTAGGGGAGTGAAAACACACGGCTTGTTATATAACTTTGGCACTCACACCATACTGCTAACCATGATAATCATAGACTTAATCCTCTAAAACTGTAAGACCCAAATAAACACTTTCTAAGTTGCTTTAGTCATGGTGTCTTAATACAGCAAAAGAACAGTAACTATGACAATATTTTATCATATTAAATGTTTTAGCACTGTTAACAGGGGTGTTAACAGCTACGAGGCAGATAGAAAGAACTGTGTGGGATTTGAGGCAATAAAGTGACATGGGAAAGCTAGGCAACTGCAAGGGTCCCAAAGGATAAATAGCAGTCTGCAAAGGGTAATGATAGGAAAGAACATTCTAGAAAACAAGATTAGCAGGTGTAATGGGGGAGGATAGGTAGTGTTTGAGTGGAAGTAAAGACCCCGGAGGAAGAACTTCCTGTCAGGAGTATAGAATCTCTAGCCTGGGTGGAGGCCTGACATTCCAGGTGAGTTATGCCACGTGGCCAAGGGACTGCCCTTAGGAAGCCAGACTCACATTCAGCCATACCAAGGAGACATGGGGAACATCCTTTAATGAGAGGCTGTACTTTTATTTCCCAGAGCCCCTGATCACCCTCCCTCACAGCACAGTTTCTATAAGCCACCGTGAGGTGTGGCTGGGTCTCCCGTCTGTTCAAGGCCTTAGAAAGAGCAACCTTTCCTTTTTCTGATCTTCCTTTTGGATGCTGGCCAGAACCTGAAGTATGCTTTTCCTCGCTCCTTCCTTAAAGCTCCTTTCCCTGCCATGGGACTGCTTCTCCGTCGTGCGTCCGACCTCCATCTTCCTTAGTTAGGACAGATTTCCCCTCTCCTCCACCCTCCTCCTCTGGGCAGGTGCCGAGGTTCACAGCTGCCTGCCTTGGGAATTATTTTAAATAAAATTTTCCTTGCATTAAAAAATTAATTAACTATTGTAGGCAAATGATGGATCTCGAAAACATCACATCGAGGGAGGTATCCCAGACACAGAAAGACAAATATCATATGTACTCACTTATAAGTGTTTTGTTTTTTTAAACATAGAGCAAAGAAAACCAGCCTACAATGCACAGAGAACCTAGACAACAATGAGGACCCTAAGAGAGGCATACATGGATCTAATCTACATGGGAAGTAGAAAAAGACAAGATCTCCTGAGTAAATTAAGGAGCATGGGGACCATGGGAGAGGACTGAAGGTGATGGGAGAGGCAGGGAGGAGAGCAGAGAAAGATGTATAGTTCAATAAAATCAATAAAAAAAAAAAGATGTATCTGGTGCCATGTCAGCCCACACGCTGCCATGTTGCCCCCCATGATGAAAATAGATTAAACCTCTGACATTGTAAGCTGCCACCTCAATTAAATGTTTTCCTTATAAAAAGTAACTAATTAAAAAGTAAAGTTTACAGTATACATGTTGCTAGTTTGTCATATACTTTAATTTTATTCATGACCGCAAGTATAGTATTAGTTTTGAATAGCTCACTAGTGGTGTTTAAGATAAGTTAAACAATAAACACACACACTTTCTCATACTCACTGAGGACATTACTCTTTCTGGTTCACTGTACTTTCTGGTTTGTGAATTCTTTTTCCTCATTCCTGAAGAACCTCTTGTAATTATTATTTTTTTTATATAGCGTGGCTTTGCTGGCTATGTGTTCCAGCTTTCGTATCACTTAAAATTTATTTCATCTTTGCTTTTGAAAGGGATTGGTTGACTTTTTTATTTGATCTGATGTATTTTATTTTATACTTTAAATATATTGTTTTATTGTTAAGAATTTGCTTGCATTGTTTCCTACAATAAAAATTGCTATTTTTATCTTTAATATTTTATGTTTCACATTATCTTTTCTCCTCTGACTACATTTGGGTCTATCTTTATTTCTGGTTAGGGTAAGTTCAAGTATGATATACACTGTCCTTTTTCTCCTGCTTTCATTTGGAGATTTATTGAAGTTTCTGGACAGTCTTTATAGTTTGAAGAATTTTAGTCATTATGGCTTTGAGTGTATTTTCTGCTTTTCTTCTTCCTTCCAAGGTCTCGAATGACACATCCCATAAACTTACTCCAGTCACTGATGCTTTGTCAGCTGTTTATGTTCTCTGTTCTTTTTGGAAAATCCTTGACAAAAATAATTCTTACCAGGGTAGGGGTGTGGGAATTTGAGAAATATAGTAAAGAATATGAAGGCACATAAAAAAAATAACAGGACAGTAACCATAGAAAGTATTGGGAGGCCATTCCAGTGGTTGAAATCCTGAAATCATCCGTGTTTATTTTTCTACAGCTTTTATACCCAATGTGTACCCGAGGGGGGGGAGAAGGTAACAAAGATTTTATTAACATGACACAAAGGATAAGTCACACAGTCAATCACTTTTTCACTCCGAGGTACCAAATCATTAGCAAAGCTGCTCTAGATCACTTATCCTGAAGACTGCCCCTCCTTAGGTGATCGTCATAGTTACAAAAGAAGGAGCCGAAGTACATTTGCATATACTGACCACGTGTCAGGATGGCATGGAGTGATCTTAATAATTTCTTAAGAACCAAGCAATGACATCCCAAGTTGGTACATGCAACTATGCTTGTCAATCTCCAAACTCTCTGACTGCCAGACAACATGAAAACGGGCCCGCATTTTTTGGCCTTCACAACTCCTCCCCTTTTATTAATTTTAATAAAGCCTGTGCTTCTGCAACAGGACAGATTATTGCGTCTGCCTTAGGTGAATACTTTCCCGTTTCCCAGACTTGCCCATCTTCGGTATCTGTATTTTAATCATACAAGCCCACGTCTAAGGGGCCTGGAAGGAAAAAGGATCAAACCCATCAATGACTGCCAACCTCTGTAAACAAAGGATTAAGGGAGAAAAATACTTTGGGGCTCTGTGTCTTTGAGCCAATTTTTTGTCAAGGGAGTTCATCTGCAATTAAATAATGTTTTGTGAATAAACATGCTCCTAATGGCTACGGTCTCCTAATTAAAGGAGAGGAGGACCACCAGGGTTGGGAATGCCTTTTTTAGTTGGCCTAGAGTACTTCTTAACAATTTTTTTTTTGCCGTATCAAAATCTAAATTTCTTATCAAATACATCAAATCCAAGAACTCACAGGAAATGTCAACTTAACATCTTATGGCTAACTAAAGCAGTTACAAACATTAACTGGTCAATACCACAATTCTAGAGTAGAAACTAACAATAAACACACGATTTGTCTTATCACAATTCTCTTAAATCCATTCTAAGCAAAGGACAAGAAAAGGTTTTTCTGATGGGTGAGAGTCCAGCGGCATTGCTGCTTTTAAGTAACTGTCCAGTCTCCGAGCAGCAGTAAAACTCTTGAGCTTCCCTCCTCATATTTGGAGAGGGGCTTAACACTTCTTGTAACAAGTCCTTTTTCCCCTGAGGGGAAAGTTTAGGTTTCAGTTCTCAGGCCCCTATTTCAACAGCAGATTGAATACCACACTGTCAAAATGAGTTCTGTGTCCCAAAGAGTAGAACAGCCAAATGTTCAGTCTGCATTTCTGGTCCAGCTCCCAGGTAAACAGGACTCACTAGGTCTGGAAGTTTGAACAGCAAGTCCATCAAGAGGCTGGGAATCCCCAGTCGTCACCACGATCTTCTTTCCCTTGTCAGACTGCAGCAAGTTGTTGTCAGTCAGGAACGTTGGTTCAGGCACCCCTTTCCTCAGACTGCAGCAAGTTGTTGTCAGTCAGGAACGTTGGTTCAGGCACCCCTTTCCTCAGACTGCAGCATGGTGGTGCGAGGAAATCAGGATCACGGGTTCTGGAACCTCGTTCTGCTTCTCCTATGGAGTCATCGGCGGCTGTGACGTCATCAGAGCCGGCACCCTCTGCTGTACATGCAGTCATCTCGTCCAGCTTTATTTTCTTCCTGTGAAAAAAGCACAAACATATCCTCAGCCCCAAATTAAAACAGGGTCGACTCCTTTCCATAGTCCAGTGCAAGGGATTTTTTTTTTTCACCTTGCCTTAGCAACGGTCGCCTTAATGTCATCATGCCAAAATCTGTCTGCAGAAGATAAGGCATTATGTGGCAATTCTTAAGTCTCCTGTTTTTATCCTTTTAAACTGTTTTCAAGGAGCCATGGGCATGCTCTACAATTTCTTTTCACCATTAACAACATATGCAGCTCTTCCACTGGAAGAGCCATCTGTAAAATTTAGCATAACATCCTTTTGCTACCATGTTAAGAAAAAAATGAATGTAGCTGTGCAAATTGCAGCAATGATCAGCTGGGAGAAGGTTATTAATCTGGCCTTCAAATTGAGCAAACACAATTGCCCAAGAATCGCTATTTTGAGACAACCAATTAATCTGTTGCTTAGTATAAGGAACATTGACCATAGCTGATTCTCTGCCAAAATGTCTCCTAGATGCCATCCTGCTCTTCTGTGCTAAGCAAGCTGCTGCTTCAAAATAAGGGTTTAATGCCTTAACTGGTGAAATGGGAAGGCGCAGCCATAGAACCCGACTGTTTTGCAACAAACCTGCTGTAGGACTAAGTTTTGTAGGTAATATACATGCTGGCCAAGGCTGATGATAATATAATGTACTTGCTGTTTCTGTATAGCATCCTCGACCTGGGTGAGTACCTGTCTGGCAGCTTCTGTAAGCTGTCTCCTGGAATTTGGATCACTGCTCCCTTTAAGAATTTTACTTAGTAGCGCAAAGTCTCCCACAGGACATTTTAAATAAGGTCTCAGCACTGGACATTTTATTAAAAGCTTGTAAGCTATCTTTCTAATCCAAGTTGCAAGTCTGCTTAGCTGACAGGAAAATGGAAAAAAGAAAGCATATTCAGAAAATGATGCTGGCATAATTTTATATCAACAAATAGATCCATACCTATCTTATATGCAAAAGTCAAGTCCAAATGGATCAAAGACCTCAACATAAAGCAAACAACACTGAACCTCATAGAAGAGAAAGTTGGAAGTACACTAGAGTGCATTGGCACAGGGGGCCACTTCTTAAATATAATCCCAGTAGCACAGACACTCAGAGAAACAATTAATAAATGGGACCTCCTGAAACTGAGAAGCTTCTATAAAGCAAAGGACATGGTCAACAAGACAAAATGGCAGCCTATAGGATGGGAAAAGATCTTCACCAACCCGACATCAGACAGAGGTCTGATCTTCAAAGTATACAAAGGACTCAAGAAATTGGTCATCAAAAGAACACATAATCCAATAAAAGAATGGGGTACAGTCAGAAGCGTGGAAATGGGCCTGCATTTCTCGACCTCCACAGATAGGTTTTTACTGTGGTGGCTTTGTGTTCACTGATCTTTTCTCTTTCAATTTCTAGTCTTCTCTTCACCCATCTGGTGTAATTTCATTCCAGATGTTTTAGTATGCCTACTAGAGATCCATTTGGGTATGTCTTAAATGTCTTCACCATTTTTTGGTAACATTTGAACGTATAACCACGGTTTGATAATTCTAACATTTGTTCCAGTCATAAGCCGGTTTCCATGTATTTTTCCACACATATATACATCATATTTGGGTTCCAATAAACTTCCTTGCATGTTTATGACATGATAAGTGTCTTGGAAAGAGTTTCGTCTTAGCTTACTTTTGGGTATTTTTAAGTGAGCCATGCTTACTCTAGGCTTTCGCTTCTCTTGTTGCTAAGGTAAAGCCTTCTATGTATTATACTCAATATGCCTCAAATCTGAGGTATTACATTCTAACAAAGAGGGACAGATGTATCTCCACACCCATGTGAGCACTGTTCTCTTATTTTTTCTGCTGGCTCTTTCTTCAACCTCAGAGGGTTTCTGTTTGCATGGGTCCTCATCAGTGCCCAGCTGGTTGCATGAGGGAGCACTGGGAATGTCTGGACTTAGCTCTCTACGTGTTTGGGTTCAGGCTTCACCCCAGCCATTGGCATCCATAAATTCAAAGGGAACTTGGGTGGAAGTTTCATCCCAAGCCCCCTTCCCAGAGAGAGTTGCCTCAGTCCAGACTCCACCTCCGAGGAAGCCCACTAAACGATAATCCCTCCCCAGAGATGTTCACAACCACTCCCATAGGGTATTTAAATTGTACCCCAGAGAACAAACATGTAGTATTCCAGAGTTCCTTCCTTGGCTGCTCTCTCTGGGGGGCTGGAAGGCCATAGGGGAGTATTGGTATCCATTAAACATGGGCTTTTTCTAATTTGATGAATGGTCTGATTTGGATTATTGCATCAACGGAGAGGTTTATCTGGGTGTCCCACCAAGGGGGTTGTTTTTCTCACCAGCCCAGGGCCCCATGGTAAGAAAACACCCTCCCTTTTACCTGCTCTCTACCAGACTAAGATTGGCCTCATCTGGGTAAGTTCCAAGTTCCGAGTCATTGCCTTAGAGGCCCAGAGCCTCATGCGATTTTTGGGCTGTCCTGCAGAAGATGTGGCCTTGCCAGGCACTCAACCTGACCCTGTGGGATTCCTTTTTCAGGAGATGTCCTATTTCTCACACCTCTTTTTTTTTTTTTTCCCCAAAGTCTACCACAATAGACGCATTGTGCTAGGCTATGGGTCTTGTACAGCATAGACTCGTATACCAGGTACCTACAATTCGAGGCCTTTTGGGCTGCCTTTGACAAAATCTTTTTAAATTGGGGCTGACCATAAGCCTAAATTTTTTGCCAGCATGAGAACAAGTAAACACCCCCCCCCCATATGCCCATGGTTTCTGGATGCTGTGCTCCTGCTCCCCCTCCCAGCCCTCCCCACTTCTCTTTGTTGTTTGTCGGCATTCCTGGCCTGTGATCTGGTCATGCTGGGATTCTCCCTACAATGGATTCATTCCCCCTGTCCGTTCACTCTAAAACTGCACAGGTGTTCCACCCTTATGTTTCTGTTCTCCCTTACAGCATCTGCTGATCTGGCCCTCAGTGGGACCACCTGTGTGCTCACCTACAGCCTACTCCAGGATTTTAGAGTTGGTCAGCTGACACAGTTTCCTGGAAAAAGTTTTGTTTGTCTGTCTGTTAATATATATATGTTTAAATAATGTGGCCTTAATATGCTTGTTTTATTTCTGTATGTGAGCTTGTTTTAAGATCTGTAACATTTATAACTCCAGATTACAACAGCTCTGGAAAAATACAAACACGTGGACAGCCACCATTTTTGGTTGAGGTCAAAGTGAAAACCTCAGGCATCTTTGGTAAAAGTACGCATGTGTGCTGGCCCTGCCAAGGAGACATTCTGCCTCCAATATACTTTGGTTTACTGAAATATTTCTTCTAATCTTCTTGCATCTACTAGCATTGGTAAGCTGTAACTGATTGGATAAACTACAGGTCTAAATTTAACTTATATGTCTATTTAGATATACCTGACAGGTAATGGTACCCTCCACCTGCACCAACTCCTGACTTCACCATTGGCACCACCTCTCCCAGCTCAAATGGGAACCCATCCAGCAACTAAAATCTGGTTTTAAAGGGCATATCTGCTCTCGTGTCTCACTCATTCACCTGTGCCTCTCCTGTACAACCAGGGCACTTCTCTGTCCCATTCTTTCTGGCAGTTAATCCCCCTTCCCATGGCTAGCCCCATTCATAGGGCTGATAATAACAATCTTTTTCTCTCCTAGCCACCTGCCTTCTCATCTCCCTCAAGGAACAGATGCCTGAGGTCTCCAGGATGACAGTTAATCGAATGCCTCTCCACCCACACCTTCCACTGAGTGTGAGCCCACCAACTTCCAACTCTCCCCTTTTCCACATCAGCCCGTGCCCGTAGGAAGTAGCCAGACTTGAGCCAGTGCCCATATACCCAAAGAGTCTGGAATGTTTGGGTTCAGGCTTCACCCCAGCTATTGGCATCCATATATCCAAAGAGTCTGGAATATTTGGGTCGAAGTTCCATTCCAAGCCCCCTCCCCTGGGAGTCACCTCAGTCCAGACTCCACCTCCAAGGAAACCTGCCAAATGATGACCCCTCCCCAGAGATGCTCAAGACTACTTCCACCAGGTATTTAAATTGTACCCCAGAGAGCAAACACATGGTTTTCCAGTCTTCCTTCCCTGGCTCCTCTCTCTGGGGCACTGAAAGGCCACTCAGAAATGTGGGTATCTGTTAAACCTGGGCTTTTTCTAAATTGGTTTGATTTGGTCTAATTTGGATTATTGCATGGGCAGAGAGGTTTATTGGGGTGCAAAAACTTTTCACTGTAAAGCTCTTTCCTCTGTCACTCTGTGATGGGAACTTTGTTTTCGTGTTTCTGGACACTCAGCTCCATCCCCTCCAGCCATGGAATCTAGGTCCACCCCCTTTCCTATGCAGTTGCTGAGGGACACCCCAAGCAGTAAATGGCAGCAAGGTGAAGCTCTGCATGTCTTTGTACTGTCTGAGTTCAGTGTCCTCTACTGCCTCGCATCCAGCGACTTGAAAACCATTATTTCATATCTCTTGCCCAATGTTTGATGGACACAGATAGGAAAGTAATCTTCCTGCCAATAGATGCTGACCGAAGTGGAGTTTCTAACTTGTGGAGTTTAATCTCCATCTATAAGGAGAACAGAAACGTCAAGAAAAGGGAACAATGCCCACTCCCATGTATTGAGAAGCTTAACCCAAGGAATGTGTTTGGAGAGCCTGAGGAAGATCAATGAGGAGGCTCCTGCATCACCTCCTGAAGGCAGTGAAGACCTGGAGGAGACGTATGTGAGAAACTCTTAAACCTGAGTGTGGAAAGTTTCCTAAAATAAAACAATAGGGTTGAACTTACCCAGTGGAAACACTATGCTGTGAATCCATGGCATTCGGTGGGTGCCTGGCAAAGTGAAATGAAGGCTAAGTTAAGGCAGAGACTGTGTTTCCGCTGGTGTCCCACAAACAATTTCACCCTCAGAACAGGGAACCATAAGGCCCACAGCAGGACCCCAAAGCCCTCTCAGAGCCTGCTGGCCTGTGACGCTGTGGACTCACATAACCCCAGAGACTTCCAAATGGCTGTTCTTGTCTGGACAGCATTTGCTCATGGTTCCCAGGAGAAAGCACGATGTTTTATTCATGTGCACTCAGAAACTTTGTGAATAGCTGAGGATATTTTAGGATTTTAGAAGCCAAAGCGCCCCATGTGCTTATCATAAAGCCTTTGAGTTCTTAAGTCACTTTGGAAGGAGAATATTTTTTTCTGTCTCAATCCAGCTGAGATCTTTACATTTGGACATTATGTTTCTCCGAGTTACTGGTGCACTTAATGCTAAAATAATACATTTAGGATAATAAAGTGGACTAGCGACTGAAAAAGTGCAAGGCAAAGTCCGCCAAATCAGGGTGGAGAAAATGTACCATTGCTGCTTTGAAGGAGCTGAGCTTAACCAGAATCTTTGTAAACAAGACACGGGGGAAAATGCCTGGTCAGAACAAAGGTCAGAGAATATTAACGAATTTGTATCAGAGAATAGTTACTGGCAAGCTCTCAGGGAGCAGCTCCAGTACTAAAAAATCTTCTCCTTGTGTTGACAAATGAGGATGGTAGGGCATGACGGAAATTAGCGCTCTGTGGTTATATACTGGCCTCACTTGGGGGAAGGGTGATTGGGCCTAGGGTCACCTGTAATTCCTTGGGGTTTCAGAATGCCTTACATATCATCTCAAGGAGACGTCTAGGGAAGCAGAAGCAGGAGCGAACTTTGGCATCTCACTGACATCAGTATGACAAGCTGGCTCCATCCTCTCTTGTTTTACTAGAATGCTACTGACTCCCCTTCCCGTATGTGATGATACTCTTGTGAGCATCACGTTTGAAAGTCGCCGTGGTGATGGTGGTAGTGACAGCTCCTGGCTGCTCAAAGAGCCTTCTGTTCCTTGGGGAGCCTGTCTTACTGGTTATCGTTCTGGTGAAGTATTATTCAAAATCTTTTACCCCATCCCTGTCACATGTGGTGACATATGCTGGGCAGTCAGGGCTTGTTTTCTCATGCAGGATGGAGAGAGGATGCTCAGAATCTTCTCTGGGATGGAGAAAGGGTAGGAGCAGGGAGAATTCTGCCTCCTGATGAAGGTTTTGCTATTCAGTTGATAGGCGAATATGGTTGAAAGGAAGGAGAAGCCACCAAGGCCATGGGAACAATAGTATTAAAACCTGGTTGTGGTTTTGTTAAATACTTAATAAGGCTTGTTTCATGGTAGATGCGGGATTTTAGGAATTTTTTTTTTGTTTTTGTTTTTTAGGGGGCAGAGGTTAAGATAGTTTCTGCTGCAGCCTGGGCATGCTAGCTCCCAGGACTGCACCCAGAGTTGCATTAAGGAAAGCTTCATAGTGGCGAGGGTAATCTATCTGAGGATCTTTAGGAAAAGGGTCAGACATTATGAAGGTAACTTTATTACTGTATCTTGACAATTTCTCTCTCTGAAGACTAGACTTTTTCTATCTGAGGATAATAAGGAAACACATGATTTCTGATGGTAACTTTCTTTTACTTTATCTTGGATAATCTCTCTACACAGTTACATCTCTTTACATATAGTTATATCTCTCTTAATATACATATCCTGTATCACACATCTCTATACACAGTTACATCTCTCTCCACACAGTTACAGTCTCCACACAGCCATGTACTTCTCTCCTACACACAGATGTCTCTTCTACACAGCTGTATCTTCTGTATCTCTCCATCCACTCAGCTACATCTCCTCACACCCCCTCTACACATTCAGCTGTATCTCTTTAACACACACATACATGCACACACGTGCACAGACACATGCACACACACACACAAGCACACACACCCCTATCTCACATTTCTCTCCTAATTCCCCTACATCTCTCTTGCTTCTCCTCACAACCAAAATCTTTATACAAACATAGGTCACATCTTCAGAGTCACACAGGGTCGCTTCTAGAATAAACAATAAGAAATAGATCCAAACTGATCACCCAGTTTCTCTCAGGCTAGGGAGGTCGCACTGACCAACCAGGGAGTAAAGTCAGCATGTAACTCTGAGTGGTCAGGGTTCCCAGACAGAAAGTAACATTGAAATTCGGGACTGAAACAAGAAACAGTTGGTCGCCTGAGCCTTGAGTTTGGAAGTACACGCATAAAGTCCATTGCTGAGAAACTTATGTGTACTAATGTTAACTCAAGCCTGACCCCGAATCAGCAATAAACACTTGGGAAATTGACCTTGTATATTCATCTCTAGGGGCAACCAGATATTCATTTCCAGGGGCAACAGTTCGCTTTAAATTTGTTCTGAAGTCTAAAATTAGCTGTCTTAGTGACTGAGAATACTATTACTTTCCTATGTCAGTCCTAGTAATGAAAATATCTAGTATTATTTCTTTTTTAACATTTTTAGTGTATTTTATTGAGCTATATATTTTTCTCTGCTCCCCCCCCCTTCTATTCTCTCCCATGGTTGCCATGCTCCCAATTTACTTGGAGATCTTGTCTTTTTCTACTTCCCATGTAAATTCAATCCATGTATGCCTCTCTTAGGGTCCTCATTGTTGTCTAGGGTTTCTGGGGTTGTGAATTGTAGGCTGGTTTTTCTTTGCTGTATGCTTAAAAACCACATATGAGTAAGTGCATATGATACTTGTCTTTCTGGGTCTGGGTTACCTCACTCAATATGATGTTTTCTAGATCCATCCATTTAACTGCAAATCTCAAGATGTTATTATTGTTTTCTGCTGTGTAGTACTCCATTGTGTAAATATACCACATTTTCCTTATCCATTCTTTGGTCAAGGGCATTTAGGTTGTTTCGAGCACTGTTGACAAATAATGCTGCTATGAGCATAGCTGAGCATATGTCCTTGTGGTATGATTGAGCATCCTTTGGATATATACCCAAAAGTGGTATTACTGGGTCTTGAGTTAGGTTATTTTCTAATTTTCTGAGAAATCACCATACTGATATCCAAAGGGGCTGTACCAGCTTGCACTCCCACCAGCAATGCAGAAGAGTTCCTTTACTACACATCCTCTCCAGCATAAGTTGTCATCAGTGTTTTTGATCTTGGCCATTTTTACAGGTGTAAATCTCAGAGTTGTTTTAATTTGCATTTCTCTGATGGCTAAGGATGTTGAACATTTCCTTAAGTGTCTTTCAGCCATTTTAGATTCTTCTGTTGAGAGTTCTCTGTTTAGATCTGTACCCTATTTTTTTTATTGGATTATTTTGTTCTTTTGATGACTGATTTCTTGAGTTCTTTGTATATTTTGGAAATCAGACCTCTGTCCAATGTGGGATTGATGACAATATTTTTCCATTCTGTAAGTTGCTGCTTTGTCTTGTTGACTGCATTCTTTGCTTTATAAAAGCTTCTCAGTTTCAGGAGGTCCCATTTATTAACTGTTCCTCTAAGTGTCTGTGCTACTGGGGTTATATTTAAAAAGTGATCTCCTGTGCCAATGTGTTCGAGTGTACTTCCCACTTTCTCTTCTGTAAGGTTCAGTGTGGCTGGCTTTATGTTGAAGTCTTTGATCTATTTGGGCTTGAGTTTTGTGTATGGTAATAAATATGGATCTATATTCATTCTTCTACATGTTGATATCCAGTTATGCCAGCACCATTTGTTGAATATATATTTTTTCCATTTGATATTTTTTGCTTCTTTGTCAAAAATCAGGTATTTGTAGGTGTGTGGATTGATATCTGTTCTTTAATTTGGTTCCATTGGTCCTCCTGTCTGTTATTATTTCTAGTCATCAGAATTATACAGTTAAGCAGAAATCATCTTCCTGACCATCTACAGTTAAATGTTTGCCCAGTAGATAGAATATTTTCATGGGATAAACACACAGCAATGTAAATAATACCCATAGCTATTTTTAGTGGCACATGAGAAAAAATACAGACAGACAAATAGCCATTCACAATCAGTGACCCACAGTCCTTTCCATGTGAGACATCCCATCAGAGAATCAATCATCTAGCAGATCAGCCTGTTAAACACTAGTTGTCACCTGCTGTATACTCTCATGGCCTCCACCAGATTTCTCTGTATAACAGCCCTAGCTGTCCTGGAACTAGCTCTTGTAGACCAGGTTGGCCTTAAACTCATAGATATCCACTTGGTCTGCCTCCTGAGTGCTGGGGCTAAAGGTGTGTGCCACCACCACCCAATAGGATTAAATTTTGTTTGTTTGTTTGGTTTTTAAGCAGCTTAGTAATTATAGACACTTGTTTTTTATTCAAACATATTCTTGGTCATGTGAATTAAAGCTATTATTCAAGTCTGTTTTAGTCCTCCTGACAAAATAACAGTGACTCATATCAGAAAACTATCAGCCGACAGAAACTGTCTACCCACAATTTCACCAAGATAAGATGGGCAAGGGTAATGGCCTTAGCTATTTCTTCCTCCCCCTCTTCTTCTTTGCGTTGTTTTGGAGTCAGGCATCTCCTTGCATCCTGTGTATAAGGCTTAGTTCTAATAAGAAGAAATTCTCTTAAACAATAGAAATATAATGGAAATAGTTCACCCTTCCCATGGCAGGCTAGTCTTCATAAATTGTATTTCTTGGGGAGACTAGATATCTCCAATTTGGAGTGGTCAGATGGAAATCATCCTGTAAAGGTAGGACTGGCCAAACCTGTGACTGAGCAAAACAGAGTGTAAGTGATTATTTACATCATGGTCTTAGTTTGAAGTCTGTGTGGAGATGTGGAGACCATGGGCCCAGGGTTTTTGTTGTTGTTATTTTATTTTTTGTTTGTTTGATACTCAAGGAAGCACAATACTCCTTAGGTATCACCAGAAAGGATGTGTACTATGGAAGAAAGTCACAGATTCATTTTCTCCCTGGGGTCACCAGAGACCTTGATGATGGCTGTGTTTCTCAGGAATCATCGTTTCCTGAGATTGACCCCAAGCCCATTGTACAGAAATTATGACTAGGAGTTGTATTGTTTAGAGTGGCGGGGCTGCGTCCCCAGCACCCGGTTGCCTGTATGACTAGCTTATGCCCAGAATAATTACAAGGAAACTGTATTCTTTTAAACACTGCCTGGCCCGTTATCTGTAGCCTCTTACTGGCTAGCCCTTACATATTAATCTAACCCATTTTTAATAATCTGTGTAGGCCACGAGGTGGCTTACCAAAGAAGATTTTAACCTGCGTCTGTCTGGAGTGGGAGAATCATGGCGACTCCTGACTCAGCTTCTTTCTCCCAGCATCCTGTTCTGTTTTCCCCGCCTACCTAAGGGTTGGCCTATCAAATGGGCCTAGGCAGTTTCTTTATTAGTAAGAAATCACTCCCACATCAAGGAGTGAGAAAGATAGGTCTTCTTCCTCCTTGTATACACATGCGTATACTTGCCTGGAGGCATTTTAGTAGTGTGTAGCATGTAGACAGATCAGAAAGTTTGGGAGATGTCATAAAAAATACTAAGTATAAGAGTTGGTCAACCTGTTGTGTAAAGAGCCAGGAAGTAATTTCTTTAGGGTTTGTAGAACATACAGACTCCTGTAACTGTTCTCTTGGCCATTGATGTACAAAAATGACTTTAGGCCATATGTCACTCTGTGGTTGTCCAATAAAACTTTATGAACAAAAGCAGATAGCAGCTAGATGTAGCCTATAAGCCCTAATTTTCTAAGCTCTGATCTACTTTTATGTCTTTAGTGAGAAAAATGACTCTGTGGGCAAGGATGAATTCTTTCAAAAGGGTTTGTCAATTTCCAGTCAGTTCCCACATGTGCCAAGTGTAGAATCAGCTTGGCATTCCAGGAGACCCACACTCCAGAAAGCCAGCTCTGGCATCATCCTTCCCAGTAACTGAGAACCAGTGTTCCACATACATCTTGTTCCTTCCCATCTAGTTGAACTCCAGAAGCTAAAGAGAATGCTGGAAATTCCCAGAGATATCTGTGGCTTCTAATAGAATTAGGAAGCTTGAAAACATTCTCCTGAGCCTTACTACCGTCTTCATGTTTATGCTATAGATTATCATTCTCACTTCTCTCTACAAGTCATTCTTTATCTTGGATATAACACTATTTCAATGTTTATGTTATAGATTGTGAATCTCACTTCTCTCTACACCTTTAGTTGTTATTTAGCTTGGCTGTAACACTATTTTAATGTCCTCTCATGAATCACATTCTTTAGACTTTGGACCACAATATTTTATTTATTGATTTATTTTTATTTTAATTTATATATCAGGGTATTTTGCCTGAACATATGTGTGTATACCATTTGTATGCCTGGTGCCCACAGAGGCCATGAGAGAGTGTCATATTTCCTGTAACTAGGGATATAAATGGTTGTAAACCTCCGTGTGGGTCCTCTGAAAGAGCAGTCAGTACTCTGAACCACTGCGCCATCTCTCCAGGCCCTTCAACCATAATCTTACTGCTGACTATTCTCCAGCTTCTCTTTGTCCTAGTGGTAGAATGTAAGCTGTGAATAACCATAGGCAATCTATAAGACCTAAAGTTCTCTTCTACCCACAATTTCTGTCTTATGAAAGATAATACTTTATTCACTTTGTCACTTGAAGATAAAATTATACTGCAGGATCCCTTTAGCTCATTTGATATGTCTTTCAACATGAACTACACAGAACTGAGATGTCATTAAACCCAATTCTGTCATTGATTTGCTTAGGGAACATCTGGTCACAGGAACAGAAGCTAGCCAAGCTAAGATGAGCAGGAAATGAAAAGGGGTTTGTTGGAGGAAAACTGGACAGAAACCACAGAAGGCCAGCTGGGATTCACAGGGACACAAAGGAGGGGCTGGTATACTGGGTCCAAATTACCTTATGCATCTTCTCGGGGCTCTGTGTTAGGCTGGCTCTTATGCCTGCACTTCCAAAGAGTCTGGATGTAGCTAGCCTACAGTTCATATCTCCAATTTTGAGACCACTTTCCGTGCCTTAATCCAGAACTTCCTGACTAGGCCCTAGGCTGTGTGGGAACCAGGCATGTCCAAATGCTTAAGAATTTATTCAAGCCAGTAAGCATACAGAGCACCCGGAAAACTCCTGTGTCCCTTCTCTGGGCTTGATGTCAGCTTCTCTGTGAGTGGCATTTGGAAAGGTCCTTTACTCTATGCTTCCATGTAATTGGTACTGAGAAGAAATGACTAAAGCAAACAGCAAAACAGTAAGGTCCATACACTGGGAGGCAAAATTATGAATAATTATGTTTTATTAGTCATAGTGGGCTAGTTGCTTTCTGCAAAATAAGTTTAGGGCAATACAGCTATTGGTCTTCTGGCTCTCTAAATTTGGGACAAACGGAAACCTTAAGGAAGAGTTGATAAATTATGTCCCTGGCACTAATTCCAGTAAGTGCCTGCTTGTCAATAAAGTTTTACCAGGATATAATCATGCTCATTCATTTATATATTGAATGTAGCCACCTAGTCTGTAGAGAAGTAAGTGATTAGTTTAAGACAATCGTAAGAGTGTTGCAGGGATGTGTCCTCTCACCACTACTCTTTGATATATTCCTGGAATTAATAATAGCAGCAGCCCTGGAGGATGGGGAGATAGGCGTGCAGATAGGTGGTGTGCGAATGAATAGCTTGTGTTTCACCAACGATACAGCACTACTTGCTGAAAGTCCAAATGAGCTGCAGGCCATGATAAATAGAGTGGTGGAAGTCAGTGAAAAACCTTGGTATGAAAGTCAACATCGAGAAGACTGAGATACAATGCATGGGAAGGGGGCACAAGGATTTTAACATTGTAATAAAGAATCAGAACCTCAAGCAAACAGTCAACTTTGTCTGTTCAGAGGGAGAACCATTTCAGACGTCAAGAGGCAGACAGGGATAACGAGGGCTGCATTCCAGGCACTAGCAAAGGTCTGGGCAGCGAGAGACATAACGACAACAAAATTACAAAATTCTGAGACACTTGCCTTGAGCTGCCTTCTTTACAGCTCCAGAACCTGGACAATGAAACGCTCCTCAGAATAGCGGCTGAGTGTGTTTGAGATGGCATGTCTCAGGAGGATTCTAGGCATCACATGAAGAGATAGGCTGTGTAACAATGACATTAAGAAACATCTCCATCTACAGAAGGAATTAAACTATAGAATATGGCAATGGTGCTTGAGATACTTCGGCCATGTTATGAGAACGAATGACAGCAGATATACCCAAAGATAGCACTGCTTGGAAGAGTGCGTGGAATAAGGCAAAGAGGAAGGCCCAAAAAACACTGGCTAGACAGCATAAAGGAAGACTGTGGAACCCTGGGTATGACAATAACACAAGCATCTAGAACTGCCCAGGATAGGAACAACTGGAGAACCACCATAAACAGGCTGCCCATCATGCTTAAGCATTGCCGGGGCATAAATGATGATGATGATGATGATTTTTTTAATTGTTGTTGTTGGTTTGTTTTTTCTTTGTTTTTACGTGACCAGAGCCATGTTGAGTATCTAGTCAAGACTGTGTGCCTCACACAGCCTGAAATATTTACTGTCTGGCCATTTCAGAGTATTTGTTGATACTGGAACCAGAGAGGTGAGGGGATAACAATGTTTACCCACACAGGACACACAGTCACGTCTGAGGGATCGAGGATCAACAGACGTCTACACAGCGGAAGAATATACAATGAAGAAGCCGTTTAGCTCCTCACCCTCTGACCCTCAGTATCTACACCTACACTTCCTGGAAGAAAGTGAGCAGATGAGAGTCCACCCAGCTGTGGGATAGAAAATACTTCAAGATAAACTGTTCAAATGGTCTGGCAGGACATAGCTTTGCAACTGGGGAGGATACATTACTACCAAGATCTAGGTGTAGGTTGTAACAATGTTTACTGTGGGCTACTGAACAAGCCTCTTGAGCTAGCTGGAAGCACAGAGCAGGTCCAAGCTACGTTCTGACAGAGAAGGTTCACGACTAGCCATAGGAATAATAAAGCTTAGGTTGCAAAATTTTTGCTTCAGAAAAAGGTTTAGAATTTTTAAAAATTTTGTGTCTATGAATGCTTTGCCTACATGTGTGTCTGTGCCATGTGTTTGCAGTACTGCCAGAGGCCCCAAGAGGTAATTGGAGTCCCAGGAACTAGAGTTGCAGGTGGTTGTGGGTCATCTTAATCCCTGAGTCATCTCTCCAGACCCCTTGAAAAGACTTTGGTGCTTTCACGGGCTTTCCAGTTTTAAGAATCAATCCCTTGAGGCTTGCGGGGTGAGGCCAACTGGATTTCCGTCATGTATAGCCACGGCTTCCTTATTCTGCACTTTTGCTGATGTCGTTTGTTTTTATTCTATTTTTGAGACTAGGTGGTCTTGAACTTTAGAGAGCTGCAGTTCTATCCTGGGAGTACCTTCAAGCATACACCACTGCACCCGTTTCTATGCCTAAGGATCAAACTTTGTATACGTTCTGGCAAACATCTTATAAGCTAAGCTGCATCCCCAACCTCTTACATTGCCCTTTGAAGAGGAGTCAAAGGAAGTGGGGTGTTTAGGAGAAAACAGTATCTTATTTACCAGCTCTGATAGCTTGGCTTTCCATTCTCTTCCCCGACCCAAAGGGAAGTGCCACCGTCTAATTTTAAAGCTTTCATTTCAATCTGACTGGCTTCCCATCATACTAACCAGTTTTTTTCAAGTGTCTCTATTCAGTAGTCTGTCTCTTAAATGGTGTTCTACCATTTATTTTATCATTCGAGGGATAATGTTCTCGATAATATCACTGATAATGAATTTAATCACAAGCTGGTAGCGTCGTCCACTGAAGACCCCTTGTAAACATTTGAAATTCATGATCTCACTTATCCTCACATTAGCTCTAGGAAATGCAGCTATGGATTCAGCTTTACTTGTAAAGAAAGCAAAGATGAAGGGGATTAAACAAGATAATTAATAATCTCTGTGCATGCCTGCCACTGTGTTGGCCGGACTGTGATGGGCACAGAGACTCGAGTCTGTGACAGTCAGTCACTAATGAGCACACAGCTACAGAAGCCTTCATATTCAGGGTGGGGTGAGGGCTTAAAGGGCAGTGCTCAGGGTGCTGGGAAGACAAGTGAAAGGTCACGGTGCACATCAGCTGTCTGGCCTCTGATTCGGTCTGCATGTGTGTCTCTGAGATCTGTATTCTTGTGTGCCTTACCTGTGTGTTTTTACTCCCCCAGAGACACAGCGTAGCCTGAAGTTCAATGGGACTGAGAGCTCAAGGCTAGCCCAGGGAGAGCACAAGGCTAGCCCAGGGAGAGCTCAAGGCTAGCCCAGGGAGAGCTCAAGGCTAGCCCAGGGAGAGCTCAAGGCTAGCCCAGGGCACATTGTGAGGTGCGTTTGTCAGTTATCTAGGTTAGCCTCAGCCTTCCTCAGGCATAGAGATCTTACAGTCTTTCCCAGAAGCCTCTTCTATTATTGTTTTGTCCTTATTTTTAGCATATCCATCCTCCCTCCCTTCTTTCATTTTTTGCTCCCCCCTCCTTGACCTCCCTTCCTCCTTCCTTTCTCTCCTTCTCTTCCTTTTTCCTTTCCTCCCTCCCTTCCCCCTTTCCTCCTTTTGTTATTTCTTCCCTATGATTTGCATTATTTTGTTCCCACCAGGGAATATCATATAATCAACTCAACTAAGCAAAAATTTATAAAGATGCTTCAAGCTTAGCTGGGTGGCATAAATATACTTGGTTTAAAACAAATTTAAACTGGACGTAATCCCTGTCCTGACAGAGCTGGTCCCTGGTTGAGCTGAGAAGCCACATGAATGGCTCCCAAAGTTCACAGCTGGGAGGAGCTGGCACTAATAAAGGAGCATCCCTCCTCCAGGTGACTCTCTGGAAGTCCAGCACCGCAAAGCGTCTAAAGGACTGGATTTCGTTCACTCCCTGTAAAGCTCACATTGACAGCTGACCCACATCTCCCCCCTAAACGAGTCATAACTAGCTCCTGTCTCACAGGAGCTTTGCCCAGCGGTCAGATGAGGTTCTGGAAGTCACAGCCCTGGATGGATTTATTAGCACTGTTTCCATTGCCAGGAATGTCAGGCTAGTGTAGCCGGTGGCAGTGAGCAGAGGGGATAGAGGGGAAGGTCATGGTTGCGGGCGGTCGGCTTGGTCACACAATCAATAGCCCTAGTATCAAAGGCTGCCATTTACCTCATCGGTGCTACAATAGAGACGTGGATGGGTATCTCAGAGGAGTAAGCCATTTGTGGCCTCCTGCACACTCATTCCATCACCAAAATGTGTGTCCCTTGCACTCTCATTCTGTAAATCTCCAGCTGTTCTGACATCCCATCCCGTCACATCCTCGCGATATTGTAGCAAATGGATACAGATGGGGTTGACTTAAAGCGGTAGGCGTTCACACTCACGCTGTTGTAGAGTTGGGGTCTAAATCTTCTGCGGCCCCAAGGGAGACTTCTTCTTTACCGGTTTCTACCAGTTCCTGACCGTCATTCCCTCTTCAGCCGCATCACTCCGGTCTTTTTTGCATATCTACGTCTCCATATTAGCCTCTCTCATTATGAGGACTCTGTTCATTGGATTTAGGAACCATCTATTACAGCCTCAGCTTCACTTGGTCACATCTGTAGATATCTGATTTCTAAGGTAAAAATCACACTTACAGGCACTTTGGGTCAGGTTAGATATAGGTTTTGTCAACACAAAATGAGAGCTTTTACCTTAGAGAAAATAAGAGTTTATTTCTGGAGCTGTTTTGTGGGAGCATGGCCCAGGAACCCCCAATTCCATGCTCCAATACGTGGAAGCAGTATCAAGAAGGCTTATAGTTTTTCTTAGAAAAGGACATTGCGAATCAAGGCAGGTTTAAAATATATTGCTGTGTACCGCAGAGAGGCAGTTAGAGCAAGATGGGTGAAGCTTTTCTGTAGATCTAAGATGCTGTCCGTGATGGTCTTAGCTTTTGGGTTGGTGGAAGCTGGGAGTCTGCTAAGTTAAGAGATCCCAAGAGATTTTTATCTATTGGTCACAGGATGTTAGTTATGACCCAGAGGTGGATAAGGTGTATGTGCGTGTGTGTGCGTGCACGCGTGTGTAGCATGGGGGAGGGAGGCTAAAACTAGACCAAGATAAGACAATCAGCCTGTGCACCTGCAGCATCCCCATCTTGCTGCTGTGTTACAGTCCATTGGTTAGAGTTCTGGTCACAGTTCCTCGGGGACACATTCCTACCCAGTGAAAACCCCTGCTCCCCACACGCATCTAGAATCCTCAGCATTTGCTATCGTCTCAATGTGATCCCTCTGCCTCCGACTATCCTGTTTCTCACTCCTGGGTGACTGCCGGCCTCCACAGGCCCCACCCTCACCCCCGTTTCCTTTCCTTTCCTTCCTGCGGTCAGGGAAACAGGTGGATATAAAGGTGCTTTATTCCCAGGACTGAATCCCAGTGCAGGAACACCACCAGGACCTTTCAATAGCTTTGTGGATCATTCGCCATGACTCTCCTGCAGCTACAACAGATACGCTTCTGTCTTCAAATGTCTGGTTTTCCCTCCTGTCTCCATTTTTGGTATTTGCTATGGCACTTGCCTAGCAGGCTCTGATGTTTTACAGAGGAGTCCCCTTCTTTTTTTTCAGAGCTCATTGCAATAAAAATGTCCCTTCCCTATTCCCGATCTAAAACTTTGAATCTACGTGCAATTTCCCCCCTTATTCCTCCTCTTGTTTGAGAATTTCATACCTACATACAATGTGTTTTAAATTAAGACAATTACCCATCTTTTAGTTTGTTTTTATTTTTTTTCTCTAGACAACCCTTTCTAGTCTCAAACTAATGGTGGTGCTTTTGTCTTAGATTCCCAAGGGCTGAAATTACATCTGTGTATGACCACTTCTTGCTACTCCTTGTTGTCTGTATCATCACAGATCCAGGGGGGGTCCCTGGATCACCGTGTTCATTTATCTTTGATAGTTCTACAAGGGTATCTAGCTGAAAGGATGGAATGAGGACACGCTCTTTAACTCAGGGAAGGCAGCTTTAAGCGGGTAAATGAAATTTGGTTATCTGATCTTCTAGCTTATAGGAGATTAAAATAAAGTAATTACAAGAAAAGGGGCTGTTATCAGTGAGAAGATAGTCCTTACTGATAAGAAAACCTGAGAATAGAAAAAAAAATATCACCAGAGTGCCAGATGGAAAGCAATAAGGGGAATCAATGTAGGAGCAAAACACTTCACAGCAAGGAAGCAGGTACAATAATTCGCGGAGTCTTGGCACTTGTCTAAGTACTGGCCCAAATCTTATCAGCCCATATACACAAACAAAGCTAATTGGGTGGGGAAGACTCAGGCCTCTTGCCTTTGTCCTCCCTGACTTGTGCAATCCTGCCCTATCTATCCCCCATCTGACTCCTATTCCTGGTTTCTGTTGCTGTCTCCCCATGCAAGTGGCACTGAGATCAGTGGGCCCCTTGCTAGTGTGGTCTACACCACACAGACCACTCTGCCAAGTCCCCAAAGTCCTTCTTCTAACTCCTGATTCTTTCTCTGCCAGGCAACCATGCTGTTGGTTAGACAGTGGTGAGCGTAGCTGCCTTCTATTCTGACTATACATGTAAACGTGTCACTTTTCAAGAATTCTGATTCTTGCACAGTTAACATGTGATGCATCTGATAGTTGGCACTGCACGCTAGTGCCACACAGACCTGTGACACAGATATCATTGTTCTGCTTTGTGAGAGAGCTGGGCTTTTGAGCCAGCCTAAGGCCTTCAGAACTATACTCCATGCTCAGCTTTGACTCCTCGATGCTGAACCACGCCATCCCCCCGACTACCCTTCTTATCCTTCATCTTTTTGATACAGATCCCACACATAGCAGCACTTCAATTCTTTTCTGCACGGTGAAAGAGCTTCTTTGTTGTCGCTGCCGTTCTGAGAAGTGGATTACAGTTGTACACCACCCCACCCGGTCTGCACAGTGCCGGGACTGAGCCCAGGGCCAGTGCATGCTCGATAAGCATTCAGCCATCTGAGCCACATTTGAAAGGCCTCCTTCAGTGTCACCTCATGCCATTCCACACGCAGATGGATCACCAGGGGACTGTTCCATAGACTGAAGCCCAGTTTGGAGTTTGAAGGGGACCTTTGAGCTGCAAGGGGACACTATCTTGACAAGAGTGACTTTACAAGAGGATCCTTGATTTCCACTCCTGTGGAAATATCTTCCACAGGAAGGGAGGGATGCGTCTATATCTTTCCTGCCTTGGTTTCACTTGGCTTAGTGACACCAAAGGTCCAGGCACTGGTAGTCCTCAGGTGTTGTCATGGCTTCCCTCCTGGTGGACACCTCCGTGTTGACTCAGCAGCAGATGCAGCTCCACCCAGAGCAGAAAGTAGAAACCATCGTCTACTTTGCATTTCTCCCTAATCTGTTTGGATTAAAAGCAAAATATTATCCCCACCCCAACCTCTGTCACACCTACCCCAACCCCTGTCAAATTGGCCAAATTTGGGTCGCATGTGCAGATCATAGCTTCAAGACCATCTGGGACAGCTGACTTTCTCATTTGGGACAGAGGAGGCAGCCTCACAGGCAGGAGGCAGGTAAGCTGGGGGAGAGGCCACACTGGAAGTGTTTCTGACTCCTGTTGCCTGATGGTATCACATTAAACCACCGTAGATGCTCAAGAATGTCGAGCCCGAATGGCAGATGTTTTGATTGAGTCTCTTCTTCTTAGCATGAGCAGCTGGCAAACAGCGAACATGTTTTAGAAACCCTTCTAATTTATTAGTAACCCTTAGTAACTTATTACAGCAATGACTAAGTTGTTTCTAAATGAATAACTAAGTACATGAAAAATGCTGAATATTTATGCAATCTTTATTTATTTTTTCTCTACAGGCTCAAATGATTGCTTTAAAGTCATAAATAGCTTTTAGCAAAGTACCATGAATGTGATGGAAGCTCATTCCGTGGCTCCCACTTCTTCCCTGGAGCAGCCATCACGAACCCCTATTATAGCTGGAGTACCTCCTCCGCCCTTTCCTTTCATTTCTCCCAGGAGATTCATCTGAGAAGAGGAAACATTGACCCCAATAACATTTCATTATAACCGGGAGGAACCATTGTGGCTGGTGAGACTACTTTGTGTTTAACCTTTATGAAACACCCCGATCAGGATAAGCGGAGCTCGGCATGGGGCTGCACACTCCCCTTCAGTGATTTGAGGCTCAAGGCTTTTCTGACCTTACCCTGGAAAACATTATAAAGGTGTGTTTTCTAAACGTTGTATATAGGGTATGCAGAGGATATCAGATTTCTGTCAGAAAACCCTCGATCGTCTTCAAACAATTGGTGTTCAATATGAGCTGCCTGCCTAGAATCATAAATATTTACAAGGCTGACATTTGATTTTTTTTTATGAAGTTAGAGAAGACATTTTAGCTGCCACTTAAGGTTTTAGAGAGAAATTTGCTGTTGCTTTTGGTGATAAATGTTCTTGTGGAACCTCTTTTGGCAGATCGCCTTGTTGGTAACTTTCAGAGAAGGTCCTTCTGGTGGCAGGCACAAATGTCAATACCCTCTTAGGAAATTTTCATGCTTTTCAGACCATGATCAGAGGCAATTAACGTCTGAGTAGCTGGGCGAAAGCCATAGTGCTAGCAAGTGGAAGAACAGGGAACTCCAAGTGGTCTTGTTTCTGGATCTTTATCCTATCCACTGCCCTGAGCTGCCCTCGGCCACTTGCTATAGTTACTGCACCACCGACCAGCTAGCTACTCGCCTCAATGTCTGGCCGAGTATTTACAAATGCCACTGTGTTCTCTTCTTTGCTTAGTGTTGTGATTAGATGCTCAGGTGCTGAGGAGCTAGGAGAAGGCTGAGCAGGGAAAGTCTGTGAGTCACAGGTCCTCTTCCTGTTCAGAATGGAAGCCTGGCTTGGTGGGACACAGCAGTTCTAAAGGGCCATTTTCATGAAGAAGGGAAAGCCAGCCCTTTGCTGCATCTGGTGTCTACTGTTTCCCAGCTTTGCATTTAGCAACTCCAGGTGGTCATATTTACACCAGGGGCATGGCGAACTCTAGATCAAGTCTCTACCTGCCCACTGGGCAGTATTTATGTCTATCCCTGGGGAAAAAATGCAAATCCTCAAAAGTCAGTTTTGACTACTTCCATTCCAAGCAGATGGCTGCACTGTAAACCCTCTTCCTCCTCATTTGTCCCTTTGCTCCACTCTGCTTCTGAGACCCTGCTCTGAACACACCTGAGTCTGAAGCAGACGAGGGGAACCTCTTTCCCAGGTGCTAAGCACTGTTAAAATCTATTCAAAATCGCTGTTAGCGTTAATGATGGATTCTTTGCATTTCCTGTAACTAAGCATAGATGTGGGGGATGAGGCATTTTGAGACTCCATTTGGCAAGCAGTGAACTCTCTCTTTTTGTTTAGACTGCCTTAAGTAAAAGAACATCAGTCAGACAGCTAACTGGGCCACCCTCGGGCCTACACCAGCCACCTGGAACGCTCCCTCGATGCTTTGAGACAATTATTCAAAGACTGCAGCTGTCGGCTCCTGAAGACACTGCCCAGTCATGTGTGTTTGAAACAGTGTGTACCTTAACTTTGTCTGTCATAAACCTGGGTGCACCCTTTGTACCTTAGCAAGAGGCAAGCACTTCCTCAGGAAGAGAGGACTACTGGAGACAGGGCTGTGATTGGCCTTAAACGCAAGCCTTAATGATGGGATTAGCACTCTGATGGCCTGGACACCTTTCTTCCGGCTTTGTAAGTAGGCTGTCTGGCTTGGAGGTGCTCACCCGTGCTGCCTCCACCGATCTGCCACATCGAGCCAGATAAAAACATCCTGGGAGGATGGGTCCTTGTCACTCGGCCGTGCGGACAGTGCTGGAAGAGAGAAAGCAGTGGCAGAAATGACAGAGAATGCCAGAGGCAGCTGCTAGGGCAGGACCAAGGGTGAAGGTGGTGACTCTGTCTTGACAAGCTCAACAAGCCCCGGCCTTCAGGGGAAGGCTTGACAACCAATGGTTGTGCAGGTTCCACGGGCAACACAAGCACAACCCAGAGACCTCGTATTCCCCATCCTCCAGTCGGCAACTCTTAGCGGCCGAGCAGCCTCACTTGTGTTCCCAGCTGCTAAGTTCAGAGCAGCCTCAGCTCCTGTCTGACAGCCTATGAGGTACTGTACTGCTGACATTTGAGGAGGTCCTTGGGGCTTACACTGGCCTTGGCTTCCAATGCTGAACTCACAAACTGTCCATCTTGTCTCTAATGTCAGGTTTCCAAGCCCCCGCATCCCTAGACTGCCAGGGTAGAGAGAGCATCTGCAACTTCTGATAGACAGCTCATGATCAGAACATAGCCTGTCCTCTCTCCATCCCAGTGATCTACTGGAGACTCTGTGTGCCTGCTGGGATCCCACCCATCGGCAGGCCAGTCCATGTAATCTCCACAGAGGCAAGTCATTCCAGCTGTGGCCATGACGTTCTGGGAGGGGTCAGGGTAACAACTGGTCAGTCTGTGTGCTGTCCCCCCGCCCCACGATGTGTGTATACAAGTATGTGCAAGTGTGCATATACATGTGTGCAGGTCAGAGGATAACTTCAGGTGTGTTTTCTGATTGTGAGATGCTGTTCATTTATTTATTGAGACATGGTCTCGTACTGGCTTAAACGCTATTCAATAGGTAAGGCTGACCAAGTGACCAGCGAGTCCCAGGGATCTGCCCATCTCCAATTCCCAGTACTGGGATTAGAAGCATGTATCACCACACCTGGCTTTTCCTATGTGGGTTCTGGGGTTTGAACACAAGCACTTTACCAACTGAGCCAGCTCCCCAGCTCCCTGGCACTGTGAACTTTGTATGTTAGAACATCACAGTACAATGCCAAAAGTTGGGCCTGCTTATTTGGTAGGCAGAAAAAAGCTTCTAACCAAGATACCCATTACCCGCTGATCCTTGAAACCTGCAAACACATTACAGTTCATAGCAAAGAAGTTAAGGTAGAAAGTGGAGTCAAAATTACTAGTTATTTGATCTTAAGAAACATGTCTCCTGGCCTATCTGTTTAGACATAATATATTTGCAAGTTTCTTATAGTAGGAGTGGAGAAAGGTATGTCTTAATTGCTATGACAAAATGCCCTGAGAAAGGCAACTTAAGGGAGAAGGGGCTTATTTCGGCTCACAGTGCAAGATGCAGTCTGCCACAGTTGGACAAGTCAAGGCAGCAGGAGTTATAAACATCCAGTCATGTTGAATGCCCAATCAGGAGGCAGAGAGAGATGAATGCATGCTTGATTTCCCCCCTCTCCACTTGATGCCTTCTAGAATTGGATCTTATGCAGCGGGGAATGGTCCTGTCAGACATTAGGATGGGTCTTATCATATCAAACAGAAATAGGATAACCCCCCACAAACGTGGCCAGAGGACCATCCCCTAGGTAACCCAGATCCTATGAAGTTGATGTGACACTAACCATCAGTGGGAGGCAGCTCTCAGAGAGATTTCCATGATGTGACCTGATGACTGGGTCCTTCGTGGCTGATGTTGAGGATAAGAGCGTCCACTAGGCAAGCAGCAGGCTCCCCTGTGGAGCCTCCAGAAAGGACCTGCCCTGCACCCCTCACGCCGTCCCTGCCCACGGTAGATTTCTGCTCTAGAGAACTGTTGGGCAACCACCATGCACTACACATTCGGTTTGTTACAGCAGCGCTAGCCAACTCATACATGCTAACGACCTTGCACACACGAGGACCAGCTCTGCCTTTTAACAACCCAGAGTTTAAGATTTCCTTCTCCAAACACATTTCTCCATCTTGGCTCTTCTGTCTTAATGAGCTGCTTAAGCATTCATTATGTTCTTCAGTCTCTGGCTTCCCACACGCATCTTTCATTTTCCTTCTAATTACATGCATTTCCTAGCAGAGTGGCTGGCACACGGAAGATCCCCACTAGAGCAGTGGTTGGTGGTGCTTCTGATTGCCAGCACGCCGAAGGGAAATGTTTATTTGCCTATTTTTTTAACCTTCACACAACCAGAAGCAATGCTTCTCTCAAGAGCAGTTTCCTATGAATCACTTGTGAAACTAAACCAAAAGCATGTTGACAGAAACCAGAAAGACAATTCTTTGAAAACCTGGGTGAATTTTAATTAAGGAAGCCTTTAAAATGTTAATGAAAATGACTCCAACCTCCCCCACTTTTTTAAAGTTAAAATATAAAGACATCATTACGTATGCCTTGGATCCCCTGCTTATTTCAGTGGAGAACTCAGGTGTTTGATCTCTGCCCTCTTCTGAGTTTTCATTTCTATACAAAAGGCATCCATTTTCATCCATTGTGTTTCAAGGCAAACTGAAAACCGCCCTTATCCTTTAGGAGAGGAAATGAATCCATCACTACATACAAATTGTTTAATTAATAACTGCTTCTAATTTATATTCAGCAGCTGGAATTGTACTCCCTAAGATGGTATTGATTTTAATTTTATTTTCTTCAATATTTTAAAAGCACAAGATATCCTTATAACTCCAGATTTAATAGCTATTCCCTCTCTAGAGTCTCTCTTGCCCCTTGAACTTTATTTGTAAGACCTCTGTCATTAACATGGGAACCTGTCATTTTAAGAGCTTGTGAGAACTCAGAAAGCAATTAAACCTTGTAAAGAGCAGCTCTAGCTTTAGAGTAAGTGCTTGCTGCGGCTCAGCTGGGAATGGACCCAGTCTGCTCTGGGTCTTCCCCATGCTGCCCCCATGCTGCCCCCATGCTGATGCCCAGTTAGGAGTCACAAGCACACCCTCTCCTGGTGAGTCTGCTGTGGGTCCTTGTGCCCTTCTGCCTTGAATATATGCAGACCTGGGCTTTTTATACTCAGCAGTCGGTTACTGTTTCAGGCTCTGTTTGTTATGGGTCTGTCTAAGTTGCTGGTGTCTTCTTGGTTTAACTTTAGTGATTCAGATGTATCTAGAACTTCATTTATTTCTTTTACCCTTCCCAAATTATTGGAACATAAGTTTCTATAGTATTTCCTTATTATCTTCTAAATTTCTTTGAAATGCTTCCCTCTTCGTCTCTAATTTTTATTAATTTGTGTCTCCTTTCTTTTTCTCTTTCTTTTCTTTTCTCTTTCTTTCTTTTTCTCTTTCTTTCATTTTATCCTTCCTTCCTTCCTTCCTTCCTTCCTTCCTTCCTTCCTTCCTTCCTTCCTTCCTTCCTTCCTTCCTTTCTTTCTTTCTTTCTTTCTTTCTTTCTTTCTTTCTTTCTTGTTAATTTGGCCAAGGGTTTATGTGCCGGTTAGTATTTACAACAATTTGATACAAGCTT
This sequence comes from Alexandromys fortis, assembly GCF_014885135.2. NCBI lineage: Eukaryota > Metazoa > Chordata > Mammalia > Rodentia > Cricetidae > Alexandromys > Alexandromys fortis. The sequence goes on from NW_026068042.1 coordinate 2,409,484, forward strand.
GAATCATCTGAGGTGGGGAAGCTCAATTGAAAACCTGCCTCTATGAGATGAGCAAGTCTGTAAAATGTTTTCTCCATTAGTAATTGGCAGGGGAGGGCCCAGCCTTGGTGAGTGATGCCATACCTGTGTTGGTGGTCCTGGGTGTTATAAGAAAGTACCCTGAGCAGCTCATGAGGAGCAAGCCAGTAAGTGGCAATCCCCCATGGTCCTTGCATCAGCTCCTACCTCCAGGTTCCTTCCCAGTTTTTATTCCTGTGTTGGCTTCTCTCAGAGGACTCTGACTTGGGGTATGTCAGCCAAGTAAGCCCTTTCCTTCCCAAGTTGCTTTTGATCATGGCGTTTTATCATAGTACAGGCTGCTGAGTAGATGCATTTGTTGGCATTTGGGTGAAATATTGTAGATATATGTTAGACCCATTTAATGTGTGAAGTAATTTGATACCTATATATCTCTGTTTAATTTTTGATCAGATGATCCCTCTACTTACAAAAGTTGTTTATTTAAATCACTTGCTTATATAGAATTGGGTTTAATCTGTGTTTGGAAGTCTGGGACTATTTTTTTAATTGAATACATCAGGGATTGATGCATATGTGTTTAGGATTGAAATGTCACTTCAGACATAGGACTTGACAGAATCAAGCTGACACTGACCTGGAAGCCCTCTGGTAGTATTTGGAAGATGCAATGCAAGCTACCAAGTGAAAAAAAGCAATCAGTCATCATACCATGCTGTAAGGCCTGCTCACTACAACAACCAGCCCAGCAAAATATCACCAATGGTGTAAGAGTGGCACTTACATCATGGGGTAACCAATAGCTGTCTAATTGGATCTAAGGTCAATTCAAAATGTGGGAATTCATTCCTGGTACTGTAAAACTAGTAAGAACCACCTGTAGCTGAAAAGGTTTTATACCCTAGAAGAAACGTACTACTGTCATTTTTGCTAAATTAGCATAGCTTCCAACTGCGTCCTCACTACTCATTTTTCTTAATTTTTAAGATTTTATTTTTGATGTATGTGGGTGTTTTGCCTGCATGTATGTGGAACCCTGTGTGTCTGGTACTTGCAGATACCAGAAGAAGGTGTCAAATCTCCTGGAAATGGAGCTACAGGTAGTTATGAGCATCATTGTGGGTGCTGGGAGTTAGATTTGGGTTCTCTGAACGTCAGGAACCATTCTTTACTACTGAGGCATCTAGAATTATATTGCTCATGCTCTCCAAGACCTCGATACACATACCACAAGCTCCTGAGATCTGTGCTAAGTTGGGAGAGTAACCCCAACCCCTGGCATCCATCTCAGCCCCCTGGCCTGGGAGCTGCATTGGTATGGACTGCAAATCCCAGCATGCCAGGTCCTGACCCCTCCCCATACTCCTACATGGTATTTAAGTGGGCTCCCAGAGAAGGAACACGTGGTTTCAAGTTTGCATGTGTTTCCTGCTTTCCTGTCTCCCCACCATGCTCTGTCACCTGAGAGCACTGTATTTAATAAAACAATGGGCATTTTAATTTGGTTTAATCTGAACTAATTGGATTCTTTGTGCCGGTAGAACCACCCATTTTAGGATTTTTTTTTCTAACAATCTGGTCTTAAGTCACCTCTATTTTATAGATTACTAATGTTTGGAGAAAAGAAAGAAGTTGCTCAGGATTACAGTTATATATGTATTTAATTCTTAAGTTTATTTCCTTAATTTAACCAATCCACAGGCCTGCTAGAGGAAAACTGGTAGAAACTTCAAAGGCTCTCTCTCTCAGAGATTGTAAACCTGGCCATGGTCTCAGAGCCATTGCACTGAGCTAGAATCTGTTCCAGTGGTGGCTGGAACATCGTGGTGCCTGCCAGGGGGAGTGGCTGTGATTTTAGTGGCCACTTTGTACTCTGGGTCATTCACCATGCAGAACCAAGGCTGCCCACTTGACCTTGGCATCTATGCTGAAGAAATAGAGCCTATCATAGATCCAAACTACAAGTTCAGGTTGTTTTTCCCCAAATGTCATTTCCCTATTTAAAAAAAATTGCCAGAGAGTCAATAAAAACAACATGCTGTTAGAACAAGATGAATGAAGACTCTAGCATGCTTAACTTGGTTAGGAATTAGAGATATGAAACATGACATTTGTCCATGTTCCAATGAGTATATGTATGAGCAACACCAATTAAAGTTGGTGGGTTTTGTTTTCTGGTTTTTCTCTTTTGGGAGTGGGGCACAAGGGTAGGAGGGTGAACCTGGAAGGAATGGGAAGAGAGTATAATTAGGGTACATGATATGAAATTCCCAAATAATTGATAAAAAATATTGTACCAGGGAAAAACCAAACCAAACATGAGAGTGTCTGAGTCTGCGCTGCCTGTTGCAGAGGTCGGCAGACGCCCTCTGTAGTCTGAGGAGAGGAGGACTGATTAATGGGTCTTGTTAGCCAGAGTCACTGGTGTTACAAAAGGCACAGCTTTGTCCCCATGAGAATAACAGATGCCAAGCCACTCATTCCTGTTGCTAATGAAGGTCATAAAAGTTTCTGAGTGACTTTCTAAAATTCACATCTTACTGCTTCTTTGAGTTGGTTAAAGAAGTGAAAGCAAATCAAATTGCTAGTTTGGTAAGTCCTTACGTAAGATGTAGAGAATATGAAAGACAGGAACACAGCTGCAGAGGGGTTATTTTATTATGTTTTATTCATATTTATTAATATTTTTATCTTATAGATTGTTTGAGAATTTCATATTTTTTTGATCATATTCACCCAACACCCTTTTCAACTGCTTCTAGATCCATTCCCACTTCCCTGAACCCCCCCAACTTATTTTTAGCTAACCCACTGACTCAGATTTATACTGTCTGTGTACTTCCAGGTGTGAGACCATGCACTGGAGTGTGATTGACCTATTTGGAGCCATACCCTTAAAGAAAGAGGGTTCTTCTTTCTCTGGAGGCCATCAACTATTAGTAGTTCCTCAGTTAGGGGCGGAGCCTCCTGAACCACATCCTACCTCAAGACAGAGTACTGTTTGGCTTGATCTTGTACAGGTCTTGTGCTGGTTGCTGTGAGTGCACTACTGCAGCAATCTTGCCATGTGCAGGGTGTTTCACCCTGTCCTCCCTAGCCTCTGGCTCTTACACTCTTTCCTGCTCCTCTCCCAGTAGGATCCCTGGGTCACAGTAAGAGTGTGGTCTAGACCCTGCTTGTGTCTGAGCAATCCACTGTCACTTCTTTTCCTAACCAGTTTCTTAACAGTTGTGATAAGAGAAGCTAACATAAAGGGAACACTCAGGATAATATCAAGATGTTTTGTCACAGACAGCCAGGATGCCCTAGAGTCTAGCACTGTTGCTTCTGAAAGACAATTCTTCAAGGGGCCTGTGATGTTTTAATTGTCATATGTTTAAAATAGCAATCTGCATTAGATTAACCTGGTTTCTAGAACACACTCTCCAGTCCTACCCAGTGACCCACAAGTGACTTCTATAAGACTGATCTTACAGTACCTGCCCTCATCAGAAATGGTTTCACAAATGTTTGGTGAATGACTCCAGGTTGGCTCTTTATTGAAATTCTGGAAAGACATTGAGCCTCTATGAGTTAATTTTCCCATCTCTGTGGCAAAATGCCTGATAGAAGCAATTTAAGGGAAGGGAGTGTTTTTAGTCATGGACTCTGGGATGTCAGTCTACCATGGTGGACATGATGCTTCATATCATGTATATTAAAGAAACAGAACTTATAGAATGATGTTATGAACATGTAAATTTATATTATCATTAGATATAGATATAGGCTTAGAGACTGTGGTCTAACTAGTCCAATAATAGCTGTCTCATAACCAAATGTCCAAGAATCTAGTAGCTGTTCAGTCCATGAAGCTGGGTGTCTCAGCTGGTCTTTAGTATACATTAGAATCCCTAAGAAGTAGGCTCTAATGCTAGTGAAGGAATTGACTTGGCAATGACAGTGAAGGCAAGCAGACCAAAAGCAGTAATTTCCTTTTTCCATATCCTCAGTATTGGTTGCTACCAGAAAGTATAGTCCAGATTAGTTTGGGTTTCTTAACCTCAGATTACCTGAATTTAGGGAGGGTCTTCACACCTCAAATGATCTGATCATAGGTGTGCCCTGATTGCTTGGGTTTTAATTAATTGTAGATGTAGTCAAGTTGACAACAGGAACAACCATGAGACCATGACAGCCAGGAAGCAGAGAAAGGGAGTACAAGATGTGCTTAAGACAAATTATAACCCCCCTTTGATCTACTTCCTCCTGTGTGACCCCACCTGCTACTCTCAACCACCTTAAAATAATTATGTTGTATTATGAATATATCAATGGATAGTTCATTCATTATATCTGAACTTTTATAATATAATCATCTTTAGAAATGATCTCATAGACATGCCCAGAGATGTGCTTTTAACTAATCTACTAGGTGATTCTCAAGTAAACAAATTGACTATCAAGATTAACCATTCTAGGTCTGGTTGTCTGGGATGGAAACGTGATCTAATGATACTAAAACAGGATGACAGGCATGTTCATTGTCACATATCCCTGCCTTTTGGTTGACCATCGTGGAGATAATGTGAAGACTTCATTTGAAATCAGTAGAAAAATACAACTGCTGTGATCAATTTAATGTCTGTCATAGGTAAGTCAGGGAGAATGCTATAGTACATTTCCCGTTTCTGATTCAGAAAGCATAGCACTACAGTCGGAGCCAAGTGGGAGCCAATACAGTCAAGGAGCACGGAAAAGATGCAAATATCCTGGATACTTAGTCCCATGGAGGTGAGCAGATCATTTCCGTCCTGCCAGGGATTGATGTAATCCCTTATGAGCAGTTTGTGCCCATGTCCTTGAGCAGGACACTGCATCCCTACATAGCTGGGCACACAGAGTGGTGGCTTGTCTGTGGACATGTTGTGGGAGGCAAGCACAGAGCTGCATGGGAACTGACTGCACACAGCTTCTCAGGCCAGCAGGGAGCCAGCCCTCCCTGGTATCCAGAAACTTTGTAGTGCTTGTTACATGGAAAACTTCTCATACAATCTGCTGAAGGGGGTTGTTGCTTAGCATAACGCCACTCTCAGGAGCATCTAGGTTTGCTGATGACTTGAATTGCAGACTTCTCTCTCATCAGCTTGCTTGCCCTGGCATACAGAGTTTAGCATAAGAACTGTAACAATAATTTGTTTTTCAAAGTTTAAAAAAATTGCACAGTGAAGTTAAAATGTCATCTTAAAGGTTTTCTTCAAAAAATAAAATAAAAACAAGACAGGACTGGAGCGATAGCTTAGGCAGCCTTGTAAGCCTGAGAATCTCAGCTTGATTCCCCAGGACCCATGTAAGAATGGAGGCATGGTAGTGCATTTGTGTAATTGTAGTGCTGGATAGGTGGAGACAGGTGTCTCAGTCACTGTTCTGTTGCTGGGAAAAGACACCATGACCAAGGAATTTACAGCTTGCTTGCAGTTTCAGAGGGTAGGTCCATGTCCATCATGGCAGGAAACATGGCAGCAGGTAGGCAGGTGTGGTGCTGAAGCAATAGCTGAGAGTTACATCCTGACCTATAGGCAGGAGATGTGTGTGTGTGTGTGTGTGTGTGTGTGTGTGTGTGTGAGAGAGAGAGAGAGAGAGAGAGAGAGAGAGAGAGAGAGAAAGAGAGAGAGAGAGAATGACACATTCTTCCAATAAGACCACACCTCCTCAACCTTCTCAAATAGTTCTACAATCTGGTAGTCAAATATTTAAACATATGAGCCTATGGGGCCCGCTCTCATTCAAACCACTAAAATGGGGATCCCTGGGGATCCCTAGCCAGCTAGCACAGTCTGTTTTGTGAGTTCTATGCCAGTGAGAGACTCCATCTCACACACAAAATGGATGGAAACTGAGGACCTGGGACTGCTCTCTGGCTTCCACATGTATGTGTAAATATGATGCCTGTGTGCCTCCTTATACCTGCACCTGACCCCCCCCCCACACACACACATTGTGAATAGAAGAAGAATAGAAGGGAACCTAATGTGGGGGTAGATTTACAAATGAAAACAAAATACAATAAAGAGAGCTGTCTTAGAAGCATACCTCATGTTCTGGAGTCATCTCCTCCCATATTTTGTGTTCTAGCACATTGGAATATTCCAAATCTAAGCACCTCCCCCCAGAGCCCCCAGTGTTCTCGTTTTCAATCTCCATCTTGCACACTCCCTCCATTCCCACCATCTCCTCTCCCGTCTGTCCCCTGTCATACTAGCAACCCTTCCATTCTTTCACTCTGGGGTTGAGATGACACACGTTCCATGAGTCCTACTGATGCCCTGTCTCAAACAGGAAGCCTCTTCTTTACCCTGCTCCAAGTTCATCTTCCCCATCCTAGTTTCTCTTGTGACATTTCTCATTATCCATAGCCTAGATTCCATGAACATGTTATGTCTGGTGGTTCCCATTCCTGGTTGAAATGCAGCCTCTCCTATCACAGGGACTTGAATCTGTTGATTCATGGATGTATCCCGGCACCTAGATTGGTCCCTGAATATTGGTCCAGTGTGCATTTTCTAGGTGAATGAGTACATAGATTAATGACTGTTGCCCTGGAAGCAGGGAGCAGACAGAGATGGTCACAAGGGACTGTTTTTATCACTAAAATTTGCCTTTGGATTAGGACAGATGGAGGATGAGGAGGGGGGCTGGGCTGCTTTCCTAGTAGAGGGGACAATGATTCTAAAAGTGCAGGATTCTGGAAGAGGGAATTTAAGAAAGCACACTTGTTACAATGACACTTTGATGACATCTTAGTATTCGTCCCCAGACTCCTTGTGGTAAATGACTCATCATATTCTTACTAAGTCTGTTTTGTAGAAATTGTGAAATCTGAGTCAAGACTACTCTGATACGTTCATTCCTCTCAGACATTTGAGATGTGGAAGCTAAAGAGGTACGGTATCCTTGCATGGATAGTCAGAAACGTAAATAAATGCGCTGCTCTAAATCTTAAGCTGGGAATACAGAGACTCAGATGTGCTGATACTGACTGTATCACAGGGGAGAGGAGATGAAAATGGCATGGAGGGTTCCTCCACCCTCACCTGTGATGTCTCGGAGAGCTGGACAACATCCACTCTGCATCTCAGAATCACGCGAGAGGATGTCACATGACATGTGGGCTTGACCTTTCACACTGGGGATCCAAACATATAGATGGTGTAGTACAATCTAATTTTTAAAATATATAACATTAAGTGAAAATTCAAGGATTCTTTTGCCTGAAAGTTACATGGTAGCAGAAATAAAGAAAAGGTGTCAGGGGGTATGGTAAGAGAAAGCACTATATTTTGAGTTTTGAGTTCAGGGTTAAATCCTGGATCCATCCAATGACCTTGACTAAATGGCTTGCCTTTCCTGAGCTTAGGTTATTTTCATTAATAAACAATAAACAATAGCTTTCATAGGCTAAGAAGATGGCTTAGTGGGTACAGCACTTATCTCAAGAATAAGGACTGGTACGGGAGAATTGTTTGTAATCTGTCAATTATGTTTTAAATAAAACTCTGATTGGCCAGGCAGGAAATATAGGTGGGAAAACCAGACAGGAAGTAGAAATGATGTAATGAGAACAGGAGAATTCTGGGAAGGAGGAAGTTGATTCCTCCCATTCCTGCCCAGACCACGGAAGCAGCAGGATGTGATCTGCCTCACTGAAAAAAGGTACTGAGCCACATGGCTAACATAGATTTAAAAAAATGGGTTAATCAAGATGTGAGAGTTAGCCAGTGAGAGGCTAGAGCTAATGGGCCAATCAGCTTATAATTTATGGAGACCTATGTGTGATTTTATTTCGGGCTTGCCGGCTGTGGGGTAAAGGGCAGGACAAAAACACAAACAAGCCCACTGTTCATGTTACAAAGGACCCTAGTTGTGATTCCCAGAATCCACATAAAAATCCAGGTATGGTGGCACACACTTATAACCCTGTGCTCTGTGATGGGATGGAGTAAGGAGACTGGCTCAGTCTGAATGGCCAAAGTCACAGGCTCAGGAGAAACCTTGTCTAAAACAAAAGGTAGAAGATGCCAGAGGACTAACACTTGAGGTTGTCCCTTGACCTCCATGTACAAACTGCATGTGTGTGCATCCCTATTTCCCCCACAAACACAGAAAACATTAAACTGTAATAGATCTCTTATCAATAAGGCCCAACAGAGGAGCTCAAAACTTGTTACTAATACAGAAACCTGGAAGTTATGATTCAGGCAGACACTCACAAACACTTTGTAAATAAAAAGAAGAGCTAAATCTAGGAAATATTAGTCAAAATGATAGAGCATGAAGATTACATAAAGAGAGGATGGTGTCCTGAGAACACCATTTTATATTCTCTAAGTTATTAATGGAGTTGGTATTCTTTACAACAACACTGGCTCACTTGGGATAGAAGAAGGAGGCCATATGCCTTGTTGCAGAATGGAGTCATAATTCATTACCGTTAAAATGAGATCATTAGGATGACAGATTGCCAACAGAAGGAACGCAGTCACGGGGCTCTAGAAAAATCAACAGTTCATGGGCAAGCCTCCAGGGGGACGAATGGTTGACTGATAATGTTTTGCTGCGTTCTTTATCCTCACCCCTTCTGAAGACATTGGCTGAGGAAAATAAGGAGAATGGCAGTGTTCAGTAGAAAAGAAAGAATGTTTCCTTACATGACCTGTTACTGACACTTCATGCTGGAGACCTTGTCATTATCTCTAGCCAGTTACCACCCAAGTTCCTACCATCTGGGGATCTGGGGGAAGCAGAGTCTACTGAGCAGGGATGGCAGAGCCTGATTCACCCTTTGAAGGATCCCAATAACCTCTGACGTCATCCATCACTCCTGTTTGTATTGCCTTTCTAACTGATGCCATACTATATGACAAATGTCACTTAGGAAAGGAAGAGCTCACCTTGGCTCACAGTTGGAGGGTGCAGAACATCATGGTGAACATCACAGTGACAACAGCAGCTTGAGGTAGCTGACCACCTTCATTGTGCCCGTGGTTGGGAAGCAGAGAGTGATAAATGCCAGTGGGTGTGCTTGGCCTGCTTCCTTCTTTTCATTCAGTCTAGGACTCCAGCCCATGGTAAATTTAGAGTGGGTTTCCCCATCTCCACTAAAGCAAACCACATGCCTCACAGATGTGCCTAAAGGTTTGCTTCCATGGTGATACTACATTCCATTAAATTGATAATCACAACCAACCATCACATATATGTCTATCCCTAACCATCCACTAACAAGATTTAGGAACTGTTTTTCTAGGTACTCAAGGCGGAGGACTGGATGCTCATATTAACATACAAATGCGAAGCATTTCTTTAGAGTGCAGGAATGAAGTGTACTGGGTTTTGATTGAGTGCATCTTGCAAGGCAGGAGTGACAAGATTTGAGCATAAAAGAGATGGAACACAAATGGAAGCACTTTGAAAATTGTAAAGTACCAGAAAAATGTTGGTCCTTTTTAATTTTCCACATTCCAGAATTATTGATAGACCCAGGGAGATGGTATATATCTAAAGTTGTTCTGCAGATGGTACCAAGTGCTGATGATTGTGTAGAATAAATGGGGAGCACCATCCGTTTCCAGGAGAATCACGAATTGGTGCTGTTTTGTCTCTCCTTAGGGAAGCTGGAATACACTCATACTCTAAGGCTCAGCACTCCCATTTCGGTGGGAACGTCTAATGTACTCACAGTTTGGGCCAGGATGTTTGTCATAGCATTGTTGATAACAAAAGGCTGGAGGTAAGTGAAACAGCCAGGACATGAAGAGGAATGGGTAAATGTGGCGAGCATAGAGCAAGCACACCTCACAGCAGGCTCGTATATTCTCCTAAAAGCCCAGCAGAAAAGGACTTTGAGGTTTTTAAAAGTCCATGCCAGATTCTCCCTCCCTCCCTCCCTCTCTCCTTCCCTCCCTTCCTCCTTTTCTTCTTCCTTTCCTCCCCATCCCTGCCTGCCCTCTGTCTCTTCCTGTCGATCAGGATGTAAGCCCTTAGCTATTGCTCTAGTGCCATGCCTGCCCACCTGCTTGCTGCCATGCTTTCTACCATGATGATCAATTATGGACTTGCCCTCTGAAACTGTAAGCCAGCCCCCAACTAAATTCTTTCTTTTATAAGTTGCCTTTTCATGGCGTCTTGTCACAGCAATAGAACAGTAACCAAGAGATATACTTTGTGTTGAATTATCAAAATTCACACGTAAAATTTACATCTACATAAAGTTTAAAAATGCATGACTAAGCGATATAATCTGAGTATGTGACATACATAATAAAATTAGGAAACAGATTAAGATATAGGAAGGCAAAGATAGGATAAAATCTAAGATACTGGCTGCCTGCTCAGGGGTGGGGTTAGGAAATAGTGAGGCACCTTGGGGATTCCATGAAATGGATAATCTACAGTGGGTAGTAGGCTACAAAGTATTCATATTTTGTTAACCCTAATACTTTTTACATTTGAGAACTGATAAATTCTCAACAAGTAATACTGAATGGAAAAAAGCAAAAAATAAAATCAAACAAGATACTCAGCACAATCCCATTTATGATAAAACATCCATGAATGAGTGACATGTTATTAGGGGATGTCCCTATTGTCAATAACATCATTCAGGTCAGAATGTGTATGCAGACAGTGACCCTATTGTCGACAACACCATACATGTGGGAACGTGTGTGAAGACTTGGTACTTTACTCAGTGCAGCATTCTCTTCTTACTTCCTCTGCATCTGGTTGATGACTGACTAGACTCTGCCTTTCCTCTTCCCAGTTATACTAGTCTAGTTGCCCCAGTTATACTTTCTGCCTGGATACTGTCCAATCAGCGTCTTATTAAACCAACGCAAGTGACAAACCTTTACAATGTACAAAAGCATTATCCCATGACAACAATGCTATTAGTTTCACCAGCACCAAATCCACATCTCAGTGAACTGATCCATTCCCAGACAGCATTTCTGTACTTGTCCCCAAAGCCCTGAGGCACACCGCTAATCTACTTAGACATAATGACCCTGAAGGAAGCTTAAAATCAAGAAATATCCTACCTCAGTTTTAGTATTAGGAATCATATTGAAATATTTTAAGTACATGAACTTAAATGTACAGCAAATCTGTGAAATCTATACATACAGAACTTTAGAAAACTCCTCTAGCCCCCCCCCCTAGGGAGTTTTAGTGAGTTAGAGATACCAAGGAATGACCTCTGTCTTTCATTTCATCATCTGCCTTATATTATTTTGACTGTTCTTGGGGGAAATGTCACTCAGATATATTTCATAAGCAATCTAAACATGCTAGAGATATTGACAAAGGTACCTCATGTGGTCCTGTGTGCACATCTAACTAGAAACACGATCCAGTGTAAGGCAATGGTCTTGTGTGCACATCTAACCGCAGACACAAACCTGGGTAAGGCGACCCTTCTGCAAAGCAAATAGTACCCTTTATAGCAGAGCTGAGCCTGTGTCCAACGAGTTCAGGAAGCAAGGGGTTCTTTTTAGTGGCCAAGGGCAGTGAGTAATTATCAAAGGAGCCGAGTCTGAATGTGGACCTAAATAGGGAGTCACTCAAAGATACTACTGGCCCTCATGCTGCTAGACTGAGAGGAGAGCATTCCATGGAAGACTCATTGCTGAGGACCAAACGGGCACATACTTCATCCACACAGGATGCTGCAAAGCATCTCCATCACTTTGCATTGCTATCAGCTGCTCATTTTGAGTGGCTCTTCATTTCATGGAGGGGGCTTTTCTCCTTTCTCTGGGCTTTCTGCATGCTAGCTTTTGGATGAAGAGCCCCCCCCCCCATTCCATCAATTGTTTACCATTTGAGTGGTTCTGTTTTACATGAATATACATTACCGGGTCCTTGGATGCTCTTTATTTGTTAGAATCTCTACTGGGAGTCTGGTTGCCTCTGGAGCCTTCACTACAGTAACGATCCATTCATGGAGGGCTTGAATGCTGTGCACGGTCTATGCTAGTCTTTGATTTTCTTTGTCATCCATTAACTCCAGCGCCTGCGGAGCACAACCTTTGGTTAGCTCCTGGAGAGCATCTTTGATTGCTGAGACGTCTGCAGCTGGAATGCTGGGGTGCAGCTCCCCAGTTTTTCAGGTCTCATCTGAACCACTGAACGTTGTTCTTTTCAACCAGCTCGATGCCATCCCCAAAACAGGAGGTGGTGTTTGTTTGCTTGCTTTCAGATATTGAGCCACACAAATGTGCTTCCAGAAGGAGGGTGAGCCCACACGCTAATGTTGGCAAAGCAAGCAGAGACCTTGGAGAATGTCACTAAGTTTCTGAATCGACCAGCCCTGGAGCTTTGTGAGCTACTTCTATAGTGTAAGATAATGAATTTCTTTATTGATCAAGTCATTAGGAGTTGCATTTTCTCTCTCTTCAGCTGGATAAACAATGCTAAGCTCATTTGTGTGCACAAGTTTTGGGTTTATAATACACGTTGATGCACTGTTTCACAACCTGTGCCTATGTGCACTTTCTTCAGTCCAGAATTAGACTGTTCGCTGCCCCACACCCTTGTCATCCTCGGACAAAGGCAACCTGAATGCTTTACCAGTTTGACAAGTGAAGCCATCTCTTGAGTGTGTTTGTATTTCCATGATTGTGGGGATACTAAAGTGGTGTTCATACTTATTCTTCTCATAGTAGATTAATTAATGACAAGACTGGGCATTCAGCTTGATGTCTGCATAGTAACCACTGCCCACTTCTCCCTTCAGATGGCTCTGAAGTCACGTGACTTATGCTCTCCATGCCTTTGTAATCTTCAGGATCCCGTCGCATGTGGTAGAAGCTATTTAGGAGCAGAGGCTTTGAAGCTGACCCATACCTGACAAAGGAAGGCGTTTGTGCCTGAGTTCTGTGCCCTTTGGTTCTTTCGATTTGCTAGAGAAGTGTGCTTTCTGGCTGCCATCTCCATCACCCCTACCAGTGGTCTAAACCACAAACTGTGCTGACACAGGGTTCCTTACTGAGGATGTATTAAAAATTCATCCAGAGCAGGAGAAATGTTCAGATGTATCCCTGTAGGGCCAGGTGCCTGCCTGGGTAGTGATGACTAGCTGAAGCAGGTGTACAGCCAATGTCACCTGTAACATTATGCAGTGGGGTGAACCAGACTTAGAAACTATATTTCTGGGGAAGGCAGTGCAGACACTTAGAGTTGGTGCAGTGTCTGCTAGTTTCCCGAACAAGAATTGCCAGAATTCTTGCTCAAAGTCTGCCTATGACCGGGATTCCCCTCTCTGTGTTGCAATGGCAGACATATTTGTAAATGCAAATTTAAGAAATGTGTTTTTTCCACCATCAGTTGAAGAAGCCACAATGTAAACATGAATTCTATTTTATTTTCTTTATCCATTTTTAATTTTTGAGACAGTCTCATGCCGCTTCAAACTCATTATGCAGCCCATGCTGGCCTTGAGCTCCTGAGACTCCTGCATCCAGCTCTGGAGAGGCGGAATTACAAGCAAACACCACCACCCAGTTTGTACCAGGCCTGAGGGCTTTCACACATGTTAAGCAAGTTCTCTACTAACTGAGCTATATCCCTAGGCATAAGTGATATTTTCCTTATTTGTTTGTTACACACATACACACACATGAGTTGCCTAGTACAATACACAGTGTTCAAACTTCTTCAGTGATGAAGAGACATCATTCATACACAGGGCCTTCTATTATGATCTGTAGTGTAGACAGAATGTGTTCTTGCATTTATGCTCTTTGGCTACTCAAATATTTTACAGAGGTTTTCCACAGTGGTAGCAGCAACTGGGGGCTACTGTCCAGTCAAAAGAATGAAGGGTAGCTGGCTTCCTGAGGATGAATGTCTATTGTTTGACTGTTTCAAAAAAGAAAAAGACCATTGACTGTGAAATGTGACTTCTAGGCATGACGTGGCTGGTGAATGCATCAGTACACGGTATCACCGCACACAGCAGCTATGAATGCCTGTATAAGATCCAGCCAGTCAAAACTCCAGCCTGGATGGGGAGGGGCCCTGAGGCCTCACCCTAACACAGGAACAGTTGGCCATTAGTGGCTCCTGAGGGAGGGAGAGTCAATCTCTGTTGGGGATGTGGCTAATAGTAGGTTGTTCATGGCCCAGTGGATGTCACCACACTCAGGTGCCTGTAGGCAGCACTAATTGAACTCAGAGGGTTAGCAATGACAACTTTTTCAAACAGAAGATATAACGTAGGAAGAGAGATGGGACATGAGGCATACGGAGTTAGAAGGAGGTAGAGGTGGATGGATATGAACAGTATATAAATGCATGAAACCTGAGAATAAAAATAGTTTTGTTTTCTTTTGGTTTTTTTGCATTGATTTTTTGTTTTTACATCCCAACCAAAGTTTCTCCTTCCCCCACTCTTCCCAGTTTCTCACTCCAACCCTACCTTTACCCACCTCTCCTCCATTCCCTCCTCCACTGTTCCTCTTCAGATACAGGCAGGCCACCTCTGGATATCAGCCAGCTGTGGTATATCATGTTGCAGTAAGGCTAGACTCCTCCTCTTCTATTAAGGCTGGACGAGGCAACCCAGTAGGAGGAATGGGTTCCAAAAGCAGGCAACAGAGTCAGGGACAGGCCCTGCTCTCACTGTTAAGAGTCCCACAAGACCACAAAACACAACTATAACATATATACAGAGAGCCTAGGTTGGTCCCATGCAGGCTCCCTGGTTGTCGGTTCAGTCTCTGTGAGCCCCTATGAGCCCAGGTTAGTGGGTTCTGTGGGTTTTCTTGTGGTTTTTATTGACCCTTCTAGCTCCCACAATCCTCCTCCCCCTCTTCCATAAGATTCTATGAGCTTCACTGTAGCACAAATTCTAATTGGTATTAATAATAAAAACTCAGAGTCAGATATAGGGGTTAATGCTAAGATTAGAGAAGCAAAGCATCCAACCACTAGAGAGTTCTTCCCTCTACCAATGCTCAGACAAAAGGGATGATCCTGTCCTCAGACTGCATCCTTAGACTGCTTCAGACTGATTGTCACGGACTTCACTGAGCTCCTGTCTCTTCCCGCCTTATAATCCTCTCTCCACCCAGCCATATCACTCCTGTCTCCATCTCCCTAGTACTGGGATTAAAGGCATGGAATCCCAAGTGCTGGGATCACCTTTGTGTGAGCTCTGTGTCTCTTTTAGATTAGATCAATTTTGTGTAGGTTTAAGGCCAAAGTGGCCTTAAACTAACAAAGAATCCATTTGTCCCTTGAATCCTGGGATTAAAGGTGTGTGCCACCACTGCCTGGCCTCTAGTGGCTTAGTTCTACACTCTGATCTTCAAGCAAGATTTATTTGTTAAAGCACAAGCAAAATATCACTACACTTTGCCTAATGTTTGACTGTGGGTCTCTGCATCGTTTCCATCTGTTGCTGAGTGAACACTCTCTGATGACAGCTGGGCAAGGCACTAATCTATGAGAATAGCAGAACATCATTAGGAATCATTTCATTGACTGTTTTTTTGCCAGTTTTGTTTGGTTCTGTCCTTTGTCTCTGGGGTAGCCCACCTCTGGGTCTTGGTCCTTAAGAGTAAGCTTTTCTCTCAGGATATGGGTGTCCAGATGGGTCAGCCATTGTGTGGTCATGCCTACAATTTCTGTGTCGTTTCACTCCAGTACATATAGCAGGTAGGAGAAATTATAGGTTGAAGGGTTTTGGCTGAGTTGATGTCCCAGTCCCTTCAATGGAAGTCAAGATGGTTAATTCAAGCTCCATATCCCTAATTGCTGGGAGTCTCAGCTAGGGTCACCCTAATAGATTCCTAGGAGTTCACCCTGATACCCAAACCACACAAAGACCCAAGAAAGAAAGAATTTCAGGCCAATTTCTCTTTTGAACATAGATGCAAAAATATTCAATAAAATATTTTGGCTTACAAAAGAATTCCATAATAGCCTAGAATGGAGTATAACAATGGTTTATTTATTAGGGATAAACTCACAGAAGTAGTAGTGATCCACAGTCCTCTGCATGCACTGGGAACTGGAACTGCATCCAGCAGCCAAGGAGGCCCATGCACACTTTTCATCTACATTTATGAGGTTATACCCAAAGTGGGCCGGTATCTTAAAGGCTATTGGCTGAAGGAGTTTCCACAGCACCTCCCATTTTGTCTAAATAAGAGAGTTCTAAACCTAATACAAAACTATATACAATAAGAAGAAATATCAAGTATTATCCATGGAAAAGAAGAGGCAAAAATACATAAAAATTAGAATTACAACCAGCATGAACAATATCAAATAAGAAACATATTCTAAATGTTTCAATAGTTATCCTATCCTAAGAAGTCTAAGTCTAAATGGCTTGGCTAAGTCATGAGAGGAAAGTAACTATGACTATCTAGTCTTCAACTCTATCAAAGACCTGAGAAGGGAAATAACATTACTTGAACAAACAGGAAGTACAAACAAACAACTTCCAAAAGGTGCAAGAAATGACAGAGACAACTGGCTACCTGGACAAACACCCAAAGTCTCATTTGCAATGTTGGGACAACCAACTTTGGTTAAGGGCTAGAGTAACTGACAGACAATTTTTAGAAGCAGGAAAATTTGAAAAACTGTTTTACACTGTCTTGGAAAGATTTGGCAGTTTTTTTGTTTGCATCCTGCTTGTCCACTATGGACACCATGCTTTTGTCAGTGGTTGAAGCAGTGGTAGTTCTTTGTCCCAAGCTCAGTTTTGTCAAGAAGAAAACAAGCTCTAAGTAGAGTGTCTTTGGTGCCCAACATTCTCTCAGGAATATATCAGTGCTGCCAGGAGCAATCATGTCTCATGTCAACAGAATCCTAAGTTATTTAAATGCCGTATTCTACAGTTCTTTGAAGTGTTTGAAGATTACCTATCTATCTGAAATATATCTCTGTTTATTTAGAAAGGCTAACTAACATAACTACAGTGTTTGATTATTACAAATGACTATCTACTAATCTGTATTTCTTAGCTATACAATACATTTTTAAATGAGCTATACAAGCATAATACCTTAAACAAGAGCAAAAATACATAACATAGTATAGCAAATCAACCTTAAACTTTTATCAATAGAACAAAGTCCACACCAATATAAAGTATTCATATCTATATGTCATATCCCCTTTATTTATTTACTTATTAGAAATTGTCTGTGACCATTAATCACTTATAACCAACCCTTTTAAAATGAAAACAAACATTTATAAACAATCATTTTGGGAATTTTGGTATTGTTTTTTCCCAAACTTCTTACTGCTGTTTGTTGGATGAAGTATTCTTAGGAGTTCATGGATTCCTTTCAGGTGGTCTTGTTCCATTAAACCACAGTAGCCTGGAAAGAATCTACAGGTTTTCATCTTCTGTTGAAACAAAAGCAAACCCTCTTTTCCAAAGTAACATATTCTTAGACTCAAATTTTGAAGTCAAGATACCTTTATATATATATATATACACATATACATATATATGTGTATATATATACATTAATACATACATTGGTCTTGCTTAGCAGCCCCCAGAAACAAATGTCTCTCTGCAGTCAAAAAATTCAAAGAAATCACAATAGTATATATAATCCAGACTCTGTGTATATTCCATCTTTATGTGGCTTATTTTTCTTTACTCCTTCAATATATGACTATCTCACCCTTTTATATTATTTTACTGTCTCTTTTAAGACTTTGTTTTATTTTTTGAACTATTTCTTTTTTAACTGTCTATACTATTTCTCTCTTTCTCTCACCTACATACATTTTTTAAAACACATTGTAACTCATTTGAAGGTCTCTTTTATGTATGAATCTGATTTACTTCATATCTGTAATCATTTTTTAATCAGAAGTGCCTCTTAAAATGCTAAGCGATATGGTTAGGACTAAGGCTGTTTTGCCTTTTGACTTTACCCATTCCAACACGGCAGAGATATATTAACCACCAGCTCTGTGAACTATGCACATTGCCCCAGATCCAGGGATACAGTGGGTCTATGTTCCCATTAAGTAATTTGTAGCACTCTGCTCACAAACCCCATTTAAATGCTCCACAATAGGCCCTCTCAAAAGAGCTAGAGCCATTCTGTGTTGCCAGCACAAATTAGGAAGGCAGCTTTTAAAGAAGCTGCACCTCTGCTTGCAGCTAGCAAGCAGAGCCTATCTGAAAAAATGTGTCTGCCAAGAAGCTGTGTTTGACTCCCATTTTTGTGGGTCTAGAAGCCCTCTTTACTTCCCCTTAAGCTTTTTTAGGTCTTATGTGGATCCATGCCCCAGATGGTGGGCACGAATTTGTTGACACAACAAAGAGTTCCACAATAGCCCAGAATGAAGTATAGCAAGGTTTGTTTATTAGGGGATAAACTCACAGAAATAGTAGCAATCCACAGTTCTCTGCATGTACTGTGAACTGGAACCAAATGCAGCAGCCAAGAGGTCCACAGACACTTTTTGTCTGCATTTATACTACACGAAACCACATCCAATTTGGGCCAGTATCTTAAAGGCTATTGGCTGAAGGAGTTCCTACAGCAAAAATACTTTCCAACCGAATCCAAGAAGACATAAAAAAGATCATCAACCATAATCAAGTAGACTTCATTCAGAGATGCAGGGATTGTTCAACATATAAATATCTGTCAATGTGATCCATCATATAAACAAACTGAAAGAAAAAACCCACATGATCATCTCACTTGATGCTGAAAAAGTCTTTGACAAAATCCAGCACCACTTCATGATAAAGGTATTGGAAAGATTAGAGATACAAGGGGCATACTGAAACATAATAAAGGCAATATAAAGCAAACTGATATCCAACATCAAATTAAATCAAGAGAAACTTAAGGTAATTCCACTAAAATTAAAAACAAAACAGGGCTGTCCACTCTCTTCATATCTATTAAGATAGTACTTGAAGTTTAGCTAGAGCAATAAGACAACTTAAGGAGATCAAGGGGATACAAATTGAAAAGGAACAGATCAAAGTATCACTATTTACAGACAATTTGATAGTTTACATGAGAGGTTTCCAAAATTCTACCAGGGAGTTCCTTCAGCTGATACACACCTTCAGCAAAGTGGCTGAATACAAAATTAGCTCCAAAAAGTCAGGAACCCTCCTGTAGACAATGAAAAATGGGCTGGGAAAGAAATCAGAGAAATAACACCCTTCACAATAGCCACAAATAATATAAAATATCTTGGTGTAACTCTAACCAACCAAGAAAAGACCTATAAAAAAAAAGAACTTCAAGTCTTTGAAGAAAGACATTGAAGAGGATATCAGAAGATTGAAAGATCTCACATGTGTATGGATTGGTGGGATTAACATAATAAAAATGGTAATCTTACCATAAGTAATCTACAGATTCAATGCAATCCCCATCAAAATTCCACCACAATTCTTGACAGACCTTGAAAGAACAATAACCAACTTCATGTAAAAAAATAAAAACTCAGGATAGCTAAAACAATCCTGTACAATAAAATAACTGCTGGAGGTATAACTATCCCTGATCTCAAGCTCTACTATAGAGCTATAGAAATAAAAACCACATGGTATTGGCATAAAAAGACAGGTAGATCAATGGGATAGAATAAAAAAAAAACCTTAAATCCACACACCTATGGACACCTGGTTTTCAACAAAGAAACCAAATAGAAAAGGTTCAGCTTCAACAAATGGTCCTGGTCTACATGGATGCTGGCATATAGAAAAATGCAAATAGATCCATATCTATCACCGTGCACAAAACTCAAGTCTAAATAGATCAACTACCTCAACATAAATCCAGATACACTGAACCTGATAGAAGGAAAAGTGGGAAATAATCTCGAATGCACTGGCACAGGAAAAGACTTTCTGAACAGAAAACTGTTAGCACGGGCACTAAGACCAACAATTAACAAATGGGACTTCATGAAACTGAAAAAAAAAAACTGTAAAGCAAAAAACACTGTTAAAAGGACAAAACAGCAGCCCACAGAATGGGAAAAGATCTTCACCAAAACAATTACTCTCAAAAGAACTGGAGATATATCTCAGTGGCAGAGTACACAGCTTTGTCTTAGATTTGCAAGGTCCTATGTTCAGTCTCCAGTGCCACAAAAATAAAATTAATGACAGCAACAACCTCATGGGATTTGCATCTGTCTTCTCACTGAGATGGAGAACTAAAGTCTCTGCTTTAACTGGAAGTTTCTAACATATTGTCTCCCTCAGTGGTTCTGTCAGCTGGTCATGTTGATCAAGCAGCAATGGCTGTCTTATAAGAAAAGCCATCTGTAGTAATTGATACTAAGGGGGGTTTATTGTGGGGGTAAGGGTGGGGATCAGACAGTTGCATGCTATGACTACATTACACTCTCATCACACAAAGGCCAGTGGGAACTGAAACACCACCAGACAAGCCTTTGCTTGTGGTAGTTTGAATGTAATTGACTCTCTTAATCAGATAGGGAGTAATTAAGAGCTGAGGCTTTGTTGTAGTGAGTATGGCCTTGTTAGAGAAATGTATTATTGTGGGTAAAGTTGCCTGGCATGAGTGAGAACGAAGCACACAACAAACCCACTTGAGAGTTTATTAGAGACACGTGTACAGGCCTGGGGAAGTCCGTATGAAGAAAGAGAGCTTCAAGATGGTGCATCCAGCTTTTAAAGGCTGCCTAGCGCATGTGCATGGGAGGTTGACATAGCTACGTCATAATCAGATGACAGAGCTCATAAATGCAAGCAAGGGCTTACGTAACTGCATCGTATGTAGGCCATGCAACCACGCCACATGTAGGTCATGCAGGGCCTTTTAATGTCCCAGTGTGGCTAAATATTTTGCCTGAGCACTTGTCTGAACATGTGTGGCCCTGGAACCCGGAAGTGCCCACCACCACTCTGTGGCTGGAATCATAACAGTGGGGGCAGGCTTTGAGGTTTCCTGTGTTCAGGACACTATCTAGTGTCTCAGTCAAATTCCTGTTGCGTGCAAGTTGTAGGATTCTCAGCTATTTCTCCCGTACCAGGTCTCTGTTGTGATGATAATGGACTGAACCACTGGAACTGTAAGTGAGCCAACAATGAAATGTTTTACTTTGTAAGAGTTGCTGTGGCCATGGAGTCTTTTCACAGCAATAGAAACCCTAAAACAGAAGTTGGTACCAGGAACTGGGTATTGCTATGATAAGCCTGAACATGGTTTTGTTTGGAGAAATTCGGGCTTTGGTTTTGCTTAATGGGTCATATTAGTAGGAGCATGGAAGACAGTGGTGCTGAGAGTGATTTGATGAACTGTGGGGAGCTCACTCAAGAGTTTTCAGAAAAGAAGAATTTTAGTATGTTGCCTAGAGATTGTTATTGTGGTATTTTGGTGAAGAAAGTGGCTGCCTTTTGCCCTTGTCTGAAGAGTCTGTCTGAGATTAAAGTGAAGAGTTTTGTATTAATTCTGTTGGCAGAGGAAATCTCAAAACAACCTAGTATAGACTCTGGCATGTGGTATTTAGTGGTAACTATAATGAAGATTTATAATGAAAAGGAGCAAGCTGAGCAGGGTAAATTTCAAAATGAAAATTTTGAGGAGACAAAGAGCATTAGGAAGGAAATAGAGCTAAACTCTGTGTTCAAGGAGATAAACAGATTAAGAAATGGGATAAAGAGAGTGGTAACCTCAGGGCAAGATCCCACCCAGCTAAGTTTCCAAGCTGTGGGAAGGCACTAAAGAAAAGCTTAGATCCAGGTGTGGTGGGGCACACCTTTAATCCCAGCACAGGGAAGGCAGACTCTGACAGATCTCTGAGTTTGAGGCCAGTCTGGAATAGAGACCCAGTTTCAGGACAGTCAGACTTAGGCAACAAAGGACAGAAAGCTGGTGAGGATATAATTGAGCAAGGGGAGCCATGTTCCATCCCTAGTAAGCAGCAGAACTTGTAGTTCTGGCTTCAGAGTTAAGGATAGAAGAAATGGGTTATGGAATTTGCCTTTGTGCCTAAAGAAAGCCCAGTCTGGAGGCCTAGTAAAGAGGCCATTTTGTGTAGTTGTGAAGTTGAAGCCTGGGTTTCTTTGGAGAACCAAGATGGTAGAGATGCTGGAGTCATGGGATACGTGCTGATGAGAGTCGCTAGCCCAAGAAAAGGAAGTGTGTTGCAGTCAACAAAGCTGAAAGGAGTTGGAAACTTGAAGAGTGCTTTGACATCAGGCATGGAGGCACAGAGTTTGAAGTGTGCCCAGCTGGTTTTCAGTCTTGTCTTAGTCCAATGTTTCTCCAATATGCTCCCTAATATTCTTTTTTAAAAAATGCTGCAAGATCCCTGCGGCAGTAGGCAGCAGAAATGCTGTAGGTCCCAAATGGTGATAGCGGGCCATGTGGTAGCAGGCAGCGGGCTCTGGGAACAGCCCGTCCCAGGCAGAGACGGCTGCTGGTCTCTAAGCAGTGGCTGGTCCCAGGCAGGGAGACACTGGCAAGCAGGCAGGAGACAGAGACATGGATAGACACGACATGCAGGGTGAGGTTGAATATTTATTCAGGGGGTTATGGAGGAGGAAGGGTGAAGGGGGACACAGAGGGGGGGAGGAGGAGGAGGAGGAAAAGACAGAGAAGGGGGGAAGCAGAGAAGTGGGGAGAGAGGCAGAAGCGAAGCTGCCTCTCCGAGAGGAAGATGGAAAAGAGAGCGAGCTCAGGCAGGAAGCTGAAGATCAGCCTGCTTCAGGGAATGGGGGAGGGAGTGGGCGTGGCTTGTCTCTTAAAGAGACAGAAAACCATAACACTCCCTTCCCTATGTTTTGGAATGGTAATAGATATTCTGTGCCATATGTTGGAAGTATGTGAACCGGTTTTTGATTTTGGTTTTATATGTGACTACAGTTAAGAGATTACATGAATCTCAGAAGAGACTTTGAACTCTGGATTTTAAACATTGTTGAGACTGTGATAGACTATGGGGATTTTTGAAGTTGAACTAAATGCATTTTGCATTATTATATTGTTACAGTTCTATGGGAGCCAACAAGTGGAGTATGGTAGTTTGAATATAATTGGCCCTCAAAATTTCATAAGGTGTGGCACTATTAGGAGGTATGGCTTTGCTGGAATGGGAATGGCCTTGTTAGAGGAAATATGTCACTGTGGGGCAGGCTTGTCATCTAATGTCTCAGTTGACTTTCTGTTGACTGCAAGATATAGGGCTCTCAGCTACCTCCCCAGTACCATTTCTGCCTGCATGCCACCATGCTCCCCACCATTGATAATGGACTGAACCTCTGAAACTGTAAGCAAGTCACCCCAATGAAATGTTTTACTCTATAAGGAGTTGCTGTGGTCATAGTGTCTTTTCACAACAATAAAAACTAAGACACTTGGTAAGAAAGATGAAGAAGGACATATCAGGAATGGGAATGTACAAAGCACAGGGGAAAGAGAATATCTCTTGCTACAGAAGCTTCTATTATTGCAATATTCTTGGTGGGAAAAGGACCAGGTGGAGGTAATGAGAAATGAAGATGAGGAAGGGGCTACCTCAATAAGGATGTGTGTCACATTCAAAACATAGAACTTTTAAGGGCTCACTCATGCTAGGCAAGGATTCTCACACTGAGAAATATCCCTACGTTCTATTTATTTATTTATTGCTGTTATTTCTGTGTATGTGTATATTATATATACATGCCCATATGCATGCATGTGTGTGCATGCATAGACTGTCTGAGGTTGACTTGGGTATCTTCCTCAGTTGCTCTCCATCTTTTTTTTTTTTTTTATAGACAAGATCTCAGACTGAACCTAGAACCCAGGGCTTCAGTGGTTGGCTATCCCATGAAGTCCGGGGATCCCCTGACACCTGCCTCCCACACTGATATGTCTGATGCTTGACATGGATGCTGGAGAACTATTCTGGTTGATTTTGTAGTCAACTTGGAACCCTTTGGAAGAGGGAGTCTCAGGTGAAGAACTGTAGGCATATCTGTGGAGCAGCTTAACAACTGCTAACTGGTATAGGTGAGCCCATCTCACTGTGGGCATAGCCATTCCTGGGCGGGTGAGCTCGAACTGTATAAGAAAGGCAGCTGAGCAAGACAAGGGGAGCAAACCAGTGAGCAGCGTTTCTCCACGGGCTCTGCTGAAGTTCCAGTTTCCAGATTCTTGTCTGAGTTCCTGCCTTAGCTTCCCTTAGTGATGGACTGCGATCTGTATGCCAACTAAACCCTTTTGTCCTCTGAACTGTTTTGGTCAATGTTTTATCACAATAACATTAAACCAAACTAGAACAAAATCCAAACCTAGGTTCCCATGCTTATATGGCAAGCGCTTTACTAGCCGAGCCGTCTCCCCATGCCTCCCACACTCCGCTACTTTTCTTTTTTTGACATTTGTTTTAAGACAGACCTTTGTTTTTAGGCTAGCCTTGAGCGCTGTAGCCCAGAGCCTTCTGAGTATCTGAAGCCACCAGATCTGCCTCACCATTTCTATGTGTTACATAATAACGTCAATTTGTTGTGGAAAATATCATCAAGCAAAAATAATCAGTAATTACTACCCATCGTTTCTGTGCACCTTTTAGCCTTGATTCCTCTTAATTTCATGTGTGAGCAATAAAATACTGTTTTCTACCTAGCCATCCCATCCTATTATAAATCTCAAGCATCTTCTTACACAAAGGGTACAATTCCACCCCAGCTTAACAGAGAAGGCACAGAGGACGTTCTCTACTTGGATCGACTAGAGCAGGTAGCGCTGCTCAAGGCATCTCAGTCATTTCCTGCGCGCAGGAAGAAGCTCTGATGAATCACCTTCTGCTTTTGGCTTTGGCATGAGATGGCTCATTTCCATAAGACAAATTTCCGTAAGTGAGGTCTGTATATCAAAGGTCAGGAACAGAAAGGCCAGAGCTTCTGTCATATTCAAGCCCTTCCCTGTCGTCTCTGAAATATACTCACAGACAGAAATATTAATGGATTCTGAGAGCTGAGTTCAATATGGTCACCTATGCACAGTGTTATTTTAAAGTCTAAGGTTTTAGCTTAAAGTAGATGTGTGTGTGTGTGTGTACACACATGTGAAGGAAATTGTATATGATTGTAAATATAATTGGCTATTATACCTCAGGTGTCATCCAGCTTGTCTGAAGCTTTCTTTGGGCCATAACTCACCTGCTGGTCCAGTGAGACCCAGAGGTCTATTTGAGTCTACCTCCTCACCTGGGGTTATAAATGCATGCCACTACCCCTAACATTTTGCATTGGTTCTGGGGATTGAATTCGGGGTTGCCATGCTTGTGTGGCAAGCACTTTACCCACTGAGCTCTCTCCCAAGCTTCTAGCTTAAAGTTTTATATAGGCCGTTCCAGACTCACTGAAAAACTAGTTTTCCTAGCCAAATATTTGAGTACAGTTTTGGATTTAGGGTGATGTTTTTGTTTATTCTCTAGCTTCCTATAGCTCTTGACATAACTCTTAGTATCCACTGGAAGGGCACACCCATGGATTCGAGGCTTGGTCTCCGTGTTGATGAGATTTTCTCATCCTGACACAAATCAAGGCCACCTGGGAAGAGGGACGCTCAAGAAACTGCTTTTGTCAGATTGGCCACTGGGCACGTCTGTGGGGGCATTTTCTTGATTAAAAATTGATGACACCAAGTCCACTGTGGCCGGTGCCCTCCCTTGGCATGTAGCTGAACAAGCCATGGACAACAAAGCAGGAAACAGTGTTCCTCTATGGTCTCTGTTTATGTTTCTACTTCCAGGGTCCTACTGGTTTCCTGCTCTGCCTTCCCTCAGTGATGGACTCGGAAATGAAGTATAAGCCACACAAACCCTTTCTTCCTCCAGGTTGCTTTGGGTTATGGTGCTTTCTGCAAAAAGCCTGGGATGTGAGTGGGATCTCTGTTGGGCAATGGGATGGTCAGATGGTCAACCTGGCCAGCACGGGGAATAGAAGGCTTCTGGGAGAGCGTCAGGGCTTGAAACGATGCTGAGCTAGAGAGGCTGGAGACAGAGGACAGAAAAGAAGGAGACAGGGTTGTCAGGTCTATCTTAGCTGGTCAAAGAGAACAAGGTTGAGGAGTGGTCTAGGGTGGCAGCTGGGCTGCTTTTCTGCGTATGACAGATAATCAAGCAAGAATTATATTTCACCTCTCATTTCCTTTTCTCTTTGGCCAATAGAGGCATCACAGGTCAGCTAGTGACCAGTCACAGCACAGGCATGTCAGGAGAGGGTCTCTGACTTGTATGATTCAGGCCTGTTTCTGGGAGACACCTCAATATGTCATTGGAACTAGGAAGTGCATGGTACATGGGTAAGTTACCAAAAAATCTAGAGTAAGTGTTAATATGGGAAACTCCCTTCCATTGGTGGCATGAGACTCCAAACTAAAGGGAAGACGAGCTGGCGGAACCCTGAAGAAAATGGGGAGGAGGGATTGAAGGGGCCAGAGGGGCTGAGGACAATATAAGAATACAGCCCATAGAATCAACAAGGCAGGGATCATAGCTAACAGAGACCGAAGTGACAATCAGGGAGCCTGTCTGGGTCTCTGCTAGTCCTCGGCATATATTATGGTAGTGTAGTTTGGTGTTCTTGTGAAACTCCGAAGAGTGGGAGTGGGGTGTCCCTTTTTGTAACTTGTTAGGCCATGTTCAGTAGTTATCTCTGGAATGCCTGCTCTTTGTTTTTGAAGGGAAACAGCAGAGGAGGAGTGGATTTGGGGAGAAGGGAGGTGGGGGGAGACTGAGAGCAGTGGAGGGAGGGGAAATTGCAGTAGGGATATAATGTGTGAGAGAGAAGAATGAAAAAGGTCAGCTTTTCTAGGGGGTGTGTTAGGCTGTGAGTGGAACTGATGAGCCTCTAATTTTATTGACACCCTTTAAAACCTAATTCAGCCAAGCTCTCGCTTCTCATCCCACCTGCCATTACCCAACAGCCCCTTCACTCTCTGGCTTTGAAACAGAAGAGAAGCACTGGAAGCCAGCGCTTAGTCGTGGCCTCAGTTTATTTTCGGTAGAACTTCCGGTCCTTTTATTTGATCAGGTGCACGAGGAGCTTCTCTGTCATTTCCTCTCGGGTCTGTCTTATTTTCTCTCCCGTTCCTCTGGTTTCTGAAGCCAGCAGGGATCTAGCTGGAGGCTGAGACGGGGAGGCACAGCTGACTGTCCCAGACAGGAAGGGGAGTGCCTGTATTTTCTTTAATTAAAAGATGTTTCTCCTTTCCCAATGTTATCCTTGAGTTTGTTTGAAAAACTGCAGAAGTTAATTGGATTTTCTCTCATGAGTATGCAAAAGAAGATTCTGCCCCCCTTCCCTCCCTCCTTCCTTCTGTTTCTGCCTTCCTCCCCAATTCCTTCCTCCCCCTCCCTCCTTTCCTCCTCCTTTAGTCCTTTCTTCATTCTTTGGATGCCTTTCTGCTCTCTCTTTGCCTTCCTTCCTTCTTTCCTTCCTTCCTTCCTTCCTCCCTCCCTCCCTCCTTCCCTTCCTCCCTTCCTCCCTCCCTTCCTTTCCCCCTTCCTTCCTTCTTTCTTTCCTTCCTCCCTCCCTCCCTCTTTTCCTTTCTCCCTTCATAACTTCTTTCCTTTCTTCCTGTCTCCCTCCTTTCCTTCCTTCATCCCTCCCTCCCTCCCTCCCTTCCTGCCTTCCTCCTTTCCTTCCTTCCTTCCTTTCTTCCTTCCTTCCTTCCTTCCTTCCTTCCTTCCTTCCTTCCTTCCTTCCTTTGCCACCCCACCTTCTGAAGCAGAGGTACACTGATTTCAGGAAATACATTGTGCATCCTTAAAGGAAATCCAATCCCACACACTCAATATTGTGTGAGCTCCTTCCCCAGACAGTGGCTTGTAGTTTGACTGAGACCCTGCTGGGAAATTGTGCTGATACCTGATGTTTTCCTTTATTCATATCTGTTAATTCAGCTGTAGAAAACCTAGCGATTCGTTATTCATAGTCTTTAGAGCATGGACTTCTGTGCTTTGTAACCACACACCAGAGATGATCCCAGCAAACGTAAGTCACTGCTCAGATGCCCCACATCCTGATGCACTGATGGCTGCAGATGATGGGCATAGAAGGCCTTTTGATGTCTTCCTGCATGCGAGCTGCTCACCAGAAGGTAAAGTGAAATGAAAGGCAGATTTTAAAGAGGAGTTCTTGGAGCCAGGGAGACGGCTCAGCAAGTAAAGAGCTTGCCAAGCAAGTAGAACAGCCTGAGTTTGATCCCTCGGAATCCATGAAAGGAACCTATGGTGGCATATGTCTCTGTGCCAGCTCTGGAAAGGCAGGAGCAGCGATGTTCAGCCTGTGGGTCACAACCCCTGTAGGGGGTCAAATGTCCATTTCACAGAGGTTGAATGTCAGGTATCCTGCATATCAGATATTTACATTTTGATTCAGAACAGTAGCAACATTACAGTTATGAAACAATGAAAATAGTTTTGAGAGTAGCCATTGATGTGGGAGTGTCATATCAATCTGTTGATTTCATTGGCTGAGCAATAAAGAAACTGCTTGGCTGGCCCTCATAGGTTAAAGCATAGATGGGAGGAGAAAACAGAATAGGATGCTGGGCGGAAGAGGAAGTGAGGTCAGACTCTGTTCTGCTCCCGGAGACTCGACATCTCTGCACTCTGGAGCAGAGACACCATGATGGACGGAGGCTAGACTCTTCCCGGTAAGCGCACCTTGGGGTGCTTACACACATCATTAGAAATGGGCTAGTCCAGGTGCGAGAATTAGCCTGTAAGGGCTAGAGTTCAGGGGCCAAGCAGTTCTTAAATGAATACAGTTTGTGTGTTGTTATTT
>NW_026068042.1:2440646-2713362 GCF_014885135.2 Alexandromys fortis
TGATGTGGGAGTGTCATATCAATCTGTTGATTTCATTGGCTGAGCAATAAAGAAACTGCTTGGCTGGCCCTCATAGGTTAAAGCATAGATGGGAGGAGAAAACAGAATAGGATGCTGGGCGGAAGAGGAAGTGAGGTCAGACTCTGTTCTGCTCCCGGAGACTCGACATCTCTGCACTCTGGAGCAGAGACACCATGATGGACGGAGGCTAGACTCTTCCCGGTAAGCGCACCTTGGGGTGCTTACACACATCATTAGAAATGGGCTAGTCCAGGTGCGAGAATTAGCCTGTAAGGGCTAGAGTTCAGGGGCCAAGCAGTTCTTAAATGAATACAGTTTGTGTGTTGTTATTTCGGGCATGAGCTAGCCAAGCGGCCGGGGTGTTGGGGACGCAGCCCCGCCACTCATATTTCAACAAGCCATGAAAATAATTTTATGGTTAGGGGTCACCACAGCACGAGGTACTGCATATTAAAGGGTCACAGTATTAGAAAGGTTGAGAACCACTGGACAGGGGGCTCCCTGGAGCTCGCCAGCCAGTCAATCCAGCAGAATCAGTGAGCTCCACGTCCAGTGAGAAGACTCTATCTGGAAAAAAAAAATGGTGAAACGTAACTGAGAAAGATATCCTACATTAACCTCCCACAGACACACACACAAGCATGCACATGCGCGCACACTCACATGAGTATACATGCACAGACACACATGAGCATGTGCACGCACATACACAACCATGTGCACGCACGCACATACATGAACATGCATATGCACAAACACACAAATATATACACATGAAAAACAAAAAGGTAGATGAAAGAAATAAAGTAAGCGGTGACCAACCTGGGAAGGGTTAAGCGCAAAGCCCTCTGGAGGAACCCGTCTCTTCAGATCCCTCCTGAAGCTGAGTGCTGGCATATAGGTGCACTGCTGTGCACCTATACGTGGTGAAGGAACTAGAAGTGACACACACAGCTGAGGAAACACACAAACAGTCACCACAGGGTGACGAGCAGAAACACACAGGGTCACCAATTAGAAGCAACCCTGGAATCATCCCATTGCTAAATTTATCTGGCAACCACTTAATTCCTTAAGGTTGGAAAGAGAGATGGTGCAAATTGGCAGACCTCTTCTGATATCACCTTCCATTAGTCACCTTCCAAATTAAATGGAAATCGTTAAATAAAAGAACCGTGAATTATTTAAAACAATAACAACTTTGAAAAAAATACCCAACTCTAATTACTTAGAAAAAAATTCCTGACCAAGCAAAAAGTTAAAAGGACATTCAAAACCCGAAGTAAGGAAACTTAGTTCTCCTAGGGGCAAGTCTTGGGTCAGCACAGATCTAAATGGCTCCTGTAAAGTCTGGTTTACCAGATGGATGGTGAAAACCCGTGTAAATGGTGGGGCCATAAAAGAGGCGTGCCATGAAAAACTATGAATCAGTTTGTTTCCGAGAGGAAAGGCTGTATGTTGAGCATCAACTGGACCCTAAATGCTGCTACCTTCTTCACATGCTGGTTGGGGGAGGGGGAGTGGGGAGTGAGAGGGAGAGGGAGAGCCAGGGCTCTGGCTAAGTCTAGCAATGAGTTACAGCAGGCACCTCCTGCGGTGGGAACTTGCTGATTTGCATCCTCATGATTCACTGGATCTTCCAAGGGACTAAGCAGGGCAAGTCTTATTACCAAAGCTCATTAAATCACTGAACTTATAGCTTGTCCCCAATGTTATCTAACGAGTGACCCTCTGAAAGTTTGAGAAAACAGAAAGCTGAGGCTAGGATGGAAGGAGAAAGCTACTCTTTTCCTCTTAGAATCCAAAGCAAACACAAATCTGTGGACTGGGCTCTAGCTTGGCTGGCCGGATACTACCTGCCCAGCATGCGTGCGTGAAGCCCTGGCAGGCTACCACCTGCCCAGTGTGCATGAAGCTCTGGGTTCAATCCCCAGCATTGCTTAAACCAAACCTGGTGGCTGAGGCCTGTAATCCCAGCATTCAGAAAGTGGAGGTAGGGAGATGAGGGATTGATTCAAAGTCATCTTTGGCTGTGTATTCAGGGTGGGAGACCAGCCTGGGAAAAACAGTAAAAGATGGGGTAGGGTGGGGATTTGAATAAAAATAAGTTTAAAAAAAATTTTTTTTATCATATTCACCCTCCACCAAGCATGGGCTGGAGAGACGAGTGGTGGTTAATAGCACTGGCTGATCTTCCTGAGGACTTGGGCTCAGTTCCCAGCACCTACATGGTGGTTCAGAACCATCTGTCTGTAACTCCACTTCCAGTGGATCCAAAGTCCTCTTCTGACCTTTGAGGACACCAGGCACACATGTGGTGCACAAATAAACCTTCAGGCAAAACACTCATACACATAAAATAAATAATTATTTAAAAAGCCCATTAGAATCCCCCCAAAAGAAAAACAAACAAACAGAGCCCACCCTTGTCGACACACTAGAAGTTCTCGAGTCCCTTATGCTAGTTTTTTAGCAGTGCTTACACACAGCATTTGGACCCACGGCCACTGTGAAGACACTAGAATAGATTTCATTCTCTATTTTCTAAAGTCACATCTGTGAAACTGATTAAACAGCAGGTTAATGACGCACTCCAGCCACAGTTAGACAAGCAGACGCATGTGTTTGTTCTCTTTACTGTAATCTGGTTCAACCATTGATGCCCAGAGAGCAGGGAGAGAGCAGATCCCTTCCCTGCCTCTGAAGCCATCATGTAATGGCTTGGGATGAAAATATGTGTTAAATATCATCATGATGAGGAGACGAGGGAGGTGTGATAAGCCTACAAGTATTATTGATAGAAATAGTCATTGAAAATGCTCACTCCAAATAGAACCAGTTTGGAGGTGGGGGTGAGAAATGAAGAGGAATGGGGCTTTTGAATGCCTGTTTGAGTACATTTGAAAAACATTTGAACACAGTGTGGCAGCAGATTCTCTCTCTCTCTCTCTCTCTCTCTCTCTCTCTCTCTCTCTCTCTCTCTGTATGGATGTATGTTGGCACCCATCATATATGGCTATGTATGTGCATATACAGAGTAAGTAGGTAGAAACATGCATTCATGCAAGATACATGTATATAAGCAAAACAAACGAAGTGGTGGATATGATTAATCAAGCTACTTAATGAGTCTTGAAGCTTCTAAGTCATTCTCTTTGCTGTTCTGCAGCATAGAAGAAGATGCGGAATGAATACTGGGCTCTGTTTCATCTCCATCAGAGGTGGTTTTTACGTGGTGACATGGCCAGGCCAGGGGTCCAGTTATTGATCCAACAGCCACCTACATGCTGCTGGAAAGGCATTTTGTCAATATGTGAGCCATAGGCACAATCCCTTGCCTTGAAGTTAGGAGACAGCCTTGGCACTGTGGAACAAGTGAGCTCTGATTGACAGAGGTCTTGGGAGCCAGATGGCTTTCCCAGAGAAGGAGGAATTCTACTCAAGGAACCCAGCTCCTGCCCAGTTTCTAGCCTGATGGTGCTTCATTTCTAGACTTTGCAGGGCCCACACTCCCATGAGATAATTCCTTAGCAGAATCTCTGAAGGGTGTGCATATACATGCTTGTTTCTATATTGGTCATTTTTATCATTGCTGTGACAAAATCCTCCACAAACACAACTTACAGGGATAAAAACTGGTTTATTTTGGTTCATACCTAAAAGGGCTCAGTCCATAGTGGGGAAGTCATACAACAGGAGCGTGAAGCTGTCGGTCACCTTGTGTTCATAGTTGGAAAGCAGAGATGAATGGTGACGCTCAGATCTCTCTCTCACACACACACACACGTGTGTGCACATACATGCATCTGTGTGCATGCAAATTCACGTGTGTGCTTTTGTATGTATATATGCAGTGCATATAAGTGTTTATGTGGGATGTGCTTGTGTATTCATGCACATGTGCACATGTGGACCTATATGCGGAGGTAGGGGTCGAAGTCAGGTCTCTTCTGCAATCTCTCTCCACCTTAGTTTTTGAGACAAGATCTCTCGCTGAACCTGGAGCCCATCGACTCAGCTAGAGCTCACTGATTTGGCTAAATTGGCTGGCCAGTGAACTCCTGAAGTTCTACCTGTCTCTATCCTACCCCCACCCCCGCTGCCCTGATTTTGGCTTCTGAACTTGGCTTTTCATGTGAGCTCAGGTCTCCAAACCCCGTGGTTTTTATGCTTTTGAAGCCAGCACTTTACCCCCCGAGTCATCTCCCTGGCCTACTTCCTCCTTTTGACTTTATCCATAACCTTGGCCTATGTCAGAGTCACACACATCCCATAACCCAGCCCATGTGATGGAGCCGCACACACTTCATATCCCAGGCTGTATGATGGAGCCACACACATTCTGGGCTCACACAAGTCTTCCTCTTCGGTTAAACCTCTCTAGAAACTTTCTCACAAACGTGCTCAGGGGTGTGTTTCCATAGTGGCTCTAAGCCCTGTCACTTTGACAGTCACTTTGACAGTTGAGACTATCACCACGAGTGTCCTAGTAGGTTGACTTCTGTTGGGAATCTTGACCAATACTGTCTCTTCCTCACTCGTCTTCCGACCTGAGCATGGCTTCTTGGTAGCCTCACCTGGATCACGTTTAAAACATGCATGTTATTAGAGAAGAAACAGCTAAGGTACCATGCGTGAGTTTTTCCTCAGAGATGCAAAGCTAGGAGTTTGGGGGTTTGCTTTCTGAGCCAGAGCAGATGTATAGCTTCAGCTGGAATTAAACATCCCACACACAGCCCTACAAAAATATGAAGAGCCATGCTGTTTTCCATGAAAATACATAAATATAACAGGGCCTTTGGATTCCCTGGTGAGGGCATAGGTATTACATTTGCTCCCATGAAAACAAGAACGGACGGGCTCAGCAGCAGAGATCTAAGACCAGCTGACATTTAAATGGCTGCTTGCTGACTGCAGCTAGGGAAGGGGTGGATTTGCCTGGCCATTACCTTCCAGGCACAGAGTGGGAAGAAGGACATCCATGCACAGTTCCCACGCTGACCCTTCCACCATGCAGTCCTGCTGCTGTCTTTATGCTGGTTTGGGAAGTTCTGGGGATACTTTATTCCTGTCCCAGTCACCTGGTCACCTCAGGCTGCCATGGCAGGTGCCCCAAACGAACGATTTAAACAATGCAAACTGATTTTCTCCCAGTTCTGAAGACCGGAAACTTGAAACTAAGATGTCAATGGTCTGAGTCTGTTGAAGCGTCCCCTCCTGGTATGACTGTGCCTTTATGCTGTGGTTTTCTGGAGGGTTGGAGGGAGATAAGTGTATTTCTCTCTCCAACCTACTACTTCATATGTGCATGTGTGTATACAGGTATATATAATGAGAGTATGTGCCTGAATGTGTGTGTATGTGTACGTGTGTGTGTGTGTGTGTGCGTGTGTGTGTGTGTGTGTGTGTGTGCAAAAATGGCCAGACAACAACCTTCAGTTCTGTTACTCAGGGGCTTCCCTCCTTTGCTTTCCTCTTGCCACCTGGCCAGCAGGCTCCAGGGATCTGTCTGTGTCTGCTTTCCCAGCACTGGGATTACAAACACAGTGCACCACACCCTTCTTTTCTAATGTGCGATCTGGGGATTCGAACTTGGGTCCTCATTCTTGCAAGTGCTTCACTGGCTGAGCTACCTTCCCAGCTCCCTGTCTCTTTTTTGGATGGCACTAATTTTGTCTGGTCAGGTATGTACCCCCATGGCTTCACTTTGCTTTAATTCCTTTCATAAAGGCCCAGTTTCTAAGTATGACCACTTTCCCTTTGCTGTGATTAAAACAGCATGACTAAGGAAGCTTACAAAAGGGAACACTTGTTTTGGCTTACACTTCCAGAGAGATAAGAATTCACCCTGATGCAATGGTGTGGCAGCAAGCAGCAGGCATGGTGACAGAGGAGAGAGAGAAAGGAGGGGAGAGAGGTGGAGGAAGGGAGAGGGGGAGAGAGGGAGCAAGGGAGAGAGGGGGGAGAGGGGGAGAGACAAAGGGGAAGAGGGAGGGAGAGACAGAGGGAGAGGGAGGAAAAAGCAGGGAGAGAGAGGGAGCAAGGGAGAGAGAGGGGGAGAGAGAGAGGGGAAAAGAGAGAGAAAGGAAAAGAGAGAGAAAGGAAAAGAGAGAGAGAACAGGAAATGTTGAGAGACTTCTACTTGCAAAATATGCCTCCAGTGAGTGATGTTTTTTCTCTAGCAGGGCCATAGCCCCTAATCTCCTAAACCTTCCCAAACCAAACTGCCGACCTGAGTTCATGGGGCACAGTTCTCATTTAAATAACCACAGGCTCCAACATACGGGCTTGTGGGTGCACAATTTAGTCATGTCATATGCAACGAAGGTCTAATGACAGATACCTTTGGTCTAATCATCAAAGAAAGCGTTCGTCTAGCCTGAGATGCCGTTTCCTGTCTTCTGCTCCCCTGGCCATGCTGTGTTCCTGATAACCCAGGAACTTTCTGGACTTTCTGAAGCACACCGGAAACTACTACAGAGCAACACTGATGTATTAATTAGTTCCCCTGAGCACTAGATAGTGCAAACAAACAAACAAACAAACAAAAAGTCTACATGTTTCTATCATGTGATGTTTACCGTCACTGCTGCCGATGAAGGGTGGCGTAGAAGGCCTCTCCTGGGAAGCCATTGGATTGCTCCTAGTGTCGGGGTGGATGTGAGGCACTAAGCCTCCAGGAAAGGCACTGGGTGCCTTGCAAATGCAATGATACAGAACTCATGCACAGGGGACGTCAATGCCCTGTGCTACCCACAGATGTCTGGGGAGAAAGGCAGTGAGGGCAAAGCTCGCCAGCCTATGAGCACAAGAACCAGATGTCGGCTTGTGAGAACACACAGCACTTTCAGCTGTGATCCTGGGACAGCGAAGCTTGCAGTGTCTAAGCGGAGGAGGCATAAGACCTTAAGTTTAGCTGTGAATGACGGCCTGTTGGGTGGTGTCTTGATAGAAGAGTTTTCTCGTCTAAGGAGGACTCTATCAACATGAAGTTCAAGGATCGGATGGTGTTGCTGTGTGACAGTTGGGAATGGAGGGCCCTGCACATTCCTAGTCTACTCTGTCCTTAGAGAACACTTTTCATCATGTGGTCCCAGGCCCGCTGCTGGAGCTGGAGCCAGCATAGCCAGTTCCAGGCACAAGGAAAGGATCCGAGGAGCAAAGGTGGAATATCAGCTGTATCCTCCTCCTCCTTCTGCCACCTCCTTCCTAGGAAATTCTCAGAACTCCTTCCTGCTCTGTGTCGTAGCCCAGCATGGACGTATTCAAACACTGACATGTGGCTGATCTTCATGGGATGCTGACTCACTGTGTTTCTTGTTAGCCAGACATGCCGCCTCTAGAGTAGAGGCTGGGCACTGGGGGGCAGTCACTGTCTTTGTGGGAATGAAACAAGGCACTGCGCCATATTGTCCTCTTTCCCGCTGTGACATTATTGAAACAAACCCTGGTTTCCCCGGTTTGCCAGGGACTAGCCTCTGCCTACTTGTTTCAGTTTTTCTTTTGTTCCTTTCTCCCTCCCTTCCTTCTTTCCTCTTCCCTTTTTTCCTCCTTTCTCTCTCCTTTCTTCCCTCCCTCACCTCCAGACCTTTCTGTGGCTGCCTTCCTAAATGGCAATTTCTCAGAGATATCCTGAACTCTAATTCATTCCCAGTCCCTCTTGGATAATGGACTCACTCTGTTTTCCTTCTACAACTTTGCTAAGGTCACAATGCCTGTTTCTCCGCTGTGAGGGCATTAGGAGATGGTGGTCTTTGGAGAGATTAGGTCATGAGATAGGAGCCTCATAAATAAGCAGTCCTTTATTAAAGCCATCCCAGAGAGTTCCCTGCCTCTTCTGACAAGCTGAGATGTAGCAGGAAGGTGCCATTGATGAGGATTGGCCCTCAATTATTCCAGATCTCCAGAGCTTTGATTTCAGACTGATGGGAAGTAACTGTTTGTGGTCTCTAAGGTGTCCCTTCTAAGATGTTTTGTTAAGGCAGCTTGAGTGAACTGTAGACATTCTTCCCTTTATTTGTCTGTGTTGCCCTTCATCAGAATAAAAGCCTACGTGCATTTTATTGCTTGGCAGTAACATTTCAAATATTCTTTTGGAGCATACTTGAAATGGAAAAGTGTGTGTGTGTGTGTGTGTGCACGCGCGCGCGCACACACGAGCGCGTGCGCACGCATGTAGGCATTTGTGTATGTAGAGGCCAGACAACCTTGGGTCTCATTTTTCTCAGTATCTACTTACCTTGTTTATCGAGGTCTTTTGCCTGGATCTTGCTCATTGAGGCTAACTGACAGAGTGAGCCACCTCTTTCCATCTCCCCAGAGCTGGGTTATATGCCTGTGCTACCGTATCTGGCTTTTACAACTAAGTGTGGGCTCCAGGGATAGGATAGAATAAAGATCCTCATGCTTGCAAGTAAAACACTGTGTTGATAGAATTATCACACAGCTTCGTTAACAGCAATGACTTTTAAAAGACTCACTTCCGTACCAATGACTTCATTGGTGACAAGGGACAGAAAACAATGCCGAGAAGACGCCCAGGCTACCCCAACAGGGGCAGCCCCCTACCCCAAGCAGGCAAAACCCCTGGATGACCCACATGTTCCTTTATGGGTTTAAATTAGGATCTCAGCTAAGTTTCAAGTTAGCACCAAAAAGAGCTTTGGTGAAAATCTTAACAAAGCACAGTCTACCATATACCTGTCCTGAAAGATGTAGGGACAGCCTGCCCGCGGTCCAAAGAGAGAGGGCTTCATCTCTACAGGAGATAGTGGAGACTCAGGTGAAGGCTAGGCTGGCAGCCAGCTCAGCAGGGCTGAGAAGCCACTGAGACCCACACCCTGCTGCTGTCGAGTGGGCAGAGGACCACCCGTCCTCTAGTTCTTGTCATGCCTTCTAGGCGCGTATTTATGTTTTTGTTTTCTGTTTCCTGAAACTTAGATCCTTCATTATAGAAATTGCTTGGTTTGAAAAGAAGCTGAATGCCTGTAGTAAGAGTTCTATACTTTGTGTATATGATGCCTTTATCAATCAGAGGTCCCTAGAGAGCTGAACAAACAGTGTATTGTGTGTTTGTATATGTGTAAGTATGTGGTTGCATGTATATACGTGGTTTGAACGCATCCTCCAAAGTTTATATGTTGAAACTTGATCCAGGTGCAAGTGTTGAAGGTAGGACTTTTAAGAGATAATCCACCATTATGGATAGAATAGAATAATGCTATTATTATGAGACTGGTTTTGGACTTCTTGCTTTTCAGCACCCCACCAAGGAAGAACCCGGGAGTAATACAGCACCAAGGCCCTCTCCAGATATGGGGTTTTGGCCAGCAGCTTCCCAGCCCCTGATTTGTAAAAAAATAAATCTCTTAAATCATCCAGTCTCAGGTATTTTCTTAGAGTAACACGAAGTGAACTGACACATATATGCATATATTCATGCACACAAATATATACATCCATAATACATACATATGTACATACACACACGTATGGAAATTAATGCATTGGTAAACCTGGTGTGGGGCTGGCACATCTGAGACTCCCAAGCAAGAGCAAATGCTGTCGGCTTTAAATGGGTTTCTCTTCCTCAGAGACACTTCAGTGTCTGCTCCAAGGCTCTCTGCTGATTAGATGAGCCACTCACAGTGCCCAGGGTACTCTTTCCTCCAGGCGGTGGAGACAGCTCTTAACCACTATGGTGGTTGGTCTCAGTTATTAACTTGACTGGATTAAGAAGATGCCTACTGGGGAAATGTACCATGTGCCATAGGGGCATTTCCAGAAAGGATTGTATGTGGCATGGTGACTGGGGAGAAAGACCTAATCTGAATGTGGGCAGCAGGCTCCAGTGGGCTGCTAGATGAGACAAGGATGTTGAGCAAGGTGGTGTGTGTACCTGAAAGCCCTCTGCAAGCCTGAGTGGATATGCCTACTGTTGCTGCCTCCAGCCACCTTCTTTGGCTTTTCAGCACAAGTCTGATGACAGTGACCCTCTGGGGGAACTTCCAGGCATTTAGGCCTGGATGGGGACTGCCTGGGAATACCATTTCCTGAGGTGGGGAGCTGGGTCTCTGCCTCTCCATTGTCGAATTGGCCAACCTCTGTTTGGTGGTTTTTTGTTTGTTTGTTTGTTTGTTTGTTTGTTTTTTGTTTTTTTTTGGTTGGCAACTCGATGGGTTTGAGTATCACCATGGAAACAGACCTCCGGGCACATCTGTGAGGGAGTTTTTAGTGTAGATTTATTAGGGTAGGAAGAGCCACCCTAAACATGGTGGCATCCTTCCAGGGGCTGGAACCCTGACTGGAATAGAAAGGAGAAAAGAAGCTGTGCATCAATATTCATCTCGCGCTACTTCCTGACTGCAGAGTCAACGCGACCCACTGCCTCAGGCTCCTGCTGCCGTGCCTTCCCCGCCATGACAGACTGCACCCTGCACCCTCAAACTGTGAGCCAGAACTAACTCTTCCTTCTTTAAGATACTTTTGTCAGGTATTTTCCACAGCAGAGCTCAAGGTTACTGAAAAATGGTCCTAAGAGGCCACCCAGTCATCCCTCCTTTACAGCACATATGCACACATTCTGTTGAGTCTTCATCCAGCTAACCCTGCCTAATACAGCTGTCTCTAGCACACGGCTCCAGAGCCATAGTCAGACCAGTTTAGATTAAAAGACTCACCACTGTCCCTCAGCATGTTAACACAGAAAATTGTCCTTGCACCACCAGGGACTGTCCTGACTTGGCCCAGTGCTTATTCTTTTCATCTCACACGTATCTTTCTACTTGATCAGATGTCCACAGACCAGTAAGACCAGGGCCACCCTAGCTCCACTCCACAGAATCCAGGTTGCCGGGTGCAATAGTAATCAACACAGAGCTACACTCTCTGCGATGAGGACCCTGGGGAGGTGGAGTTTCTCACTGCTTCTGTGCTTCTTGCCCACTACATCAGAACCACTGGGGGTTAGAACTTGGGCTCCGGGACCTACCATGCCCAGAAGTAGGATAGCTGCATCTGAGATGACTTCTGAGGTATGTCGGATCCCAGGAGAGGACAATTCCATTCCTTCTGAGTCAGTTCAGTGCTTGGGGTTGTACCAGCTGCCGACCTCTCTCCAGCAGGGCTGAAATGGATTGTTTTCGGGTAACTTTCCCAGGATATTTATGCTTAATGATTCCCTTTAAGCCTTTCTCCCTCTAAATCCAATTTCACAGAGCTAAGCGGATGATCTGAGCTCATGTAATTATGTAGACGTCCGTCTCTTGTATTCTCTCATCTGAGTTGGGTGCTGGTGAGGAATAGCGAGAGGAACACTCCTCACCTGAGCCAGTACCCCTTCGCAGCTAACACTTCTGTTGGAGAAGGTAGCATGTCCTCATTGCAACTCCCCTGTGGGATGGTCCCAAGTCCTTTTCTTTGTGGATGCTCGCTCCTCTACCTGTTCAAAGCTTGCCAATGTGAGCTCTTCAACCTGAGGGTCCCATGTGCTCTGGTTAGAAGGTTCAGTCAATCATGTCTATGGAACAGGCTCTTAGGATACAGCTATTAAATGTAAGTTCTGAACTGTAGTCTAAAGGAAGGTGGGGAAATGGGTACAAATGTCACTAAAAGGGAGCCCCTAAGCTCTGGGAGCTGCCAGTTCACTGGGAGAGATAGCACGGAACAGCTCATTATGGAGGAACTATGGGGTCAGTGCTAACGCTGGTCCAGAGAGAAGTGAGGAGTGGGTGGTTCATCTGGTGGAGGGGAAGCACTCAGACAGCATCGCTGAAGTCAGAGAGCATCTTACAAGGGACAGTAGGAGAAAGGGTATGTGCGTGGAGGAAGATGTGGGTCTCGATTTTCTGTAGAAGGTTTTAGCTTCTATGTCTGAAGTCCCTGGAGGCTCTCCTTCAGTGTGTGGAGCCCAAGGTTGTTCAAGAGCACTGCCCAGTGGGTGCCCAGCCATGGTACCTCAAAGATGTTAGTTCTGTCACAGAGGCGGGCAAGGCATGGCTGTTAGAGATCTAGAACCAGTCCGAGATTGTGAGCCTCCAGACCTCTCACCCCAGGCAAGGTCTCAGCTGTAAGGAGCCACACAGCACCCACCCGCCAGCTCCAAAACCCAGATAAGTCACCTTCCTAAAGTCATCTGAAGCTCATGTGACCTCAAATGCTCCATGAACGATGCTCAGGCCATCAGGGTAGGAGGTCCCAGAGGCCACCAAAAGCAGCAGCATGCAGAAGGCCTGTTCCTCTAGAGCTGCGGTTCTTAACCTGTGATCACCAACCCTTGCGGGGAGGGGCATCAAACAACCCTTTCACAGGGGTAACCACAGACCTTCAGAAAAACTAAGATATTCACATTATGATTCGTAACAGTAGCAAAGTTACAGTTATGAAGTATCCATGAAAATGATCTTGCAGCGTGAGAAACTGTATTAAAGAAACAGCAGGAAGATTTGAGAACCCCTGCTCTAGAGTGAGGGCCTGGGGGGTCTCCTCACAAGAGCTGTCAGCGACAGAGGCGATCACGCCTAGGTATATAGTTTCTGGATTCTGGATGCTGGAGGGGCTCCTTTGTTGGTCAGAAACATGCAAACCACGTGATCCAGGAGATGGTTCTTTACCAGGTAGTCTCGTCATAGCAAACTTCATAGAAATGCATTTTGAGACCAGACTTTGAGTAACCCAAGCTAGCCATGGGTTCGAACCTCTGATCCCCCTGTTTCCACATCCTGAGTGCTGGAATGACGGGCATGTAATACTTTGCCCGGTTTTATATGGTGCCGGGATCTTTGTGTGTTACAGGCAAGCACTCTGCCGCTAGCTGCATCTCCAGCTGGACATGCATCTCTGCAATCCTAGCAAGCATGCAGCGTGCTCTCACTGTGGGTTGCTTGACAATATTGTTTATTGTACTATGAATGAGAACTCCCGGGGAAAAGCCATGTCTAAAAAGACTAGCTGATTGGAACCACAATACTGTGGTGAGTTTGGAATGTTGCAGGTCAGGAGGCCAGTTATCTTGCCTTGGGCTACTTCTAGCCTAACAGCCAGGCCTTGCCCAGCTCTGGGTCAGAGCTAACATCTTGTGACTGATAGGTAGAAACCTTTGAAATCTACTAACTTAACAGACCATTAGCTCGACCAACCTAAAATCTAAAAATGTCATCAGACAGTATTTTCCATCTATGGAAAAACTTAACCCCGTCTTGCTGTGATATACTCAATCATGCGTTTTGAATTTTCTCTGATTTATGACTTTCTTTGTAACATAAAGCTATAAAACTTCACAGAAACCATTTCCATGTTGGAACATGGAATTTTGGGTAACCTAAACCTGTGTTCCTAACTCATAGTCTCTCTGACTTGGTTCTAGGATGAACAATCTCTTGTTCTCTTTAAGATGGGAGCTCTGTCTTTTGCATCAACAGTACATTGCACGTGTTTGCCTCAGCCAGGACTGAGCAAGTACAAACGTGGCAGCCAGGTTACTTTTTCAGTTAAAACTCTCAGGGTTGTGAAGAATGAAGATTCAACCAAAACTTAAAGTTGAATATATCAGTGTATGTGATATACAAGTCTGGGGGCTGATCTGGCCTCCCTGCGCTCTGTCTTCTTGCATTGCTTTATTCCGAGGTGGGTTCTTTGTAAGTGGAGTTAGTCAGTCAATGACAGCTCTAAGTTCCCATTGTCCCCATCACTTCCTGCTCTAAGTGTCCATTATTAACTATTACAGGAGGACTCTGACTTAGTTGCTTGGATTATGTAACCAACATGCGACCAATCACTGTTTTCAGGCATCCAGGATGATGTTCATAGAGACCCATGGTGAGGAAAGAAGGCGTATTTTACAGAAGAGGAGTGTCAGGTAAATGACTCATGACCTTTGACATGTCTGGTTCTGTCTTCCTAAGTAGCAGGTGCCTCTGATATGGGAGACAGGACGGGGACATTTTACCTAGCTATAGGAACTGGTAATCCTTATTCTGCCATCCTCTATTTCAAAGCATTTGCTACTCTTCCATGGTTTCCAGTTCTGCAGGACACCTGCCTCATGCAAGAGAGGGTTCTCTTCCTCCAGTCAGTGCTGACTCCAGGAAGGGCAGGGGGTGGGAAGGCCCAGCTTCGGTCCTGTTAACCTAACAGGACCCCTTGGGATGTAGAATAATGCCCGCCAGAATGTTCCATCTACCTGCTTAATTTTCACTGGAGAGATTTATGTGTGAGGCTGGGCACGTTATTACCCTTGTGTGGGCCCTCAGCAGTATTTGTGAATTAAGATTGATTACATGGGCAGCCACCTACACAAAGTGCTTCAAAGTCATTAATTCACGGTTAGCTTTAATTCGTTTGATGGATATCATCAAACAAAACCTGGAAGCTCTCTGCTGCTTTCAGGGAGGGTGGGGGTTGGGCAGGTGATTCCTGGCACCTTCCCAGGAGGAATCACCTCGCAAGGGATGCCCTCAGAGGTGACCCTCCACACCGCCTGCAACCTGAGCACTGAGGAATGAGACTAAGCTGCCGATAACTGGACTCACCCAGATAGCATGGAGCATACAGCATTTTGAGACAGGCTTCCCTGCTCTTTCCTTATGCCCCCTGAAGTCTGTCCTTGAGTTTCAATGATGCTGTTCTGTGTGACAGTCGCATAGCATGGCAAAGTGCAGTAGACTCTGGCCATGGACTGTGTGTGAGGTGACGCAGTAAAGAAGGACATAGCTTGAACGTAACGTCCAGAACCCACATGGTAGAAAAACAGCTTCATAGGTGACCTCTGACCTCTGCCTAAGTGTTACAGCACATGCGTGTCCACTTCTCCATTCTCACTTACACATAAAGGAAATCAACCTTTGACAATGTCCTTTAAAAAAAAAAAAAAAAGGTATCTAGCTGGGTACAGAGCCCGGTAACTGCAAACCCAGTAATGAAGACCGGGGACGCTTTTGTGGGATAGTACCTGATAACACTGTCAGACTCGCCAAGCTCTGCTGGGGACTGACTCTGTAACCGATGTAGTTGAAACTTGTAGAATCATCCGGTCAAATAAGGGAAGGAGCC
Organism: Alexandromys fortis; assembly: GCF_014885135.2. Lineage (NCBI taxonomy): Eukaryota > Metazoa > Chordata > Mammalia > Rodentia > Cricetidae > Alexandromys > Alexandromys fortis. Next base: position 2,455,716 of record NW_026068042.1, read on the forward strand.
CTAAAGCCTAGCATTGATTACAATCATGCTTCTCAGGCTTGTGGGCGGATGAGAATCCCTCAGGGGACTTTGTAAAACTGAGATAATGGGCTGGGCTGTGCTTTCAAAGGTCCTGATTGACAAGTCTGGGAGGAGCCCAAGGTTTGTTATTACTAAAATCCTCATAGGCGCCAAGGGCTGTGCCAGGTCGCTTTCACGTAGGAGATGGCTGACCTTCCTTCTGTATCACCTCAGCGCAGGATGGGGTTTTCTGCCTTTCTGGAGCTCTGCTGTGGTCAACAGCAGGATATAGTGATTCTTACTTCCTGCCAGTAGCTACGCACAGCACTGTTGTCATTTAAACCCAGGGCATTTTTAGCCCTTGCACACGACAGCCTTCAGGCTAAACACCCAGTCCAAGTATAGGTGGTGGTTGATGACTGGGGAAGAGAAGAGAATTCCTGATCCTGGGTAGGATGCTCTTTGATGTGGGCAGTGTAGAAAAGGAAAAAAAAAAATACATTTACTTCCTCTTTATTCTAGATCCCCTGGCTGGAACCCTAGACAGATTAGCAAGAGGAAAACACATCCTATTAATATATGCTTTATCTATGGTGTCAGGAAGCTAATTTTAAGAATGGTTAAAAGTTGGACCTTATGGTGGTTTGAATGGGAATGGCCCCCCATAGGCTCATAGAGGTGAATACTTGGTCACCAGAGAGTGGCCCTATTTGAAAGGATTGGGAGGTGTGGCCTTGGTAGAGGAAGTGTGTCCTGGGGATGGGCTCTGAGGTTTCACAAAGCCCATGCAAAGCCCAGAGTCTCTCTTCTGGTTGCCTGCAGATCTGGATGTAGACCCTCAGCTCCTTCTCTGGCACCATGACTGTGTGCACCATGATGGCAATGGGCTAAACCTCTGACACGTTAAGTCAGCCATGATGAAATGCTTTCTTTTATAAAAGTTTTATAAAAGTTGCATGGTCATGGTGTTTCCTTCCAGCAATAGAACAGTAACTAAGACAGACCTTATCAAACAGCATCTAAGAAAGAATAAGATGTTTATAGCCAGGGGTGACAGAGACATTATTCAGGCTTCCAAGGGTGGCAGACTATCAGAAGGTCAATATGTAGGCAGACTGATGGAGATGGAGGTCGTGTGGTGAGGCTTGCTGTGGAGACTCAATGCCGCCTCTGAGCTGGTAGGAGTCTAGAGTCGTGTCTGGTGGCTGAAAATCAGAGCAGCCTTAAAGCATACACTGAGACGCATGGAGGACTTTTGTGGGATCTGCTTTTCCTTCAGGGTCTCCAGCTGTTAGGCACTCTCCTGCCAAAGTGATTCTTGGGAGGGATACATGTTCAAGGGATCCTCCAAGATAGGCTTGCTCCTTACCCCTTATATCTGCCTGTTGTTCGCCCCCACTCTGGGCTTCCTTGTTCAGAACCCCCTGTGACTAGAACAATAACATCTCATCTTAAGATGAGCGCAACTGCCACTGTAGCCTTCTTGTCCCTGTGCCTAGGCCGGGGGTCTGGAGCAGATGGGGTAAGGACATTGAAGTATACAACAGAGTTCATGCTCTCTCTGTGAGGACTTTAGGACTCAGAGCACCTCAGCAGTTACTTGAGGGAAGAACTCTGTGTGTGTGTGTGTGTGTGTGTGTGTGTTGTTTAAGACATTGCTAACTCCTCTACTTTTTTTCTTTTCTTTCTTTATTTATTTCTTTATTATGTATACAATATTCTGTCTGTGTGTGTGCCTGCAGGCCAGAAGAGGGCACCAGACCCCATTACAGATGGTTGTGAGCCACCATGTGGTTGCTGGGAATTGAACTCAGGACCTTTGGAAAAGCAGGCAATGCTCTTAACCTCTGAGCCATCTCTCCAGCCCCATTGCTAACTCCTCTACTTTTAAACAAGCTTTTGGATGCAGCATCATAACCCTTTCAACACAACACCAAAGCAGCCAAATTTTGATTTTGATGTTTCTTTGAGCTAAGATTCTTTATAAACTGGATCCAACAAAGCACTCTTCACTTAGGGAGTCCCAGGTATTCAGGGAGGAGAGGGAACTTTCTGAAGGCACTCAGGAAAATTGGAAATCTGGGCACTGTGGTTGAAAGTCCAGGGTTGTCTTTGTTCTTACTCTAGTAAATAGTCAGGGATTGTTGTTATTGTTGTTTGCTTGTTTGACTGTTGTTGTTTTGATATTGTCTAGAAAGCTTGGAACTAGACTATAATTTTAGTGTCAAAAATAGAAATTTGATGAAATATAATCTTTCCTCCTGTAAACCCAGAGATTCCTCAAGGACTAAGCAAACCATAAGGAACATGAAGAGCCACGTGGACAGCCATCACTGTGATCTAGAGGTGCTTTTAGGGTTTCCTTGTCAGAGGCTTGACCCTCTGTGTACTGATGTCAGGGATTGTGGGACCCTCAGACAGTATGTCTTAGTCAAGGTTGTTAGGTCCCTGGGGGTGTTACACTTAAAGGGATTGACACATGTCTCTCAGAGTGAGTACCACGAGAAAAGATTGTCATAAAAGAACATTCTAGCTCCTCCCTCCCCGTCTGTTTTGTTGATGCTCTTTCCTGTGTGCTCCCACCGTGATTTCCTTGTCATGATGTCATAGCCAACGACTCTCTTACCAGAGACCCAATGGACGGGTCTGCCTAACCTTGGACTGCCAGTCTATACACCCGTGACCCTATTTTTTCTATCAAGTACCCCACTCTTGGGTGTTTTGTCATCGCAATAAAATATAGACCAATGCAGCCATTGTTAGACAGTGAGTCTAAGAACTAGCCATCTTTTAACTTCTAAAAATTATGCATAGATTGTCAGAATCTTTGTAACTGAGATTTCTGATACTGCTTCACTGAAAAGAGGGGATTCAGAATAGCTTCATTTGCAAATAATAAAAATAGCCTGACACCTTGTGAGCCATCATCCCGGACACCATCCTGATGTACTAACAAGCCCCAGTGGATGCTGCTGCTTCCACCACTGAAGCAACGGTCCTCACATTAGGAAATGCGCTTCTTACCACCATTAAGCAAAAGGCATGTGATGTTCTTTCCAAAATCGTCTAATGGCTGCATCCAATAAAGGAATCAGAGGCTTGTGGGGGAATTTTCATTCTTGTGTGGTCCTTGGGTTCTTGTTGTCATGAGAAATGCCACTGTGTATATTCCTGGGTACTTCTAGACAGGCAGCAGAAGAGAGATTTGAGGAGGAAAGCAGTGGGGTTTACATCATCCGGAGGGAGGAGGGCGCTATAGTTGAGCTCCTGCCATAGCCTGATCTTCCTCTTCTGTTCCCAGTATGATATCTAATCTCTTGTCCCACTTGCCTTCCCTTCCCATAGTTGTTCTTTGCCAACCCCTCAAGCTGGATTTATTTATGGCTTTACTAATGTGCTATAGAACCTGAAGTCCCAGTCTAGACAAGGAGGGACGCTGCTAGCTCTCCATAGTGCTTGCCCAGAAGCAGCCTGTGATTATTCTTGGTTTTGGCACTTCATCCTTTACTTTGGAAAAGTGTTTAGATTAATTTAAACTTCAGAGTTAATGAGTACATAAAACACATTTGTTGCTTTTTGGATGAAAGTAGTAAGAAGAAGAAAAACTGGAAAAATGTGGTAGGGCTGTTCTAGAAAATTATCTCAGAGTAGATCGTTAGAAACCTTGTGGGAGGTGGGTGGTAGAGAGATGGCTTAGTGGTTAAGAGCGCTGACTGCTTTTGCAGAAGGCTCAGTTCAGTTCCCAGCACCCACATGGCAGCTCCCAACCACCTGTAACTCTAGATCCAGAGGAAATGATATCCTCTTATGACCTTCACAGGCACCAGCACACATGTGCTACATATAAACTCACCAAGGTAGGCGAGTGTGTGTGTGCATGCATGTATAGATATTACACATGCATGTATAGATATTAATGTATAGATATTAAAAAGAACAGGGATATTGGTTTTTTCCTAATAGAACTTTGGAATAAGATAATAGAAGTGTGAGATTTAAAAAGTTTTCTTTTATAAGAAAATATGATTTTTACTTTTTTCATTTATTCTTAGTATTTCAATAAAATGCTGTTTTAATGCAATATATAATTGCTACATATATAATTGCTACAATATATAATTTTATATATGCATACTGAGAGAACAATGGGGAAATTTTCACAATAAGACAACACTCTACATAATTAAGATTTTAAATTCACATATTGGAAAGAAGGCTCGATAACTATAAGCAGAGTCTTTATTTAGGTTTTAATAAATTAGAAAGAATTTAGAGTTAATATTGTGGAGCAATGTTTTTGTTTCTTCCTCTGAGATTAAATTCAGCCTTTCTCTGAAGTGATCACCACATCACCCTGTCTTGGTCTTGAGTCTCTCCTCAGTTCTGAGTCATAAAAACCCCAATTCCTACCCTTCTCTGTGTTATAGATGAGAAGACAGTGGTCCAGAGACGCCAGTGGCTTGTTCAGCACGCAGCAGCAGCGGTAGTGAGGCTGCACACGGAATTTAAATCACTGCTCCATTTGTCTGTCAGTAATGAGGAGTGGGGGGGGGTCTCCCATGGCCAAAGGCATTAGGAGCCATCCCTAGCCATCTGGAGTTGTCTACAGCAGGAGAAGCTCGGGGTGCTTAGACTGTGAAATAACACTTCAACTATGTGAAACTATGGGCCTGGCCTCCAAATGCAGCACACTGCTTCTCAGAATGACGGTGATGTCTAGACCCCGGGGGTGTGAAGATGAATGAAGCTAAAGAGACAGGACCTGGAGGAAACGGAGGCTCAGAAGGCGGAGGGCAGGAAGGGCGAGTCCAGATGACTAATGTGTTGGGAGATATCAGTAATCTAGTGGGGCCCTTTCTTATATTTCAAAACTTTGGCATCTAAGTTTTTGACTGATACTAAAAGAATTTAAGGATGTAACTTTCCCCACTCCTTCTCAGTCTAGTAACTGCTACCCTACCCCTAACTTTTATGAAGTCAGCATTTTTAGATTCCACATATGAGTGAGGTCATGAGGTACTTGCCTTTCTGTGCCCAGTTTATTTTACTTAACATGATGCAAGTTCCATCCATGTTGCTTCTTTTGTGACTGAATGGTATCTATCCCCTTATGTATCCCACGCTTGCTGTACTCAGTTGCTTCCCTTTGTTGGCTAGTGTGAGTGAGACTCCAGTGACTATGCAGAGCCCATGGGCATGCTGGGTAGGCATGGGGGCCTGCCTGTGATTCCAGACTTAGGATGCAGAAATGGGGATCCCTGGGGAGAGCTGGCTCCTGAGACCAGCCATAGTGGTGAGCTTTGGGTTTTACTGAGAGACTCTGCCTCGGTGAATTCAGTGGAAGGGCAATTGAGGGTAACATCCTGTCGTCAACCTCAGGCCTCCATATGTGTATACATGTGTGCCCACACAAATGAAAACACACACACACACACACCACAGGGGAAAAAGAAAATACCAACAACTGCCGATTTTCTTCCTCTGGGCACCCCCGGCGGTGGGATTCTTTGATTACATGGCCTTTGGGTGACTCCTTTTGTTGTGACAAAATAAAAAGCAACTTGAGTAGAAAGGGCTGAGTTGCTCTTATATAAAGGTGCTGGGCATCATGGGACAGGAGTCACAGAAGCAGGACAGGGAGGCAGCCGGGCACACCACACCCTTCTCCTTCAGCCCTGGGTGACGGCCTATGGAATGGTGCCACTCACGTTTAAAGTATGCCTTCTTATCAGCTTTGTTAACTCTGTCTGGAAACCTCATAAATGTCACCACAGGTTCATCCCCTCCACGGTTCTAGATTCTGCCAAGGGGCCAGTCAGCATTAACCATCGTATATGGAGTTTTAGCTTGTGGTTCTCAAGGAACCACCGTACTGTTTTCCATGACGGCTTCACCAGATGACACTCCCAGTGTGGCTCTTAAGCCACGCTGTGTGCCTCTTGGTCACTTTCTTCACCATAAGATGACTGAGGCTGAAATCTCTTTTTATTTTGTCACCGTCTCAAGCTATAAAGTGGACCTGGGAGCCCTGAAGAATTAGTTCCCTTACTATACATAAAGCAAAGAAAACCAGCCTACAAACCAAAATCCCAGAGAACTTAGAGAACAATGAGGACACTGAGAGAGACTCACATAGATCTAATCTACATGGGAAGTAGAGAAAGACAAGATCTCCTGAGTAAATTGGAACCATGGGGACCTTGGGGGAGGGCTGAAGGGAAGGGGAGAGTCAGGGAGGGGAGCAGAGAGAAATGTAGAGCTCAATTTAAAAAAAAAAAAAAAAAAAAAAAAAGAATGCTGATTCTCCCGGAACCAAGCTGTGTGGCCTAGACTCTTGCTCCACCATGAGCCATGCTGTCAGCGAGGAAAAGGGTCTCTTTGTCGAGTTTCAGTTCAGTCTTGCACTATTTACTTGACGTAAATAGGCAAAATCAATTTGAGAAGAATATTGGCAAACTCAAATCTGTTCTTCTCATTAACAACACAGTTTGAAGAATATGTATTTACTGATTGTTTTCTGACAGGACCACAAAAGACTCAGAAATGATATTTCCAAATTGTAATAAAACCACTGTCAAGTTTCTGGTTCAATCTTTCCTGAGCAGCAGGCGATAACATTCAAAAATTGGTGTGTGCAGTTTTGGAGGGGGCTGTGCTCGAATGATTAATGGTTCGGTCTTGATTTGAATTGGGAAAGAGGAATAAGGCAGGATCTATTAAGAGTGAGCTTAGACTTCATCACCACGAGCGATCAGTAAATTCACTGCTGTTCTCGGAATGCATACAAAGCAATAGGAAGGGGGAAGTGTCGGGAAGGAATGTCTACCTGAACATAAAGGAGCTTGCTGTGGCCTTGGTGTCCAGTTGGAATAAAACTTTAACCTAAGAATCTTCATTTGTTTTTCTGGTGACAAAACCATATACCCACACTGCTAAAGTGTTCAGAGCTGGGGAGATGGCTCAGCATGTAAGCTTGGGGACTGGAGAAAGGGTCTGTAGCCCCCATGTAAGTGTCAGGTGAGTAGGGCAGCCTGCCTGTGAGCACAGTGCCCAAGAGAAGAGATGGATCCCTGGAGCAAGCTGGCTATTTACATCAGCTGGACAAGCGAGCTCTGGGTTCAAGTGAAGCCAGCCTCGCTATACAAGGTGGGAAGAAACAGAAGAAGACACCCAGTATCAGTTTCTGGTTTCTATGTGCATACATACATATGCATGTACACCTGCATACACATTGTACTCACATTCAGATGAACACACATAGACAAATTCATGCATATCACACATACACACTTTTCAAAAAGGGTGACTAAGTGCAGATCAGTCCTTAAAAAATTTTCATGCCCCTGAGTGTTGGTGGAGCATGCTTTTAATCCCAGAACTTGGGAGGCAGAGGCAGGAGGATCTCAGTGAGTTCAAGGCCAGCCTGGTCTACAAAGTGAGTTCCAGGACAGTCAGGAATGTTATACAGAGAAACCCTATCTCTCTCTCTCTCTCTCTCTCTCTCTCTCTCTCTCTCTCTCTCTCTCTCTCTCTCCCACACACACACACACACACACACACACAAATCATGCAAGGAATGTTGAGAATTTTCTAGACCCCTCACCCCTACCCCTCTCAAGGGAAAGCACCATTAAGTAGAATGCTCTTAGTGTTGTTCTCTGGATTCATACTACCAGCAGAGAAAGATGAAGTGCTCTAGTGTGAGCTTGACTGGTAACTTCCTTGCTCTGTACATTAAGACAAAATAAAGCCAACCCACAGGGGCTTGGCCTGCCCCACTGTCCAGCTATGTCCTGGAAAGCATAGAACTTCCATCATGACTGCTGTCCTCTCGTTAGGGCCTTTTGAGAATGGTGCAAGAGCTTTCTGTCAGATTAGTGTACCTCTCAACTAGAGTCATTTAAAATTTCCAGGCTCCGGACAGAAAGCTCAATCAAGAGCCAACTTGTTCTGTTGTGTCTGGTATGCTTGGATTTGTTTTCATGCCCGGGCAAACCCAACAATGGATGAGACACAAATTGTCATTTGGAGTCGGAGCAGAGTCCAAATTCCTTGACCTCAGTCAGCAAGTTTGTTTCTTTCTTGCTGTTAAGAAAAATCTGAGGAAAAAAAAAAGAAAAAAAGAAAAATCTGAGGTTATAATTAAATCTAGCACTATTCGCTTGAGCAAGAAAAGGCTCTAGGACCAGGCGGCATTCCAGACCAAAGTTGGCTCAGAATACCCTTCTCTACCCCATGTGCAGGTTATACTTAGAGCTAGAGAAAAGAGGTCATATAGAAACACAGCCTAACTCCAGGCAGCAGTGGCCTTACCTGCTTCTGGTGTGGTTAGTCTACAGCCATGACTGGCTGAAGCCCATTGGTTATACTAGGCTGAGAGTCAGAAATCTTCTAGAAGAATGGTTGCAATCTGATTATATTCAAAATTAGGTTTTAGTTAGTGATGTGCAGAACCAGTCTGGGTCAAATTATATCACCCACGTATGGAAACAGACCGGTGGAATCAATCAGTTGGATGCCTATAAATGGAGGTGCTGATAGATCCTACTATGTCATAAAGTGGTCCTTGTGAGGATTAGCCAATTGTCAAGGACCTAGCTTGGCACCTGCCATGCTGTAAACACCAGTCAACTAGAGTTGGGATTTCCTTACCAGGAATGCAGACTTAGTGGGGCCAGGATGCTGGCTGTCTACCTGCTATTGTACGCCAAAGTCAGAGCAGGGCTTACTAGAGCTGCAGCAAATACTTGGTGAGGGGGTGGGTTTCTACTCACTGCCAACACTGAGCTTACCGACCAGTGTCCATCAAGACCTCGGCAGTACTCCAACCTGGAAAGAACATCTGGGGAGAAGAGAGGAGAGATAAGTCATTTTCCAGCCTTTGGAGTACAACCCTAGAAGTAAAAGTCAAGCTTTCAGGTAAAGCCAAGAATTGACCACTGAGAAGAGGCTCCATCACTAGAGAGAGAGACATTGTGAGGTGGAGAAGATCCATGGGAGGCTGTCCTTCTATCTGAGGAGAGTTGGAATGTGCTGTTGACCAACAGGCGGGCACTCAGGCAGAGGAACTAGACCCTGTCTTGGAGAGAAGAAGGCCATCTGCCAGGACCAGTGGGTCCATCTTCACCTTGTCTGACACCGGTGCCCTCCTGAAGTAGTGGCTTTTACTCCTACTTTCTCTTCTGCCCTCTAAGCAGAATAAGGAGAATGCTAAGCAGCTCCCTTCTGGCCAGCCTGACACCAGAAGGATCCAACTATGAAAAAGTGTCCTAGGACATGTGTTCCCAGCCCAGCCCAGATGATTCTGCCCATGAACCACTATCTGAAACTGACTCCTTATGTCTGTTGGAATCAAGCCGTCGGGTCCTTCAGTCAAGGAGATGATAATGCATTCTGTGGCCTTTTGCCAAGACATTTGGGATGGGTTTTGGGAGCCAACTCTTCCCAGCTAGATGGCTGCACCTATAAACAGAGGCCCCTCTGCCCCTCTCAGACACAGGAAGCATCCCCTGTGTTTGGCCAATGTCTCCCAGCATAACAATAATGGAACTTATTAGCTATTGTAATTGGCAAGGTCTCCCGGGATTTCTCCAGTCTATAATTGGCTTTCACTGTTGTGGGTTCTGCGAGTGTCTGAAATAATGAGGTGACATTTGGATCTGCCACGGCGCCATTAGAGGATCAGTAATGCAGATTATGTACCCGCACTCATGTACAGGAGAATAATAAATCAAGTGGAAAATACTCGAGAAATAACGAGGGTCATGTCCAAATATATAACCTTTTAGTGTAAATTAATACCAGCAACTAATAATTTATGGCCTTGACCTCTGGGGACTCACACTTCCCTCGCAAAAACTGTATTTGTGGGCCGTTGGAGAAGCAAGTACGGTGGGTGTTTAGATTAGGACTGTAAAGACTGCCGCGAACTTTGTTGGGCTGGATGCTGATTAGCTCATCAGGAGTGGGAGGGAGGATGCATACTAACCCAGTTTTCCAAAATGAGATTATGTGCACGGTTTTATATGCCCCGACACAATTCCAGCGATATTATGGTTCCTGGGGGGGGGGGGGACGACGACTGTATAGCAATTTATAGCAGTCGTTACATTTTGGGTGACTCGCAAGTGGGCGGCATTCCTCACATGAAACACAGCATGCTATATATTTCGCCACTTGCAGGAACAGCTGATGCAAATGTTGGTCCCTGGCAATGGATGGTTTTCTCCCCAGTGCTGAGTATTTATGAGAGTTCCACAGCGCTGCTCATTATAAAATTCAGAACTTCTGGTAGCATTGTTTATGATCAGCAGGCCACAGAGGAAGGACAGGTTGAGAGATGTGCTTGTGGGGAGCCTGCTGTCTGCCGAGCTTTCCACACAGCTAGTTTCAAACATCATCTTGCTAGCAGCCTCCCCGCCAAGCCGGTGTACCATATTAACCACCCAAAGATGGATGTGATAGCAAATGGTTTTAGGAAAGCGGGATTGTCTATCAGAGATAGGCCCTTAGGCGCAGGGGTGCAGCTTAGTGGTGAAGTGCTTGCTTAGGGTGTGTCGGGGCCTGGGTTTGATCTACAGCACAAGGGGGAAAACAATCTGAGTTCTGCCTGTCTCTGCCTGCTTCCAACTGTCCCCAGGAGTCTCTATCTCTGTCCCCTTTCTGTTTGTTCACTCTCAACCTTTTCTTCCTGTAAAGTTTGTGTGTGTGTGTGTGTGTGTGTGTGTGAGAGAGAGAGAGAGAGAGAGAGAGAGAGAGAGAGAGAGAGAGAGAGAGAGAGAGAGGGGGGGAGGGGGGGGAGAGAGAGGGAGAGAGAGAGAGAGAGAGAGAGAGAGAGAGAGAGAGAGAGAGAAAGCGTGAGAGATTTTTATTTATTTTGTTTAATGTATATGGATCTCTTGCCTATGTGCATGTCTGCCTATCATGTATATGCAGTGCCTGCAGAGGCCAGAAGAGGGTGTCAGATCCTCTGGATCTAGAGTTAAAGCTCTGAGCTGCCAAGTGGATGGTGAGAACCAAACCTAGGTCCTCTAGAAGAGCCGCCAGTGCTCTTAACCACTAAGTCATCTCTGCAACCCCTCTCTGCTCTATTTTTTTTTTTTTTGAGACAGTCTCAATGATCATGGATGGAGCTCCCGGCTTCTTCCTCCCCCTACCTTCCCAGCGCTAGGACTGTGAGCATGTACTGTCATGCCTTACTTTTTTTATATGAGTGTCCTCAAGGCTATATGAAAAACATTTTTCCAACTGAGCCATGTCTATAGTTTCTACTGTATTTTTTTTCAGAAAGACACTGCAGAAAAGAGAGCACAAATTTAGAAGAAATATCATAAACATTACCCAGCCTTCCACAGACTCTTGCAAACCTTCTCCTCTCTTATATGATACCTTCTCATCTCTGCCTCTTCTCATGGCCACTCCCCTGGCTTCTCACAGCATGGGTTTGTTTGTCAACACAGAATGTTTTGTCTGAATGGGATCATGTGACTTTTTTCACTCAAGATATTGCTTGTGGACTTAATCCTGTGGATAGTTATAAATTACTCATTCTTGTTAGACACGGTGTCATCAGAAGCCCCTTCCACAGTTCACTTATTTACTCCACTATCAGTGGCCCCTGGGAAGTTTCCAATGTGATCTCCTTGTGGCGAACACACAGAGATCTTCCAGATCTTGTCATCTGTTGAAACTATGCTCACCTTTCTGTTGGCTACATACTTAGAAATGTTGGCTTTCTGTGGTCTTAATTATGAATCCTACCCATCCGCAACCAGCTGAGACCCCACCAGGATGAAAGGGAAGGTGGATGGTGCCTAACTTATTAGCTAGAGTATGCAAAGGAATGTCATTTTATTGCCCAGTTCAAACCTGATTTTAGCCCCAGGTGGAGAGAAATTCATTTAGTTCTTGTCAGAGCTCATTTCCAGGCTCATCATCTGATGAAGACATGGGTGAAGGGTCCTTGGGTTTGTTAGTTCCTGCTCTAATAAGTTTAAGCATCAGAGGGTTTTCTGTGTTATTCTTGGGACATAAACAGTTTGGGGAGTCTGGGACCTTACTTCTGGGCCTTTGCTCTACTTTTCTGGGTCCTTCCCAGTATCTCTCTATGAAGGGCTAGAACCCAAAGCTTTTGTTCATGGCTCAGAGTGCTCTTCTTCCATTCAGAAGACTCCCAAGGCCTCCTCCTGCCTCTGAACTCAGGATCTGAGAAAATAAACATCAAGCAATCCTGCAGACTGATTATCTTCTGCCCAATCATATTCCTGTGCTAAGTTACTAAAATCTATCATCCCCTACTTGTAGGAGGAGGCTGCTTGTTCGTTCTCAGCCTCCTAAACCCAAAATAACCACACAGAAACTGTATTAATTAAAACACTGCTTGGCCTATTAGCTCAGGCTTCTTATTAACTAACTCCTGCATTTTAAATTAACTCATTCCTATTATTTTATATTTTATCACGAGGCTTGTGGTTTACCGGTAAGGTTCCGGGAGTCTGTCTCCTTTGGCAGCTACATGGCATTTCCTTGACTTTGCCTTCTTTTTTCCTCTGTCTCTGCTTGGAATTCCTGCCTTGCTGTATTTTGACCTGCTAGTGGGCCAAAGCAGCTTTATTCACTAAATAATGGTAACAAAACATATTCACAGCATACAGAGAGGAATCACACATCACCGACTGGCTTAAAATACTTGCCATCTGAAAATTGCCCATGCTTCTGCTTCATGGCCATGTTGGCAAGGGAAGGTTCTGAGGCACGTGTGATGGAGATGGCGCTTGATGTAGTCTGCTATCCATGGCTCAAAGGGCCAAATGCATATCTCCCAAGGCTCAAAGATACTGGTCATTGGGTATGGCCACAGTAATCCAGTGTGACCCCCACCCGGTTTTCATAGTACTCTCTCTTCAATTAGATTCTTGAGACCTTTGTTTGTTCTTTCCCAAGAGAGTGGAGTCTTGGATAAGGAGGAGGGAGGTATGAGAGACAGAGTGAAGAAAGATGAACAGGACCGGTTGGAAGGCAGGCACTGAGAGATCTCAGAAAGAAGATACAGCAATCAAAATAGGACAATTTCCAATGGGAACATAGGCTAAAATGGCTGTTGTTGACAGGGGGGTGGGAAACAAGAACTTTCTGTGTTAAGAAAGCTCTCACACAGCCTGGATATGGGAGTTTTGCCTAGTCTTATTATATCTTGTTATGCCACGTTTAGTTGATATCATTGGGAGACCGGCTCTTTTCTGAAGGGAAAAGGGGGAGTAGTTGATCTGAAGAACAGGGGAGGTTGCTTAGGGGTGGGGCTAGGAGGAGTGGAGGGAGGGGAGGCTGCAGTTGGGATGTGTTCTATGAGAAAAGTAAAAAGAAGAAAGAAAAGGGAAAAAAAGAAAGCTCATGCCCTGGATAATACTCACCCCACCCCTAGATTAGTTTTCTGTGGCTTTCAGAACAAAACTGGGGGGGGGGGGCTCAAGGCAGCAGGAAGGCATTCTCTTATAGTTTTGCTGTCTAGAATCTAAAACTTAAGGTACTGTCCAGAGGGCTATGCTCCCTGTGGAGAGCCTAGGGACACTTCTTCCCTCTCCTGGTTTCTGGGGACTGACCCAACCCTAAATACTTCCTGGCTCACAGATCCCTCACTCTATCACTGTCTCTGTCTCCAGAGGCCACGTTCCTTCTGTGACTGTCTCCGTTTTCTCTTCATAGAAAGATATTGGTCATTACAGTTGTCAGGGTCCACCATAATTTAGTATAACCTTGTATGATGACTAATCAGATCTGCGAAGACCTCATTTCTAAACGAGGTCACATCCTGAGGCCGTGGGATGACACGGATTTGAGAAGGGTCAATTCGGCGCATTCTCTGAATAGAGATCACCTTGTCAGCATCCTGGGAGAACAGCACTGGGTCAACCTGGAGATTTGGATGCTGATTCCAGGTCCTGGGAAGGTCCTACAAGCAGCTAAGGAGTCACGATCCATGACAGGACAATCTCTACAGGGCAAGTTCTAGTTTGCAATCAGCAGGATTGAGTTCTTCCTTTTTTTAGGGGGAAAAACTCATCCAGATTTAAAAAATACCCAAATCTATAACCACACTTAAGAGAATTAATCCTTGCACAGTAACAGGGACACAGGCAAGACAGCTCATGTTGAACATCCCACCACACAGTGATAATAATCTCAGCATTTCAAAAATAATACATGGCCAGTTTAAAATACTCAGACATTTTTCTCCTCAAGCCATATCTTCCTCTTTTGTGTAAAATATGTTATTTTTGAGAAATAGGATTGATTATATTAGCTGACTTTTCAATAATATTAGGTATGTCATCTTTTTCTGATTTTTTTTCCTTTTCAAAACTTCTTTTTAAAGATTTATTTGTTTAATTAAGCAAATATATGTATTTAAGTGTTTGCTTGCATGTATGTATGCACAACACGTGTGTGCTTGGTGCCTGTGGAGGTCAATAGAGAGGGGCATCGGGTCTCCAGGAAATGAAGTTTCTGGATGGTTGTGAGTGACCACGTGGGAGTTGGGACCTAATCCTGGGTCCTCAGCAGAGGCAAGAAATTCTCTAAGGGCTGGGCAGTCTCCCCAGACCCTAGTTTTTCCCTTGACAAATGAACTTATAAATGCCACATAAAGAAGTTTTGCTATTGCTGTTCTTGTCCATCAACATTTATTACACATTTTTATTGAATAAATCAAATGATTCATTGCACACTAATTTTTACAGTCAGACATATTGGGGTTTCTGAAGGTATTAGTTTTCAAGTATGTACTTTAAAACTTCTGGGGGCATTTCTATGACTCATTGCTTGATAATATTATATAAATACAAGTTTAGGTGCCTATTAAAAATAGATTTGAGTCCCATAATCTGAAAATTGCTCAGTTCTTTGGCTTTGTAATATATCACTTTAGTTGGCAGTCGAGAGCCCATTATGATATTAGCAGATATTTCAGTGGTAATAGGAATGTGCTCACAGGAAGGGTAGGAGAAAAAGATCTGTTTCTAATGGGTCTCGGAGTCACTGGGAGCTGGGTAATGCTTTGTGGACATAAAAAATTAAGTACTGAGAGCAGAGCAGTTTAAAATATTTGAGTTCTAGATGGTATTTTAAAATGCTGCATCTCATAAAAATATTGTTTAAAACTATAAGTATTAAAAAAGTAGTCAGACATGGCTCTTTATTTTCTGCTTCCATTCTGAAAAATGAGCAGGAGTGGGTGAACTGTAGTGGTGAGGGGCCCCGAGAGGGTATGTGGGGACAGCTCTATTTTGCCATTTTTGAGATGGATGGATGCTCCGAGGACATCAGCGCATCCCCTGGAAGCTGGCTGGGAATGACAACACGGACGTCCCATACAGATGTGGCTCACTGCCACAGGACCAGTGCAGGGAGAGCATTGCACCCTGAGGGCACGCTGAGGTGTCAATGCCTGCCGCTTCTCATCTTGGTTCAGTCTTTATCACATCAGGCGTGTCCGCCCTGCTCCCCCAGCTGATATCTGCCGCAAGGAATCTGTGCTTCTGATTTATTTCTCATGAATTTAATGTGGGTAAAGCAGTGCAGAAACTGAGGCGGGCAGCCTGGGATAATTGTAGATTCCTCGCTCCCTCGGTTTGGTTCCAAACATCTCCAGATTGGAGTTGCTGAGCCTCAGACTCTGTCAGGGCTTGAGTTTTATTTCACCCAATGGCTAGTTGCTTTTTTCAAATTGTTGTTTGCTTTTTTAAAAAGAAAAAAGACTTGGTGTTTGTCCTATTTTTCTCCTTCCAAAAGGCTTGGGATGGTAAGATGTGTTGATGTCCTCTGATAACTGTGTGTGTACATGTATATGTGTATATAGGTGTGTGTATATATGTATGCATGTGTGTATAAGATGTGTGTACATGTGTATATAGGTGTGTGTATGTGTATATATAGGTGTGTGTACATGTGTGTATAAGATATATGTACATGCGTATGTGTGTATATAGGTGTGTGTACACATGCATGTGCGTATAAGATGTGTGTACATGTTGTGTATATAGGTGTGTTTATATATGTATGTATGTATGTGTGTATAAGATGTGTGTACATATGCATGTGTGTATATAGGTTTGTGTACACTTGTATGTGTGAATATAGGTGTGTGTACACTTATATGTGTGTATATGGGTGTGTGTACACGTGTATGTGTATATATAGGTGTTTCTACATGTGTATGTGTACATATAGTTGCGTGTACATGTGTATGTGTGTCTATAGGTATGTGTAGTGTGTACATGTGTATGTGTGTCTATAGCAGTGTGTGCATGTGTATGTGTGTATATAGGTATGTGTAGTGTATACATGTGTATGTGTGTCTATAGCGGTGCATGTGTACATGTGAAGGTCAGAGGTCATCATTAGATGCCCTCCTTTGTTGCTTTCCACCTTATTCTTTAAAGCAGCATCTCTTGCTGGACCCATAGCTCACTAATTCAGGTCAACTGGCTGGCCAATAAGCTCTAGGGCTCTGATTACAATGGTTTTACTACATGGGTTTTAGGTATTGGAACTCAGTTTCATTTGCTTCTGTGGCAAGTGCTTTGTTGGCTGAGCCATCTCTCCAGCCCCTCGCTTGTACATTAGCATCCTCTAAGGACTTACTGATAAAGACAGCACTCAGCTACATCCTCTAACTCCATGAGTAGAGTCACTAAGAGCCAAGTCATAGCTGACCGGGACTGATAAGGATGAGAATAATCCCAGTCTTGTCTCTCAAGCCTCGAGCATTCTTGGTTTACACCTCTGTAATTCACCTGCCAGCAACTGGCTTCCTGGAGGTCCCGTTTCTAGGTGGGTTCAGCTAAGTGGGGATGATGGCCGTGGTGAGTTCTAGACAGCAATAGTCCTGGAAGAAGTTTCGGGCAGAGAGTGAAGCAATGAGGGACATCTATGGCACGACTTGGATCAGAGCCATGACACTACTTGAGGAACCATCCTTGGACCATAGAAGCTGGTGTTGTGGGAAACAGAAGGCTGGCTGTTATTGTCGGAACTATGGCACTGGCCTGTAGTCATAGCACCAAAGTAAAAGTAAGAAGTGTTGTGAGTCAATGTAGGGACTGCCTCTGTGTGTGTGTGTGTGTGTGTGCGTGCGCGCGCGTGTGTGTGTGTGTCTGTGTGTGTGTGTGTTTAAGAAGCATCTTTATGTAACCCAGGCTGGAGCTCACACGTTTCCTCTCATAGAGGGCTTCTGGGATTACAGATCCGTCCTACCATCCCCTATTTACATAGTCTTTAGCGGCAGGGCTAATTGTTGCTCCCTTCCACTCCTCCCTGGTCTCCAGCTCCGGGTTTTCCAGGACATACCCACATCATCTGTACTTTCCATATTGGGGTCTGCTGCTCACTCACTTGCATCACTGCAGGTTACATTAGGGATGGGATACACACGGGCTTCTCATCTGTGATTTGCTTTCTCACCAAAGAGAAGCCTTTGAGGACACAGCCATGCTTTTGCCAGTCTTGTTTCTATGGTGCAGTGCCCTCCTGGAAGGCAGCGTACATGCTTCCTGAGAAGATAAGTTGCAAACCCTGGATCCTTCGCTTAATTAGCTTTATATTTTGTCACATCATAGACTTTACGGTGTTCTTATTGATCAGGGCTTTAATAACCATTCCTGAGTTGGAGAGATGCCCTCCTTGCAGCTCTCACAGAGGACCCAGGTCCAATTCCCAGTGCCTATGGAAGGTGGTTTACTACTTTCTGTAACTCTAGATCCAGGATGTCCATCCTGATCTCTTTCTGACCTCTACAGGCACTTGGGCGAACACACACACACACACACACACACACACACACACACACACACACAGAAATAATTTAAAAAAATCTATTTCAAGTGGTTTGGTATGAGAGCCTGCAGAGATGCTCCCCAAGTTGATTTATTGTTTCTCTGGGCCAGAAAATATGGCCCAGACTCTTCAGCTGTTTCCATGTGGTTGCCATGTGAGCAAGTCAATGGCAGACAAAAGCATCAGTGCAACTCTACTCTGTGGTTGTGCTTTTAGCAACTGTTCATTGAGAGCAAATACAGTGCCAGAATGCTTGGGACAATTTGAGAGATGCTTTTAAAGCAGCTTCCAGACAAATGGTTAAATTAGATCAGATCAGCAGTTTTAGATATACACCTGTGTGATTTTAGTTTCTCTGGGAACCAAGTCAAGATAGAAATGCCTACGCTTGTCTCATGTGTTCATGGACACACTGGGGAGCTGGCTCAGTGAATAAATTTCTCACGTTAAAAGCACAAGGACCTGAATTCAATCCCCAGAACCCATACAGAAAGAGACCAGAAAGGAGATATGCCCTGGCAGTCTCAGCACTGGGGAGGCAGAAACGGGGATCTCGGGAACACCCTACACAACCAATCTAGTATAAGTGATAAGTTCCACCTCAATTTGATATAAGAATTAGCCAATAAGAGGCTAGAGATAATGGGCCAGGCAGTGATTTTTTTTAATTAATTAATTTATTTATTAAAGATTTCTGTCTCTTCCCCACCGCCGCCTCCCCTTTCCCTCCCCCTTCCCCAATCAAGTCCCCCTCCCTCTTCAGCCCAAAAAGCAATCAGGGTTCTCTGCCCTGTGGGAAGTCCAAGGACCACCCACCTCCATCCAGGTCTAGTAAGGTGAGCATCCACGAAACTGCACTATGTTTATAGCAGGCAGTGATTTAATTAATACAGCTTCTGTGTATTTTGGGTGTAAGCTACCTGGGTGACCGGGACCAAAAGCAGGCCCCCTCTCCTTCAACAATGTGGATTTGCCTCTGTATATTCAAGGAGGACAATTCCATCTCCTGTATCTGGCTATCTTTTTTTTCTTAGTAAAACTTCATATCAATATTTCAAGCATACCCACTTTTTTTTGTATCCTCAACTACTTAGAATTCATTGAGCAATGTGAGTTTTCTTAATATAAATTTACCTAATTTATTTTAGGAAGTTGTGTCCCTGAATTTCACCTAATCAGTACCTTCCTGCCAATGTTACGGTAAGACTGAAAAAGGTTCAATTACTTGAAAAAGATGACGACATTTTAACGAAATGTGTTCTTTCTTACAAAGTTCCCACTGCACTCACTCTCTACCACATCCTGACGAGTGTGTTTGTTCAACTTTGACAGTGTTCCATGGATATATTTATTTTCCATCACCGTTATGTAAGTTATCCTTTTAAAAAAAACTGTAGATAAGTGGGATGAAAGCCCTGGCCTTCTATACCCCAGCCATTAATGTTTTTATTTGATGATACTAATCAGGGCTTCATACATATCTTCAGGAAAGAGGGGGTTTTCCTGCCTCTTCTTTCTGAAACAATCCCTTTGGATGGCTTGCCCAGGGAGTTCTGTTCTTACGATGGAATTCTGTTCTTGCAATGGGTTACTTAGGGAGCTCCGTTCTTATGATGGTTTACCCAGGGATGTCTGTTCTTATGATGGCTTGCACAGGGAGCTCTGTTCATATCTCTTAGGTCAACAGTTTGTGAATCCAAGGTTTAGCTCTGGACCTGAGATGGGATGGTTTGACTTGGCATCTTAGGAAAACAAACAGAGAATCAGAAGCAAGCATGGAGAGATGGTATCTGATTAGAAATTTGTCTGGCCTTAGTCCCTAAGTGCTAGGAGGGGATTTGTCACAGGTGAGCCTTTGTCAATTATTGTGGACCCTTGAAATATCTCTATGTCTCTTCAAGATGCCTCAGAATGAGAACTGGGTCTGAAACAAGTCCAGTTCATTGGAAACTTTGAGACAAGTGAACCACTCTTCTCTGTTTCTGTGATAGACAATGATAGAATCTCAATCTGCCCCATCTCTGTGATAGACAATGTTGGAATCTCTGTCCTCCCCATCTCTGTGATAGACAATGGTAGAATCTCAGTCCTCCCCATATCTGAGATAGACAATGATAGAATCTCAGTCCTCCTCATCTATGTGATAGACAGTGGTAGATCTCAATCTGCCCCATCTCTGAGATAGACAATGTTGGAATCTCTGTCCTCCCCATCTCTGTGATAGACAACGATGGAATCTCAGTTTTGCAGTCCTTGCAAAAAAGCTGAGCCTAGGTTGCTTATCCAGCACCCATGTGGTGGCTCACACCATCTATAACTCCAATTCCAGGGGCTCTGACTCACCTCTTCTGACCTCAGCAGGCAACAAGTATGCACATATGTACATAGAAAACATGTATATACATAAATAGAATGTATATATAAAAATATAACAATGTTCTAAAAGTCACAGGGTTATAACTTCAGAAATAGTATAAAAGGATATATAATATATAATATTTATTTTTATGGTATTGTAGATAAAACTAAAGTTATCATCTATAGTAGATAAATGTTTTACCACTGAGCTAAATCTGAGTGCCAAATTATGGAAAATATTATGTTTATTTTAACATGATAAAAAGTAAAATAAAATAAAAAATATTTTATATGAAATGAGATCTGCGAGCATGCATGGATAGATAATAGATGATAGA
This sequence comes from Alexandromys fortis, assembly GCF_014885135.2. Lineage (NCBI taxonomy): Eukaryota > Metazoa > Chordata > Mammalia > Rodentia > Cricetidae > Alexandromys > Alexandromys fortis. The sequence goes on from NW_026068042.1 coordinate 2,476,241, forward strand.
AGATAAACGGGTAAAGGTGCCCTAATCAAATATTTTGAAATCATATATAAATATAGTGCATTTCATATCTTACTGGAAGGCTGTGTGTGGTTTATCAGGATAATGGTTCTTTTTAAAAGGGGCAGGAAATAGGTAGAGGAGGAATGGCCCTTTTCATTTCAAACCTCTCTCTGTCTAGTCTGATGTCCTTGTGTGTTCATTATCCTATTAAAATAATAATCCTTGACCTATTAAAATAATAATACAGTAAGTGGGAGGAGGGAAGCTGGTGGGAGCCCCTTTGCACTGCAGTCAGGCTCCGCAGAGTCCTCTTGTTCCAGGAGGGATGGCGACAGGATTCGCACGAGGTGCTGCAGTAACACACGACTTGGGGTTGCGAGGCAGCTGTAGCCCAGACCACGCAAAGCCAGAGGACTGAGGCTCCAGCTTCAGGAATACCCAGTCCTTTTCATTTCAATAGGGTAAATGACAGAACTCTTCGCCCTCATTTTATTTACCCAGTCATTTTCACAGTAGATAAATGCAGCCTGCATTTGCTCAGATATTGGTAGAGTCAGGTGGGCTAGGGAGGGTCGTTAGGTCTACACAATTATCCGTCACACATTTCACAGCTGCAGATGGATGACAGTGGTTTCCGGCAGGAGAGACTCTTTCCCACATGTTATGATTTCGGAAAGCTCTGCGGAGTAGCCCGTATTCGCACCACCAGGAGGTGCAGTCATCGCTCTGGCTCACCAGTGACAGATGTGACAATGATGCTGGGTCCTGATATCACCGTAGCTGCCTTCTAGGCAGAGAAAAAGAACTTCCTTGGGTCACAGTGGTTTGGTTCAGGGAGTTATTAAAATGTATTCCAACACAAAATGAAAAAAAAAAAAAAAGCCCACACATTTTCCTGGCAATACAAGGAACATGGTCATCACCACTGTGCAATGGCTGTGGAGTGACTGTCCCTGTAAGCTTTGGAACCCTTCATAGCTTTGTTGGCCACTCTCAACCTTATTTTCCGAGGCAGAGCTTCTCAGTGTGCTGGTGACTGTTTGTTTGTTTCCTTGTTTTGTCCACTTACCACGAACTAGAGTCATCTAGAAACAGGAAACCTCAAGGGAGAAAACCCCTCCATCAGTTTGGCTTGCACACAAGTCTCTGGGGGAATTTTCATGGTTAATGATTGATGTGGGAGGGCCCAGCCCACTCTGGGCACTGCCATCCCTAGGCAAATGATCCTGGGTTGTACAAGAAAGTAGTCTGGGCAAGCCAGTAGATAGCATTCCTTCATCGCCTCTGCTTCAGTTCCTGCCTTGAGTTGCTGCCTTCGTTTCCTCAAACGATCAACCCCAGCCTGTAAACTGAAATAAACCATTGCTCCTCCAACTTGCTTTTGGTCCGTGTTTCATCACAGCAGCAGAGAGGAAGTTAGAAAAGCAGTTTGTTCCTGTATTTTTCCATTCATATCAGAACTTTCCCCCCATACCAGCTGTTGAACTGGATTTTCTCTATCTGTCTCTCCCTGAACTAATGTCTCAACTGCTGGTAAAAATGATAGTTCTGACTATTGTTTCCTTCCTATGTCTTAGGAAATGACACTGCAATGCTTAGGGTGTGCTCCTGTCTGTGTTGAAATGAGGATTATTCTCATTAGAGACATTAATTAGTCATGCATAAGCCATTCAAATAGCACGGGGCGGGGGGGGGGGAGAAGGAGCCTCTACAGGGAGTACAAGGACTTCAATTGCAGTCTGGAAGAAGAAATGATAAATGAGACAAAGGATTTACATTCATCTTGTTATATAAATTCATCTTTACAGAGAGAAATTGAGAACATAGAATTAGAAATGCAAAGATTTGCCTTTAGTGTTAACAAGGATTCATATGGATGGATAGATGGGTGGGTGGGAGGTGAACAGATAGGGCAACAGGTGGAGGTGTGGACAGTCGGTTGCCTAGGATAGATGGATAGGTGGGAATTTATGGAGGGGTGGATGAACAGCAGGAGCAGAGAGGTGGGCAGGTGGAACAAAAGGATCTCCTGATTTTCGCCACTAAACCCCTGGGTGCTCCCATCTTCCGGCTGTGCAGCTGCCTGGGACAATTGATTTTATGTCAGCTTTACTGGGCTAAGCATTTCTGGATGTATCCATGGGAGTGTTTTTAGAGGGAGATTGGCATTTGAATCAGCAGACTCTGTATGAATAAGTCTTACCAATCTGGCTGGCTCAAATGGATCAATTACTCTCTCCCCAGAATAACATTGTGCAGTCCAGGCAGAACTTAGACACTCAAATCTCTTGCCTCAATATTGAGTGATGGGATTATGGCTGTACCATTTCCTCATCTCTGTTTTGTTGTTTTAGAGCTGGAGCACTCATGTATTCCTGTCCTGTCTTTGGACACCAGAGCACATAGTTATTGAGTGTTTGGATCCTGTGGCTGCCCTGGTTCTTAAGGCTGTGATCTTCGACTGAATTACACCACTGGCTTTCTTGGTTCTTCAGTTTTCAGGATGGTGGGTGTGGGACCCCTCAGCCTCCAACATTGCATGAGCCAGTATGTATAGTAAATCTTCTCTTGTCTGTCTGTCTGTCTATGTTGTGGACCTCATGTACATGAGTATTTGTCAAAATTTCCATATTTGTAGAATGTAACCTGTAGCAGTATTTCAAATCGTAGGTATACCTGTGTGAGGTCACATTTATTAGTTCAAAACACCCCAAACATCAATCAACCTCACTAAAGGGTCAACCTGTTAAAGAGTCATTCTAATGGGTAACGTTGCATTACACTGAAATCACAAAATCATTGGCACACAGAGTCATCAAAGGAGAAAACTAACACAAGATGTGCTAGCTAACAAAATAATACACTACTTTTCTGATTTGCTGACATTTGTGGCACATGTTCAGTTTGACCTCTGTGATGTGCTGTATTGTACCCCTTCACTGTGAACAACTATTCACATTGCAGGGGCTGTGGGGAGCTTCTATGAGATAGCATTTTACTATGTAGTCCAGGCTGACCTGGAACTCCCTTTGGAACCCAGGCTGGCCTCAAATTCCTGGCAATCCTCTCACCTCAACCTCTTCTTGAATTGTTGGGACTACAGGCATGTCTAGCTGCCTTTATAGTAATTTTATGTTTATAAACCTTTTCCTAATGAGAGTACCCCCAAAGTGTTAACGTTTCAAGACTCGTAAAGCCCAGGTTCCTCTGAGGTCATGGTACAAACCTTAGTACTCTAGTGCCCTTTTCTGCTTTTCACAAACACCCATAGCCCAGCCTGATTTATCAGAGTCCTCTGTGTTGACTAAGCCCCTGTAGGTAGCAAAGATGAACTTCCTGTGATTGATGGATAGTCAAATTAAGGCAATCAAGGAGTGGAGACTGTGCAGGGCCTTTTGGGTGGTCAAAAGCAAGAAAGAGCAGTTTGTCTCCATAGAGAGGGAAATAGGTAGTGGAAAGTGTCATATTGCTGACATTGAAACCAGAGGGCAGGGGGATGAGCCAAGGAGTGCGGAGAACCTGTAGAAATTAGAAAAGGCAGACTGGCAGGTGGCTCAGTGGGTAAGGACCTAAGAGGAGTCACCAGGGAAATGAGCTTCTGGGCACGCCTGTGGGGCTTCTTGATTACGTTAAAACTGGCATGGGAAGGGCTACACACAGTGGGTGGCACCATTTGCTGGCTAGGATGCTGGACAGTATGAAAAACAGAAAGTGAGCAGAGAACAAGCCTTCTCCCTTTTCCTTGACTCAAGCTCTTGTCGCTTTGACCCCTTCAGGGCAGACTGTATCCTTGAATGGTGAGCTGAAAATACACCTTTCCTCCCATATATTATTTTTCTGAGTGTTTTTTTTTTTAACCAAAATGACAAGTAAGTGACTAATATCCCTGTTATGCCCTGATCCGCGAAGTCTCCCAAAAATTAACAAGGAGACTGAGTCCCGTATGTAAAAGCAAAGAGCCTTTATTTTATGCAAGTTTGTAAACTCGGTTTCTCTGCATGTCCAACGTATTGGGATAAATGGAGAGCCCCGAGCTCAGTTAGAGTTGTATTTTTGTAGTGGCAAAGGTGGGGGTGAGGGGTTTCTGAGGTTCAAGACCCCTGATTGGCTGACATTTGTCTAGGGGTGTCCTGGTGAGTGTGTGCTGGCAGGTGATCCTATTTACAATGATTGGAACGTTAGGCATTTCCTTTGGATGGTCTGTTCTTGGGTGGTGCTCGGGTAATCTCAGTTTGTGGTTCTTCCTGTGACCAAGTGTAAACTACTTCAGGGTAAACTACTGAGACTCAGGCCTCCATTAAACTTATGGAAGGCTGAGTCCTACTCTGGCAGGTGATAATGGTTGGAAGTAAAGAACGTCCTTTGGGTGGTCTGTTTCTCTTTAGCTTATCATGGCTGGCTCCTACAGTCCCCACCTAGCCAAACTACTGGCTTGCATCTTTTGTCTACAAGGACCCCAGTCAGATAACTTCACTAATGAGAGATTATATGTGTACCCTCAAAAGTAGGAAGGCAGAAATTATAGTGGACCCAGACTTCAGAGGGATCCTGGAAGCCATTTGGGGTCCATCACCATTCTCAAGACTACGCTGTTACATCCTTCCCTTGTGAGAGCCATCCCCACTCCTCACCCTCATTCTGGCCTTCACCCACCAGGGCACTCACAGATTCTTCCTGTGTTTGCCACCTGTGTAAGTCTCTCCCCAGCCTATCATTCTCACATCCTCACAGCAGGCACCTGTGAACACAGAATGGCTACCAACGCTGGGGTCTGCCACCCTCTCTTGACCATCCCCCGCCTCCCAGAGAGCGGTGAGCACTGACCTCACATCCATCAATGTTGCTTTCTAAGCTGCTCTGTGTGCTGCTTTTGCAGATTTGCAATGTAAACAAACAGCTCCTGGATCCCTTCAACACATACATCACCAGGCTCAGGACTAAACATTCACCTGGGGAGTCAGAAGCACATAGAGTCATTTCCTTGACAAAGGAGAAATCACCTTGAGCAGCCACCACAGGTTTGGCGAAATTAGCATTTTAAAACAATTGTTTGCGTTCTTTCATCTGTTCTGCTGTTACAGACTTTAATGGAGTAAACAGAGGAGGGAAAATGTTAGTAAAATATGAAAAAGAGAAATTAGGCTGACTGATAATCTTTTAGTAGAATTAAACACAGATGCCTCTGAGGTATTTCTGCGCAGCTTTACAGAAAATAGCTAAATAATTAATTCACTTTATATATCCTCGTGAGGCAGCGAATTCCAAATCTCTTTAAAATGTATAGCATGTGTTTGTGAGTTTCTTGGCAAAGTTATAAAAAGAAGAGACTCCTAGGTAGCAAGGCTCAGACTCTTAAAAGCATTCTGGTCCATTATTTTGGGGTAAAAGTGGTAGAATGTGTGGGCAATCCTTGGTGGACAGAGGAAAGGGTTGATGTTTGCTTGCCTGACTCCCTTTCTTGGGAGAAACTGTAATAGCCTGCTTTGTCCCTTTAAGAGACAAGCTACATCCATTCCCTCTCAGTCCATTGAGGCAAGCTGATCTTCAGCTTCCAGCCTGAGTCTTTGAGTCTCTTCCTCTTTTCCATCTCCCTCTCAAAGAGGCAGCTTCTGTCTCTTCCCTTCCCCCATTCTCTCTCTCTCTCTCTCTCTCTCTCTCTCTCTCTCTCTCTCTCATTCTCTCCTCTTCTCCCTTCTCCCCTTCCCTTCCATAACCCACTAAATAAATATCCAACCTCACTTTGCATGACATGCCTATCCATCTATCTCTCACCTGCCCCGTGGCTCCCTGCCCAGGACCAGCCTCCAGAGACCTGCAGTGTGGTCTTGTGGTGTGCCCATCTGTCTGTTTCTCCTCATGGGACTCACTATCCCTCATGGCCCACCCCAGTCACTTGGGGAACTGCACCATCCCTGCCTGGGACTGGCTGCTCTCAGGACCTGCTGCCCACTTCTGCTGCTTGGGGACCGGCAGCATTTTTATTCAATCCATTACAGGAACACTTGCACTTTATGGACTGGAAGAGATGTTTTGAGTCCATGAACCTGAAAACTTGGTACTAGAAGCCTGGAACCTTCAGTGGGTGGTGGGAAGAATCATTAAAGGCATGCATGCCAAAGCTAAACCCATTGATTTGGGACAGTCATGTTTTCAATCACGACAGTGTCTGAGAACCCTCTGTGTCCCCACTGCTGGGCTCGGAACTGGGGTAATGTAGTAGGCTACATGTCAGACTTTCTCCCAGTCCCTAGTGTAATGATCTGTCCTGTCCCTTTAAGAGACAAGCCCCCCCCCCCAGGCAGGCAGATTTTCCTTCCTGATTACAGCCTAAGTCTCTTCCTCTTTTCTGTTTTCCTCTCAAAGAGGCAGCTTCTGCCTCTCCCTACATCATCTCCCCTTCCCCCTGTGTCTCTCCCCTCTCTTTCTCTCTCTCTCCCTCTCTCTCTGCCTCTCTGCTCTTCTCCCTTTCTCCTTCATAACCCACTAAATAAATATTTAACCTCACTCTGCATGGCGTGCCTATCTATGTCTCTGTCTCTCGTCCTCCGCATGGCTCCCTCTCCAGGACCAGCCCTCTTTGGAGACCTGCAGCGTGGTCTCGTGGTGTGCCCATCTGTCTGTCTCTCCTTGTGGTCTTGTGTGCTCTCCCTGCCTGGGACTGGCTGCTCTAGGGATCTCCTTCTGGCTGTCTGCCCCAGCTCGGGGACCTGCGGCATAGTGTCATGGCCTGCTGCCCATTGCAGCTACTCAGGAACATGCAGCATTTTACTTAATCCATTACACCAAGGAAATCAAATTTTTTATTATAATATTTTTAATACTTTGATATTACAATGTAATTACATAATATCCCCTTTACCTTTGCTCCCTTCAAACATGTCCATGTATGTTCTCTGTATGTGCTCCTTATAAATGCAAACTTCTCAGTATATATGTTACTTGTATGTGTATGTTTTCAGAGCTGGCAATTTTGTTTTGGATAACAAATTGGTGTGCTCTTCCCTGGGAAAGACTATTCTTCCTACTCTCGGAAGCTTTTGCCTAGGGTTGAGGCCTCATGGGCTGTCACTGATCCATGTTAGCATGTTTATTGGTGTGCTCCTTGTTCAGGTCACATTTAGGAAGCCATGTTAGTGATATTTTACAGATGTAGCTTCTGACATCTCTAGGAGACACAATCTCACTGCAAGCTTTGGTTTCTCTGGCTCTTAAAATCTTTCTGCCCTGACCTCTGCAATGTTCCCTGAGCCTGAGCTGCAGGAGTTATGCTGTAGATTCATCCGTTGGGACTGGGCTCCATAACTCTGCATTTTGGTTGGTTGTGGTTTTCTGTAAGGCTCTCCATGTATGGCAAAGAGGAGTTTTCCTGCTAAGGGGTGAGGACTACACTTGCCTGTGGGCAGAAGGACAACATTTATAATGCAATTAGGGGTTATGTTAGTTTAGTAAAGTGGTGGTTGTAGGTTCTGCTCCCAAACCCATGACTTCACTAGACCTGAGAGATCCCCATTTCAAATCAGATAACATCAGCACATTGCATGTACCCAGGAAACAAACTGCCATGGAAGTTGTCCAAGGGGACTTCCTGTTGGGTCTAATCCAAAACCTGAATGTGAACTTGGAAGACCTGAGACAGGGGCATTTCCAGAAGAGGGAAGAGTTCTATTCCTTCCAGGAACTAGGGAGGAAGCTGGCTCGAGTGATCAGAGTTGGCAAGGAGGATAGTATATTGCAAAGGAAAAACTTTCCATCTTAGGCTCTGTGGCTTGGGGACTCTGGACTTAATGGAAAAAAGACAGATGGACGGAATTAAAGGAGAATATATTTCATTAATATTCCATGTGGTTAGAGTTTATAGAGAAGCAGGGTTGGACACTAAAATACCGTGTTAACAAAGGAATGACATTTGGGCTCCAGGGGACGAAGACTGTAGGGAACTGGCTAAGAAAGCTGTGTGAGAAGTTAGCATAAAAAGGAACATTTTAGGAAGACTCGGTCATGTTGATCACCGCTCTGTCTCTGGCCAGAAGAGTCACTTTCCTTATCCTAGTGTGGTAGAGGTGTGCCTTTCGCGGAAGGCAGTTGGTGGCTTGCTTTGAGGGAGAACAGAGAGAGAAGAGCCCTCTTAAAGCGAACTCAGGGTGAAATAATCCTTTGGCCAACATGGCGTATCCTGATCCCCATCAAGAGGCAGCAGACGGTAGAGGCTACACCATGTGGTTCATGAAGATAGCATTCTAAGCAAAAGTCATTGAACTGCATACTCAAACCCCGAATCTTAAAAACAGCAATAACAACAAAACAAACAAACAAAAAAAGACCAAATAATCGATATTTTATGGTCAGTATAACGGTGCAATGTTTCTTTTTCATATTAAAAAGAAATCCTCAAATGGATGATACCTACAATGCTTATCCGCTTTTCTGTGGCACCCAGATGCTTCCTGAATTGAAGTTGGAAGTCTCTGCTCCACCTTGGCTCTGCTTGGCTTCATTTGTGTGATCTGCTGGGCAGGTCATCATATCCGTGAGCACATAAAGCAACCAGGAACACACCAGGGCCCAGGCCACCCAGGGAGAAGTGACCTTTTAGTTAGTCAAGACACTGTCATATGAACGTGACTATAAAACTCAACCAGCTAATGATGACCCCCCTCTGCATGTACAAAAGGCTCACCCATTCCAGAGTCTCAAAACCATGAGCCATGCAGCATCCTCTGGAGGAAAAGGGCGGGGGACATTGTGATGCAGATTCCCTCGCAACCTAATCACTGGGTACTGCCATGAAATGTGCCGCTATACCACCATGGGTAGGCCGGTTAGCTTTCTTGAGCTCTGAGACCAGGAGCTCATCCACTCCATCTCCAGAGGGTGGAAAGTCTATAGAGCAGAAAATGACCTGCCCTCCATATCACCAGCAGGAGACTTTCTTCTGAATCTAAGTTCTGACTGTTCAGTGGCCTCCAGGAAGGGAACCCTAACACCCGTACACAGTGCACATAAGTGTCACATAAGTAAATGCCACTTCCAGCAGGGTGTGGTGCCTCACACCTGTGACCCCAGCCCTTGCGAGGCTAAGGTAGCAGAATTGCTGCAAATTCCAGTCTAGCTTGTGCTACATAATGAGTTTAAGGCCAGCCTGGGTTACATAGTGAATTCCAGGCTAACCTGGACTGCAGAATAAGACAATGGCTCAAAAAAATGCAAGCAAATGAAAGGAAGTCTTATCTGTCACTCTTCTTGTGTTGGGAACTAGGTGTGAGCTACCTATCAGGTAACAGCATGGTGGCCCACAGTTCTCTGTAGTTTTGTAAGTATTGAGTAATGATGTGTTTAATGTTTGCCTTTAGACTCTGAAGTTTCGTTCATTCACTTTTGTATGCATTCATTCATTCATTCGCTGGGTTAGGCAAGATACTGGTAAGCATTCTTCGCTCAGTATCTAGCTTCATATCTTATTAACAGTGTGACCATGTCGTGCAGTGTCTCTGTCCCTGTTAGCATCGTCTTCATAGGTCTGTGGCAATACACCACCAGCAAAGAGTGGTTAGCATGCAGCCAATACTAAATAAACGTTATCTCTTGCGTCTTCCTAAGCAGGCATTGCAGAAAGGACGGAGAATCCAGGAGGGAAGAAGGTGAACAAAGAGCTGCAAAAGGTCAATGAATAATCACAGCTTCACGTCAGCCATAAAGGAAGGAAAGGCCGGGTGTCAGGGCCAGGTCTTTGGTCTCTGTAGGCAAATGTGCTTCCTTGATCAAAAGTCTTGGAAGCCAAAGCCAGGTGGCAGGGCAGGCCCAAGCACTGAGAAAAGCCTAGGGGAAGAATATTGTAGGTAGGGAAATCAGCAAGAGACCTGGTATTGTCATCCCCCGTTCACTTGGATTAGGAGAATCCACTCCAGAACCACGCTGGTTTCCTAGATGGTTGTGTGGAACAAGTCAATGGATTTTTGAGTATCCATCTGTAAGGGAAGCCGATTCAAAGAAAAATTTCTTTCATTTATCTAATCAAAATAATTGTTGAATTAATGGCACACCAGGACAAAGGCTGGGGAAATACACCATTTGGGTTTTTACAAAGCCTGCACTAGTGGGGTAGAACTTAATGGCTTTACTGTTTTCCCCGTCATAGTTACCAGATTTCAAAAGGCCTCCGAAGAAATTGCACTCCCCACAAGGGCGATGCATCTGTCTGTTTTTCTCATGAAATTGGTAGCAACAGAGCACCTTGTTCATAGGATTTTCCAAACTTGAAGGATGAGGTTGTCATAGCAACTGATGTAAACAGACAACTGGACTCACAGGATGAGCAGCTGCTTGGAACACTGCTCTCACCAGGGCTGTTGTGCGTCTGGCAAGCCTTGTCTTACTGGGGTTTTGTAGGAACTGAGGTCTACATTCCAACCCTAATACAGGCCCTGTTACCTTGGGATACAGTCCATCCATAGGATACTTACATCCTTAGCATCCTTACAAAGGCTCCTTATCAGCAATATCATAGACCTTGCCAGTGGGGCAAGAGACTTGCGTGATGGTAGGAGTGGCTCCCCACGTGGGAAGAAGGCTAAAAAGTTTTTAGAACCACAGTGATTGAAGAGACAGATGTGAGTGGGGATCACAGCTCTAGTGATACTGTAGACTGCTATGCTCCTTAAAACACAGCAGAGAACAGAGAGAGGTGAAGGGATGTGATGGCATTCATTTGAAGGCTTTTTAGTCATTTATTTTTTATGTCTCTGTGTGTTTTGCCTGAATGTGTGTGAGAGTACCATGTGCATGCCTAGTGCATGTGGAGGCCAGAAGTGGGCATTGGCTGTCCAGGTACTAGAATTATAAGTATTCATGATCTGCCTTGGGGTTGCTGGGAATTGAACCTGAAACCTCAGGGGGAACAACAGGTGCTGTTAAGTGCTGAGCTATCTCTTTAACCCCAATGATATCATTCATTTTTTAAAAAAATGTTTATTAAGCCTCACACTACATGCCACATCCTGTTCTAGATTCAGGAGTTCAGGTCCTGGGGACACCGATCTTTCAGCAAGTATCTTGCTGTGTGCTTGTAAGCAGGGTGTTCTCATAAGTTGCTTAGTGTGTTCTTAACGGAGGAGGGTATCATCTATTTTGCTTGTTGTAACACACTTTGTCAACTAAACAATGAAGGCAGGAGCAGCAGCAATGGGTAGAAGGAACAGTAGATTCCAAGGCCACAGGTGAGTGACATTTCCCTCTGGGAGCCTTCTTCATTTAAAGAATGGAAATCATGCTGGCAGAGTAGTGGGGAAAGGGCCAGGGAGTGGCTAACGCACAGGGGCCCTCTAGAAGGAGACCTATAGCCTGGAGCAGGTCATAGGAGGGAGGATAGAGCCGCATCAGGACCAGATCATGCAGACACTGGGGATACGCTGCTCCTTTGAGCTTTCTCTTAAAACAATAGGGAGCCTAGTTAGGGAACGTGGAGGGACAAGCTGAGCTTTGTTTGGAAAAACCCATCGGCTGTTAGGCAGACTGTGCTCTGTGTGGGGAAAGAGGCTGAGAAGGAGGACAGCAGATAAACCCCCGAGGCCTCCCAGGAGGTGCAATCAGCAGGCTTCTTGTTAATTAGCTACAGGGAGAGATGCAGGGGTGTCCAGAGACACCCTGATTTGTGGCCCATGTGCCTGGCTGGAGAAAGAGGTCCTCACCTGACGTCTTGAATAGCACAAAGGGGAAGGAATCTGTGGTCAGGATGCACTTTAGCTATGGAGATAAGGGATCTGTGGCTGCCTGAGTGGATGTCCAGGGACTCTGGCAGTGAAGGCTCGAGGACCAAGTAATTCTCTGCTACGGGATCCTAGCTTGAGGTGTAGTCGCTATAACTGTTCCTGTCATTCACGACTCTCCAGACCTTAGCTGGTTGGTTCCACTCAGAAGTGTTTACAGAGACTGGACAGATCTGGACCTGCTGTGGTGTGGAAGTGTATAGCCCACGCACAGTGGGCAGGACAGAAATGAACCTGGGGCTCCCTGGTGGAGCCGTTCTGTAGTCCCCAGCTACTCAGGACACAGATGCAGAAAGATCACAAATCCAAAGCCTGCCTGAGCTCCAGATTGAAAGACCAGCTTGCAAGACAGTGAGACCTTGTTTTCAAAATAAGCAAGTCCATAAATAAATAAATAATAGGAATGCTGATATAGCTCTGTGGCAAAGCATTTACCTAGCACGCGTGAGGCCTTAGGTATAATACATACATACATACGTGTGCACGCATGCACGCGCACCCTGCCCCCAACACACAATGGCCATGTTCTGTGGGCCCATGAGTAGTAAGTGATGTGACTTTATGCAGGGTGGTTGGGAAAGGCCTTCCTGAAGAGGCACCATCCCAAATACAATCAGAAGGGTGAGGGACCTTGGGCAAGTCACAGTGTCCTGGAGCACTGAGTTTAGCACCTATGGATACTGCCTTTCTTACAGACTGAACGACTGGTCCCAGGGAAAGCATAGAGCCACATAGGGGCATTGCTGTGGGCCAACACTTCCCCACTCTGACCTGGAATACCTCAGTCCTTCCAAGATGAAGACATTTTCTTATTCCCCAGGAATTCTCTTAAAATCCGGAATCCTGGCCTGGAGGAAAGGGGGCATCACTCACACACTGTGGACTCTCTAGTGGTTCCTCAGGCCACTGGGTGACTGATGGGTGGGTGGGGATGAGGGGGACAGAGGGGTGGGGGATGGGGAATAAAGGGGGGGTGATGCTTCCGTAGCACTATGTGTCACAGCCACTAGAGGGCTCATGGCCCACACTTCAAGTCTTACTAATACAGTTCCCATAATCACTGTTGACACTGCTGCATTGGATGGAGTCTGGTCCTCTAATGTTTAAAGTTGCTATTTAATTATACACCACCATCAGACAGTTATAAACCCTTCTATAATAGCTAAACATTAATTTTATAAATGTTTAAGTGTGTTGTTCATGCAGAACTATTCAAATGCAGATAATTAAATCAAATTATTGACTTCATAATGTTGGATGGAGGTTTTACCTTTGAAATTGAATTTTCACATTAAAAGTTTTCCTTTGTTGTCTGCCTCCACCAGATGCTGGGTCCAGGTTCTGCCCCCATAGTATGCTTACTTCTTCCTTGACTTCTGTTGCCAGATTCATGATGCACCCAGTGTCCATAGCATCCTGCTCAATGAGGTACCATCTGACTCTTCAAGGCCCAACCAACCATAAGTAAGAAAAAAGATGAACCCACAATGGGAGGTGAGCTTGGCAAAATGGGCCACTGAGCAGGAATGTTCACACAGCTGTCTCCAGGCTGAGTGTAGGCAAAGCAATGTAGAGTCAAGACCAGCCTCCCTCAGATGGAAAGCAACTCCACAGACACACTGACTCCTGCTGATGTAGGATCAGAAGGAGATCATCAACTGATGTGGGAGTGTCATATATCAATCTGTTGATTTCATTGGTTAATTAAATAAAGAAACTGCTTGCCCTAATAGGTTAAAACATAGGTGGGAGGAGTAAACAGCAGGAAGAGGAAGTGAGGTAAGACTCCTCAGAGAGACTTAACAGCTCTTCTCTGGAGCAGAGACGCCATGCTCAGCTCTCCCGGGTAGACGCGAGATAGCTCTGCTCTCAGAGACACACACAATGAAGCTCCGACTCAGGATGGATATAGGCTAGAATCTTCCCGGTAAGTGCACCTTGGGGTGCTTACACACATTAATAGAAATGGGCTAGTCCAGGTGCGAGAGTTAGCCGAGAAGAGGCTAGATATAATGGGCAAGCAGTGTTTAAAAGAATGCAATTTGTGTATTGTTATTTCGGGCATAAGCTAGCCAGGCGGCTGGGGTGCTGGGGACGCAGCCCCGCCGCTCCTATTTCAACAATCAACCTTACTCCTACAAAACACACTTTTCCACAGCCCTTCCTCTGAGGTCTGTCATTCAAAGAATGGTGCACTCATGGCCACTTTAGAGGGAGATGGCCCCAGCCTGCTGGCTCTGGTGGTGGTTGCTTATCCTCACGGGGAACAACTCAGCCCTCACTTGTAACAAGGACCTTGTCACCAGAATGGCATGGGGTCTTCAAGGTCCTCTTGAGAGAAGAGGCTTTTTATAACATTGGCAACACTGAAGTAGGCTTTGGGTGTAGGTATCTTTAGAGCTAGAATATTTATTATCTGTTTATTTGTTGTGTATGTGTGTGTGTGTGTGTATTCACACATGTGATTGGATTTATGCATAAGTATGTGTGGAGGCCGGGGTTCCACACTGAGTGTGTTCCTCTGGAATCATCCACCTGAGTTTTTGAGGTCTCTCACTGGAACTGTGGCTCACTGATTTAATTAGGGTGGCTTGCTAACAAGCCACAGGGGTCTACCTGTGTCTGCTTCCCTGGTACTGGGATTACACCATGCCCAGCTTTTCACTTCTGTTCTGGGGCTTGAACTCATGTCCTTACGCTTGGATGGCAAACCACTTACTGCCGAGCCAGGTCTCCAGAGACTCTGTCTTTTTTCCTCTTGGTTGCCTCACCAGCTGCTTCTGTTCTTGGCACACAGTCTTGTCAGTCCGCCTTGGCATGTCATGTCTCTGCCTTGCACACACTATATCCCACTCTCTCCTTGGCTGGGGGAGATCTGGCTGGAAGGACCATCTCTACACTGCAGGGGTCATAGGGCAAGGAATGTGGAAATCATAGGTTTTAACAGCAGGCTGACTACTGGGAGGAAATGTTGGGGCAGGCAGCCACTCACTTTGAAGAAGACTGATTCTGTTATACCCTGGCTTTGGCTATTTAACAAGTAGCTGAGTCCCCTTTTCTCTCTTACTTTGCCAGCCTCCAACTGACAAACAATTGAAAAATGGTTAAATATTTATTAAATACTTAAAACTATTTATCAAGCGCTATGGATAATGGCAGCCACAAGTGTTATCTCGAGCACTGATCACATTCGGCGTGCTGTTGGCATTCTGGATGCATGGTTTCATTTAATCCCATCAACACCATAGATCTCAGGTCTCACTGCTCTCATAGTCCAGACAAGAAAACAGGTGTCCTGAGGATCGATGGCCTGCTGAGGGTCACACAGATGATAAACCATAGAGCCACGGTGGAGTCTAGATAAACTCTCAAAAACCTTGCTCAGGACGAGAAATAGGTAGAATTTGTTTCACTGTGATGCATAGTGGGTTCAGCACCAGGTTTCTCAAAGTCAGAGGTTTGCAAAGCACAGTGTGCTGGACTGCATGGGACAGTGTACTGGGCCTCACGGGACAGCGTGCTGGGCCTCATGGGACGGCGTGCTGGGCCTCATAGGAGCCTCTGCTCTGTAGGTGCTTGGTGGCTCAGAATTTTCATTCCTAACAGTCTCAGGTGTGACATTCCTGCTGTTCTAGAGGCCCTGGGGTGAGAAACAGTGTCCTAGACAGACAGTAACTGCTGATTGGGTTGGCTAGAGACATTAGGACCGCAAGGGTTTGTCTCACATAGGCCTGACTTATGTCTGATCACATGACTAGACCTAAGACGTCAGCTTGCACAAAGCAATACTGTATTTTCTGCAGACCTGAGCATGCCAGGCTATCCAGATGAGGTTCAAATGCAAGAAGCAAACCAACCTTAGGCACTTAGAGATACAATGCAGAAACTCCACACAGGGCTCTCTGCTGCACAGAGGCCACGGAGGTCCCCAGCTGTGACACTGGGCCAGAAAGTTACTCACTCTGCAGGACTCTTTCGGTTCCGATGATGTCGAAGGGGGAGCTCCTGTTTTGTGCTCATTTTCTCTCATCCCCACTAAAGCCACTGCTTCATCCCCCCAGATCCTCGGGACAGGGCACTATAGGCAACGTGTAAGAGATGGCCGCTTTACTGATGTGTTTATGTGCCATTAACACACACCATTAACACAACAAGGTGAGGAGCGTGGGTGGATTTGGGAGGAGGAAGAGATGGGGGATGGGGTGAATATGATCAAAATACATTGAATAAAATGCTCAAATAATGAAAGTATATTAGAACAGTGTCTCTTCACAAATGGTGTTATAAGGTTAAATGAGTTCATATTTATGAATCCATTAGAAGATTATCTGAAACATAGGAAATGCTATATAGGTACTTGTGAGTAAATACATGGTTCGTTGAAGTATAAAACATGTTGTCTAAAGGCAACTATGGGTAGAGAGAATGTTCTGTTACCCTAGGTATGCCTTTGCCATCCTGGTCCATGGCAGGTATTGCAATCCATGAACGCACACCCCAGAGTCCCTGGCTTAGCCACTGGTAGTGATTTTTCATTTTAAAACAAGATATGGTATAGATCATGCTGGTCTTAGCTGCTTGCTGTGTAGCTATGGATGACCCTAAATTTGTCTCCTCTTGCCTTTACCTCTCAAGTTCTGCAATTATAGGCTTATATCCCCATACTTTTTTTTTACTTGTGCAGAAGCTGGGGGCCAAACTTCAGGCTTTGAGCATTCCAAGCAAGCATTCTGTCAATGGAGCTACATCCCCAGATAATGTGGTTAAGAGTTAGCATTCAGGATGGAGATCTGTTTTCCCAGCCTGGTTCAGCTACCTTGATGCAGTCATGGAAAGGCTGTGGATGGACAGTTCGGGTCAGGCAGCCAGGGAAGAGGCATATGTAGAAACTGAGGGTGACAATCAAGGTTCCAGCATCAGATTGGTCACTGCCTTCCTCTCTTCACCCATTGGGCATCTACAGGAGAACAGTGGTCT
Source organism: Alexandromys fortis (assembly GCF_014885135.2). Taxonomy (NCBI): domain Eukaryota; kingdom Metazoa; phylum Chordata; class Mammalia; order Rodentia; family Cricetidae; genus Alexandromys; species Alexandromys fortis. The sequence goes on from NW_026068042.1 coordinate 2,492,980, forward strand.
TCTGTCATCCTGAAGCCTTGAGTGGGCAGAGGCTGTCTAAGGGTATGAGAAATATGGATGCTGGTGTAATAGGACAGATGCTATGGCTCACCAGGAAGGCTGGGGGGGGGGGAGTTGTAGATCCAGTTGGAAATGTGCCCCTGTCTCTGTTCCCAATGAGCCAGCCCTTTGAGATAAGATCCTGCTGACCTGAAATGAACTTCATCTTAATCCCTCACTGTCTTGTTCCAACAGGCCCCTCTTCTGTGACCAGGACATTATTTAGTACAGAGCAGACCTAGAGCCTATGTTCCCAGAGACGATGAGTCAGGAGGGCATCTGTATTTTTAATAAGTGCATTAGCGACCCTGCGTCAGGGAGCCCTTGGAACACCCTTTCAGAACCCTTGCTTTTCTTCTCCAAGAATGGAGGTGACCTCCCTCACCATTCAGGATCCTGTTTTCATTGCCACGAAAGTCACATTTGGAATAAAGTGTGGAAAATGCCACCAGCTGGATTTCCCTTTGGCTGTCTTCATAGCACTAGCCTGAGGGATGCAGCATCTTGCAAAGCTCACACCATGGGAAAAGAGTGAGCTCATGAGCAGAGAGCTGCTCTTGCCATCTGAACTTCCACTCTCTGAGGATCATGAATGAGTGTCTAAATTACTCTTAGCTGATCCTTTTGTGTGCCTAAAGTCTGAAGTTCTGTGTGTGTGTGTGTGTGTGTAAATATTTTATTTTTCTGTGTAGAAATTTCATTCCAAGAATCTGGAGCTGTGGCTCAGCAACTAAGAGCTCCCCATGCTCTTCCGGAAGATCCGAGTTCAGTTCCCAGCACCCATGTTGTGTGGCTCGCTTATAACTCCAGCTTCACGGGATCTGCCACCCTCTCGTGGCCTTCCAAAGCACCCACCCATGCATGGCATACACGTGCATAGATATACATACACACAAGCAAAAACAAAGCGAACCTTTTTTTAAAGTCCCAACGTCCGGTTGTCACATTTTAAAAATAGAAAGCTTTCTGTTATTAAAAATGGAAGTATTCTGTTTTCTGTTTACAATCCAATCTCTGTCTAGTAGCCCCTACCCCCAACTTCCTATCTCCTGTGGGACAGCGACTCCATGCGACTTTCCACTTAACCTAAGTCAGCTGCCAATCAATAACACTGTGTAAGTCACAGCAGCAAGGAAGAAGAAAGTGCCCAGATGCCAGCTGGCGTTCCATGGCCCATGGTGTGAGCTTTGTAAGATGCTGCAGCCCTCAGGCTAGTGCTATGAAGACAGCCACAGGGAAATCCTTGCATCAGGGGATTTTTCTTATTGTGCCCAAACATACAGTACAGTACAGCCCTTCCCGTGCCACCCATTGTTCCGTGTGCAGTCCCACACTGCTGCCTGCCCACTGTTGCCATGCCTTTCCAGGACACTGTCGCCTTCCCAAACAGATTGCCACCACCGAGTAAACACTGATGCCTCATGCCCCATCCTGCAGGTCCCTGCCAATCTCTGCTGTGATTTTTGTCTTGTGTTTGACTCTTCCAAATGCTTCTTCTGAGGGGATTCCCAAGTATTCATCTTCTGTGATGGCCTAATCTCCCTTAGCATAATGTCCTCAAGGCTAACCTCTGCTGTAGCTTGTATCACAACCCCTTCCCTTTTAAAGGATGGCTAATTCTCCATTATATATCTGCATATACATATTACATGCATGCACACACATTTATACTTATACATGCTTACCATTTTGTTCATCCATTCATCCGATATGGCTTTGCCTTAGTTCTAGCCTTTGGCTGCTATGAATATTGTGCATGTGTATGTTTGTTAACACCAAGCAATGACTCCTTTCCCACTGTCCACTGCCAAGTCTGGCTGAAGTTCCAGAATTCTCAGTGGCTATGAGATGGCTTGAATGACACTCAATGGGAGATGCACTGAGCATATGGCTACCCTCCCGGCATCCCTGGCTGAGGTATTCCTGGCCTCTCTTAAAACTGGATTTTCTCGTGTTTAACAGTTTGGAAAGAGGACTCACATTTCCTCCACCCCACTGAGATCTCACTTTATATATTTTAGAAATGCTTTGCTATTATTGTTTAATTGAATAAGACCTAAGCCTTGGACAGTCTGGAGCCAAGAAAATTTTGGCTCATGCTGCAGCCATGGATAGAGGGCGTTATTATAACTATCAGACTCTGCATGTGGCTTGGGTTTTGTTTACAGTTTGTGATCAGAGGGTTCACGAAGCCAAGAAGAATAGAGGCGAGCTCCTGGCGAGTTTTGTTTGATATCCAAGAGAAAGACATACTCTGCTTATTAATCGCCTGACGGACTAATTATTCTGTAGAGGGAGTTGCTGGGTAAAGATGCCTGAGCCACAGAGGCAGGGTCTGCTCAGTGCAGCTGGCAGGAACTCCCCTCCGGCTACCAATGCCAACTGTCTAGAAGTAAGAAAGCAGATGAGCAAGCATAGTGAGATCAGCACCTCCTTTTGCACAACTCTTGGAATGGAACCATTATCCATCCATTCTGTTTCAAGGATGGCTTTATGAAGATGTAGACCTCTCTGCAAGAGGGGTGCATGGCCATACCAGAGCACACCGGCTTTAGACGATGTTTGTTTATTTGTGGTTCTGGCCTCTGCAGGTGTAGTTATGCCTGGGCCCCTCTCTCATCTTTAAAGGTAGCAGGGTGATGCCCTCCCTTGCAGGGAATTCAGTGTTTGATAAGGGATTTGAAGTGAAAAGGAACCATCTTTTCTTCATGTTGAGTCTTAAGTCAGCCTGGTCTTTCTGTCTTTCCCTAGAGCCAACATCCCCTCTCCTGGTGATTCTGGGAGATGATGAGGATGAAATGTTGCAGGGTACCACCTCCTCGGTTGCCTCCTGCAGCAGGGCAGGCGTGCATCCTTCCTCTAAGACAACTGCTTCCCAGCTATGCCTCTCCAGCCATTTCTCTTCTCTGGTTCTGAGGCTAATCTAGCAAGTTTGAGCATCTGTAATGAGAAGCAGAAAGCCTCATTGACTCTGCTCAGTTGGGGAATGGAGTCAACCCGAAGCCTGAAATGCTCCCTTCTGAAGGGCAAACCCTCAGTATTGGTGCAGTTCCTGCCGGTGTCTTTCAGAGAGCACTCAGCTTCCCAGGGACTTTCTCAAAGAGGGGGAATCCCTTGTTCTGAGTCTCTCACCAGGCGGCACAGTGGTGGGGTGAGGAACTGGACTCTGCACACTCAGATGCAGCTGTGCTTTAAAGTGATTTTTATTTCTAACCTGCTGTGGGGTAGAAGAGTGAAGTAACAGAAGCATTACTCCTGAGAGAGAACACACCAGGCCTTGGCGGAATGGGGAAAGCCTGGTACTGAGACTTGGAAACCACATAACCCTAGAGTCTAGCGGTGAATCGAGAGTTTATTGGGGAGCATCATGAGTTCGTTATTTAACCTTATCAAACCTCAGTTTCCTGATCTGTAAAGGGAAGGGGAGGGAAGGGGAGGGAAGGGGAGGGGAGGAGAGGGAAGGGAAGGGAAGGGAAGAGCTAAGGAGACTCAATTGTCCAAGCGTTTGCCACATAAACTTAGGAAATGAGTTTTCCTCTTCAGCACCCACATAAAAAGCAGGGGACAGTAGTACATACCTAGAACCCCTCCTCTGGGAAGGCAGAGACAAGAAATTCTGGGGCTTGCAGGACAGCTTCTCTTTCTACATCAGTGAGCTTCAGGCTCTGTAGGATACATGGTCTCCAAAAACAATAATATAGAGAGAAATAGAGGAAAATGCCTGGTATTGACCTCTGACCTCCATGCATGTGTATACAAGCATACCGCCCCCCCCCCCCCGGCCCCAGTGGTGGGGAAGATAGAAATAAGTCTTTCTTCATGAGTTGTGAGAATCCAACAAGACAATCAGGGAAGATATAAGCACTAAATTGCCAAGAATGGAGAGAGGGGGAGTGTGCCCGACACTCTTGACACCTGCCCATGTCTACCTGTGCCTTGTTGTTCTGCCCCCTCCACCCCATTCCCAAGCATCCTTCATCTCTACCACACTCCCCAGTATCCTTCATTTCTTTCTGGAAAACTCTTAGTGGCCTGCAAGTACCTTTGCCTCCTTGCCAGGGCTTTTTCTGGCCTCCTCACATGCTTGGGCAGAGCTCCAGGAAAGCCAGATGTAGTCAGTATTCTTGCTCCCGCTCCCCTGGAGTGCCTCTAGAACCAGATGTTGTTGGGTAAAAGCACTGACTTCAAGTGGATATGGGTAGAAGGTGAAGGTGACTCAGAGGCCCTAGGATGCTGAGTCTCACCTGCTGACTGGGACTACCTGACTGTCCCTTCTTCTGTCTGGCTTTTCTGTCCCCCACAGGGCTTCCCGGTACCACTTCCAAGTTGGCTACAATCACTTGCACCCACCCACCCATGTCTTAGGATGGGCCTCTGTAGAATCCCAAACTAAGACACTAACACGGTCTTCCTTTTTTTGCTTTATTTCTGCATTCTCTCTCGATCAAATGTGCTGTATATAATTTAGAGGTGGACCCAAAGGCTTGCTCTGGTAGAAGTCTTGGTCATTAGCATGAAGCTGTTATCTCTGGAACTTTAGAGGGGAGGACCTAGTGGGGGTTTTCTGAGACATGTCTCTCTAGAAGATTGTGGGGCTTGGTCCTTCTCACTCATGCCTGTGACCTTATCTACATTTCCACCACAATACACTGACGCCCACCATTCTCACCAGAGATCACCCAACTTAGAATTCAAGCCTCAAAAACCACAAGCCATGTCCAACTTTTTAAAGGTACTAGCTTCAGGTGTTTTGCTATAGTAACACAGACCTGATTAACAAAACCTGGAACAGAAAAAAAAAAAAACCCAAGTCTTCACGGAATACTAACAATGGATGATTTTTAAATGTCTTGCTTTGCAAACACAATATATTCCAACCAAACTACTCTAGAAACACGAGGGAAATAGTAATTGCTTGTGGGATGAAGTCACTTAGAAATCTAATAACTACTTCCCGTCCACACATCTCGGGCAGGCAGGAAGCAGCAGGGCCCTTTGAGAGGACTGAATCGTGCCTCCAGCATGGGGTATTATTCTGATGGGCCAGCTGCACATTTTACTTGGCACAAGTATCCAAACTTGTCACAACACAGCTGACAGGTTCAAAGTGACAAGGACATGCACTGGACTCACAGCGTGGGCTTCCTGCGTGCATTTGAAGCAAAGTCGCATGAATAGGGTAGAGTATTAAAATGACCCGCATGGAGTGCAGTGTTTCTGCTCATTGTCACCTTCCTGCAAATGCCAGACCCACGCAGGCACAGAAGGTGGCAATCTCCTCTAACGTTTCTACAAAACCCAGCCCATGTGGCAGCACAGGCTTGCTTACTGGGGAGCCCCGAGGCACTAAGGGTTAGTGTGCTGGCTTGGGAAGAGCTTGCTCCTTCTTTTAGAATTGTTCACAGTCATGCTTGGAACTGAGACTCAGACGCTAATTTGAAACCGTCGTTTCTAGCATGCAGCCTGCAGGAAGGCCAGCCACTTCTTCCTTCAGTCTTCCTGCTCCAGGGGAGATAGATGGACACAGCAAAACCAAACCACAGAAGACAGCCACTAAGGCAACTCTGTAGAGAAACTTGTCACCTGAGAAAGGTGTCAGCTTGTCACCTGAGAAAGGAGTCTCAACTGATTGAGGGCTTGCTTATATCAGATTGGCCCGTGGGCATGTCTTTGGGTATTATTTGATTATTAATTCATGCAGAAGTACCAATCCCACTGTGGGTGGTACCATTCTCTGGGCAGGTGGGCTTAGACTGCAGAAGAAACCCAGCTAAGCATAAGCCCAAGAGAGAGTCAGCGAGTCCCGTCCCCTAATGGTTTCTGCTTCAAGTTCTTGCTTGAGTTCTTATCTGACTTCTTCCCTCAGTGATGGGCTGTGACGTGGAAGTATAAGCCAAATAAATTCCCTGCCCCCCAAGTTGCTCTTGGTCAGAATGTTTTAGCACAGCAACAAAAATCAAACTAGAACAGAGCCTCACAGCCAATCGATCCCACCCTGGCGGTACAGTTATTTCTAAAAGTAAAACCCGCTGCTCTGTCACCCGAGCCCTGGCCGGTTGCCACACACTGTGTGCCTACCACTTACATAGCTCACCTCACGGGCTGCCCTGGATGCTCTGGAGGGCAGGTGTAAATATTATCACTGGTCCATAGAAACCAGAGCACAGGGGTTAGGTCACTTGCCCACATGATAGAGAAGGGGCAGAACGTAGTTTGAACCAATGTCTATTGACTCGGAAGAACACATCCAAACCACAGTCTTAGTGGGAACAATGATAAACCAAACAGCAGTCGCTCTGCCTGCTGCGCCCCTCTCATTCATCCCCTGATCCTAAGGGCACAGAGAGAAAGGCTGAAAGCAAAGATGCCCCCGGGACTGTGACATCTTTCTCTCTACATGCAGCTCACGGGACTCTGATAACGGTGAGTGTGTGTAGCCTCCTGCCCATCCTTGTGTAACCAGCTATTCCACACCTGGAATATTCAGCATCTATTGTCCACAGAGGGCCAGCTTCCCCCCAATTTTCTGTTATTGCAACCCTTTGAAACCCTGTGGTATCAATTCCAAAGATAAGCTTGTGAGAAGGGCAGGCATGTACTGAGAACTTTGCAAACTAGTCCAGGGATTGGTTTCCTTTCTTGCTTAAGATTTGTGTGATGAAGAGATGGATTGCTTTCTTGTGCTTCTGGTGGCTTCCCTCCAACAAAGACATGCCATTTTCCACAACTGAAATTAAGACCCAAAGTACAGCATCAACTATGAGGCCAGGGAAAGGTGAGTCACATGCTGTTCCATGGTGGTAGAGTAAGGTTTTGAACCCAGGTGGCCTAACTCCTACATGATCCCTGGGTGTTTCGTGTGGCTGTCGTGTGTCAGTGGGTGGTTTGTAGGTTAAGGCACCTGGGCTGGCTTCCAGGTGGAGCAGCAATGTCTAGGCAGTACTTATGGTGGCCAGCCCCTGAGGGGAGGAAACCTGGGTGTAGATTTGGGGATGTTCCCATCTGGTGTCAGAAGGTGGACATAAATGGGACCTCAGCCAGGAAGATAGTTAATTTCTCCTAATTGTGGTGGCATTTCAATTGTATTTTAATAAATAAAGCTTGCTTGGGGATTGGGAGAGTAAAAAAGCCACACTGGTCAGCTTTACAGCCAGGCAATGGTAACACATACCTTTAATCCTAGTAGCCACACTAGTTTGCTATAGAAACCAGGCAATGCATGACTTTAATCCCAGTGGTGCACGCCTTTAATCTCAACCCTAGAAAGGATTATAAAACAGGAGGACACAACTCTCAGACACAATCTGATTCTGAGATTTCTGGAGGCAGGATCGCCATTTCGGACTGAGGTCAAGGTAAGAGCCAGTGGCTGACTGCTTTGCTTTTCAGATCTTCAGGTTGAACCATGATTTCTGTCTCTGAATTTTTATTATTTGTGCTTCACCTAATAAGTACATTAAACATTCTATTCGACTAGTCTTAGACCCCTACTTCTGTGTTCTATGAAACGGGTAGGATTTCAGGCTATTGCTCCATTATTCTGGGGTCATGGGGAGGGACTCAGTCATAGCAGGGGTGTTGGGACACAGTTCTGGAACTGGGCTGGTGAACCGAGCACACATGATAAAGGTGGAGTCCAAGATCAATACAGGATCGGTAGGAAGGTTCGCACCTGTTTATAGTCCATCAGTCTTATGTCTGTAAAATTAATTCTATTCCATCCAAACTTGCCTTCCTCATCATGGCAGCTGGGATTAGAGCCTTTGTGTTGGGGCTCTGCCTGGCTGCATTAATACCAACTCGTGGCCAAGTTCAAAAATTTTAAGATAAAGATCTTTCGCACCTGAGGCTGGGTAGGACCTGGGTGTCAGTCAAAGAAACAGTATGGATTTACTAATTACAAAGGAAAGACTGCCGAGGAGTCTGCTGGTTGCCACTTAAACTGTGCAGTCAGGTTTAGTAGCATCAATAAAAGGACAGCCCTGGAACCCCGGGCTCCTGATGAGAAGCAATGTAAAGTGTGGAGACTCCCCTGCGATGTCATAGAGCCCAGCAAGCTTAGCCTACAGCAGACCCAGTGTTTGAAGAAGTCTCACACACAGGCATAACTTGGAGGTAGGGGGAGAGAAACAAGTTCAAAACACCAGGGGGAAACAGCCAGACATGCAAAGCGTGTTGATCTGACCTGGGGCAGCCTACAAGCCTAGCTGCCTGGGTTCCTGGGTAGCTCAGTGTCACGAGAAGGGAGCATGTGTACAAAGGGCCGAAGAGCCTTTGGCCACCAGATGACTCGTAATTGATCAGATTTGGTGTGCACTCTAAGATGTGTGTGGAGACGCTTGATGACTGGAGGGATGTTGGATACTGCTTTGCAGTTACTGTTAAGTTTTGTAAAATTTATGATGCTGTTGCAGTTATTATGTAGGAAGATGTCCTTAGGTCAGCCATTCTGAAAATGTCAGAGGTGAGGGGTTCGAATATTTTTAAATATTTTGAAATGATTCAGGAAAGAACTGCATATAGACATAAACACACATACGTATTGATCTCTCCCTTTTCCTCTTGCTCTCCTTCGCTACCTATCTTTGTAAAGGCGGGGGGTGGGGGCAAAGCGCAAGCGGCAAATGTTAGCACTCAGGAGATGTAGGTGAGGCTCTGTGCGAGTTGATTGTGCTATTCTGCAAAATTTTAAATATCAATACAAAGCCAGGAAACAAAATGACCCAGATGATTTGATCCACACATGTGCCAGTAAAAGACCCTGTAGGGTGGGCTCCTCCTCTGTTCCAGGACTAAGCAGGGGCTGATCCAGCCATTTCTTTGTTGTCCCAGAAGGCCCTGCGTTAGAGATGGCTGTTAACGACTGTGGTGGCTCTAGCTGTTGATTTTCTGCTTTAACTCGGCAGAGCACCTACCAGAGAAAATCTCGGCTGTTGTCGGCATGGTCCGAGTTGACCACAGAGTACAGACATCATTGTAATTTGGACCTGAAGATGACATGAAACGGGAGGGCTGTTTTCTGATTACTTAGACAACGGGTGGGGGAGGAGAGGCGCGGCACCTGTTCTCATTAGCGCCCTTTGCATGGAGAAGGGCAAAACATCGTGTGAATATCACTTATTACTCAAGTGTCAGAACATCTTGTGTCCTGGAACGTTACAAAACAGACCTGTGAATTAGATAAGGGACATGAGCCCTGGGTAAGACGGGGATGGGACCAGTTCTGTCCTCGTGGTTTCAGTATCTCATATTGTCCTCCTTGGACAAATTCTGGGCACACTGATGGAGTATGAGAGGGTGAGGAGGGAGGGAGTTTCTTGGGAAGGGGCTCTCTGGCCACCCTCGCTACGTCAACGTCTTTGTTTTTGCTTGATCACTACCATCTTGTTTTGTAGATGTTGATCTTGCTTTCCTGGAAAATCCTTTGTAGCCCCTTTATTTCCAGTATTCTTTAAGAATCCTTTGGTGTGGCACCATGTTTGGCTTGTGCGAGATATTTGGCTGTCTGTGATGGATCAAACCTAATGATTCAAGCAGGTTTCCGAAACAGAAAAAGTCAAGTTGTCTTAAGCAAAGCCAGGAACATAGTTTTTCTCATGTAAATCACATAGTTTTTCAGATAAGCCAAGAATGTGGTTTCTTGTATAATCTGATGCTATTGGCTTCAGGCACAGGTGGGCTCTGGGCCTTTTGTGGCATCCACGGGGCCCAGTATTTCCACATTGCTCCTTGTATCCATTTTAATTCTCAGACTCTAAGGTTCAAAAATGCCTGCTTCAGCCTTCCAACATCGGAGGTCTAAGTCTAAATAAGACGGCAGCTTTTCTCAGAGGCAAGTTCTGTCGTCTATCATCAGCTCTCTCTGGCCACCTGGGTCTTAACTGGTCAAGTCTGAATTAAATATGTACTTCTGAGCCTATAAGGAGGCACGAAAGGAAAGGAAAGGCACGGTTATCTTGAGTAACCAATGGTGAGGGAGGGATTCCTGACCCCGGGTGTAGGGAAGAATGGCACAGGACTTCTGCCACTAAAGATAAGATGAATGCGGTTTACTTGTCACATCTACTTGTCACAGCCCGGGGAAGATGCCACCACCCGTGAGGGGTGGTGGGAGGGAGACTCCATAGCAGGGAGATAGATGTGTTTGACCTGAATGAATAATTATTCCAGCAGGCAGAGTTTGGAGAGCTAACGGCAATGAGCATATACTATGCCTGGTTTCTTGTCCGTGAATATTCAGGGTGGCCTCCCTGTCTTAATAACAATCAAGACAAACACCCACAGACACGCCCGCAGGCCAGTCTAGATTCTCGTTAAGACTCTTTCCAAGTGACTCTACATTATTTTAAGTAAACAGTTAAGACTAATCGTACGGGGATCCATACGAAACCCACAGAAATACATTTATTTTTGCCGCTGAGATATGGTTCCCTTGCTGCTCACTAGCCGTATAAAGAAACCATGTGTTGAGGTCATGCTAGGTCCTCCTTGCTTCCCTTGCAGCACGTGATCTTGGGCTTTAGTTGTCTTCCATTTCCCAGAGTGGTTCCTGGAAGAAAACAGGAAGGGCAAATTGACTAGATTGAAAAGCAATAGATGCCGACTTTCCTTCACTCAGGTGGCTTCAAGAAATTTGTCACTAATGGCTGTCCATCAAAGGCCAGCTCGTCTGCCTGTCTGGTGTGGTCATCTCTGTGGGGACATAGTCTTGTGCTCTCATATATGTATCACTAACATGGGAAAGGAGGAGATAAAGCAAGAAAGTATTGATGGCATAGGTCAGAGCCCTGTGGACCTGCCCTGGGAGGAGGGATGCTTCCTTGCATAAGAGAGTCATAATTACAGGAAACATTTTCAGACACCTCAGAGTTGCCCTGGTTGGATGTGCTGCCCTGCTCTGGGCCACTTGTTCCTCTGTCAAAATGTGTAGGTGTCTGATTCAGTAGTCTTATTGGTAGAGTGAGTCAGACCCCAGCTTGTCCCAATTCCAGCTCTGATGATGAAAGTCTGCATTAAATGTCCCCACCCCTGTTTCCAATAAGACAGTATTGCGCACACCAATTCCAGACACTAGAAAAGTGCCAGTCCATGGGCGTGGGGTTCAGTGCTAGAACCGCTACTGTTCAAATGGACTGGGGTCAGAGGTAATTTGATTTGGTGATGAATTACTAAAGCAGAGCTCTCTGGGTACCAGATTGAAAACTTAGCAACCAAATGAACACATAGCTCAGATCTTTCCCAATTTCTTGGAATTTCATATAGCCCCCTGTGTGGTTAGTTTTGACTGTCAACTTGATACAACCTAGAATCACTTGAGAAGACAGTCTTAACGAGTACCTAGATTGGCCTGTGGGCATGTCTGTGGGTATTTGTCTTGATTGCTAATTGAGATAGGAAGACCCACCCTGAATATGGGCTGGACATTGGAACTATGTGAGAAAGGAAAAAGTTAGCTTAACATTAGCAACAAGCAAGCAAGCATTATTCTCTCTGCTCTTGATATGACAAGACTAGCTGCTTGAGTTCCTGCCTTGACTCCTCTCATAGATGACAATCTGGAATTAAAAGCCATAAACATTTTCCTCCTATATGCTGCCTCTCGTCAGACTATGTGTCATAGCATAGAAATGAAACTGAAACAAAATCTTAGCATTAAACACACACCGTGCTTGCAGAAATCTGTAACATTGGAGGTCCACTTGGAGCAGTCAGTGAGTACCAGGCCACACAAGGCAAGGTTTATCCACAGTGGATTGGCTGTGGACAGTGCTATGTATCCTGTCTGCAGACTACATGTCTACAGGGCAGTAGTTTAGAAGTCTAGGATGTATATAGATCCATCCATTGCTTCAGTAAATAAAATTTAACAACTAGAAAAGACATTACAAATATTTTTAAAAGTCCCTTGGTATTGGCTATTTAGCAAAACCTAAAATAGATGGGTAGAAAGCACACACACACACATACACACACACATACACACACACATACATACACACACACACACAAATCCAATTGTTAGTCAAAGACAAATTGTTAGTCTTCACCGCGGTGTCAAGACAGTCCCAATGTGAAAATACAGTCTTTTCGACCAACAGTACTAGAATAATTGGATATCCTTATGAAAAATAGAACCTTAGTCACCACTTCATACAAAATTCAATTTAGGTGTGACATAGACCCAAATAGAAGATCCATCATGCTAGCATTTCTAGAAGAAAATGTTAAGAGAAAATCTTCGAGAGTGTGGAGTAGGCAAAGATGTCTCGGGACACCCAGCAACATTCTTACGAGTGAAAATTGAAAAAATTTTGCCTTCCTCACCATTTAAAATGTACCCTTTGTTTAGAAAATGAAAAGTTGGGCCTAAGAAGACATACAATTTATAAAACTAACAAAGAATATATTCAGAATAAGTTATATATTCCTTAAAACCAATAATAAAAAGCAAAAAAATGCATTTTAAAAGTGGCTGAAAGGTATGAATAGACACCTCATGGCCATGACGATAAGGAAGGTGAAGAATGATGAAAACCCACACGAAAAGATGCTCAATGCAATCAGCCACCAAAGAGATGGGAATGCAAACTGCAGGGAAATGTTGCTCCACATGTAGCTGCCGGCAGGAGTGAGTGACAGAGCCTGGGTTCTGATCCTGCCTAGACTCCCTGGGACCAGAATTAGCTGTACACCCAGCATATCCACTTTTGTCTTGCATGGTTGCTGCAGGATTCTGAGTCTGCCACAGCATGGCAAAGAGGAACATTTGGCAGCTCCCATGCAGAGGTTTCTCTGTGCCTGAGCTTGGAGAAGTGGTATTCTCACAGTTCACATGACCGATTTGAAAGTAATAGACCAAGTTCTACTGGCAGGGAAAGGCCCTCAGAAATGACATTTATCGACTTATTTGTTCATGCGTGGTTTGGTGGCCTAACATCCCCTCTGGAGCTATGAAGAAGTTCATTCACTTTTGGTGTGTTTCAACTCTATTCCTGGAAGTGTGCTAATTGCTTTTTATCACATGGAATGTTGCTCTATGCACAGTGGTGGCAAGCCTGGTGCTATGTTTGCAGTGGTCTTCTAAATATTACTGTAGGAGGCTGGTGAAGAAGAGGGAGCACTTAGCTTGGAAAAGAGAAGATCCTCTCCCCTCTCTTCCCCTAACCCCCTTAGCTATAATTAAAGATCTTCTGTGTAAAAGAGTAGACATTGCATTTGTTTATTTTGTGTTGTCCCCAAAGCATAATTCAGACTCATGGAGCTCAGCTTCAGGCAAATCTGTTTTTACTCAAACAGCAGATCTCTCTTGAAACAGAACAAACCTCAGATGAATTCTACATCTCTAGAGGTGTCAAGTGGACAGGCACTTGCTGGGAGATGATTCCTGGACTGACTTAAAAATTGGCCCGTTAGAAATTCCTCTTGGGTCCTTGATGTTTTAGACATGCCAGGCAACCCCAGTAGAAAGGTAGGGTTTGTGGGACCTTATAGGTAAGACTGTCTGTGTTGTCTGCCGGTTGCTGGGATACACTCCGAGAGCAGGAAGGCAGGTACCACTTGTACACAAAGGGTAACTTTTGAAAGTGAGATCGCGCGCTGTAAATTTTGGTTTTTGAAGGTGGATTTGGGCTTGGCGATGAGCTCTGGGGGCTTTGTTGGGATCATCATGTTAGACAATTCTGCCGAACGCTGCAAAAGATGAGCATAACAGAAGCGTGACTGCGGAGTGGGCAGGCTGATTTGATTTTCCTGGCATGCCTGTAAGGTCAACATGAAACACTGCATGTCCTCACTCAGTGTCACTCGGATGATGTCTACAGTTGGGAAAGCTCTGCCAGAAGCCGTGTTTCACAAGGGTCCAGTTCTGGAGGGACTTTTGTAAAGATCAGCCTCACACTTTACAGGCCCAGTATCCAGATATACTCAGGGGTTGCTCCTCTCATTTTTTTTGTTTTGTTTTGTTTTGGTTTTCGAGACAGGGTTTCTCTGTGGCTTTGGAGCCTGTCCTGGAACTAGCTCTGTAGACCAGGCTGGTCTCGAACTCACCGAGATCCACCTGCCTCTGCCTCCCGAGTGCTGGGATTAAAAGCGTGCGCTACCACCGCCCGGCTGCTCCTCTCATTTCTTCAGACCTCAGGGTCTGCTTGTGGCCCAGATCCAGGTTTCCTTCACTAGGACGCCCTACAGTCCATAGTAGGCTTATAAAGGCCTTGCAGGCCTGCTAGTACTAGCCTGGGGACACTAGTCAGTCACTTTTTCTACCCTGCCTTCTTCTCTCCATAGTTCTGTGGGCTCATTTATCTTATGGCTCTTCTGATGGCAGCATGGCTCTCCAGGATTCTCTACTTGTTTGGCAGATGTTCTCAGTCAGACAGTTGCTGGTGCCCGCTGTGTACAAACAAAGGGGGTGGCTGCCTGCCTTGTGGGACCTGAAAACAGAGGATGTCATCTATAGTTCTCTTTAGAGGAAACAGAACAGGTCTGCCCTTCAAGAGGGACCTGGATCAAACGATGTGTGTGTGCACATGCGTGTGCTTGTGTGCATGTAAGTATGTAAGTGTGTGTGTGTGTGTGAAGGAGGGGCTGTTGAAGAGAGAGAATGTTGAGAAACCATGATCCATGTTTAATTAATAAGCATGACTACAGACTTCTTTTGACACAAGACTTGGGAACATGGAATAAGAATGGCAGGGTACTGAGGATCAAAGTGACAGGGGAAGAGACTGGGTAGCTTGGTGTAGGATTCCCCTCTGCATGCTGTAAATATGTTTTATTACCATTGGTTAATAAGCTGCTTTGGATTATGGCAGGGCAGAATATAGCTAGGTTGGAAGACTAAAATGAATGCAGGGAGAAAGAAGACAGAGTCAGGCAGATATCATGTAGCCGCCCATGAAACAAGTTGTAAGATTACAGACCACGATCCTTGTGGTAAATATAAAATAATAGAAATGAATTGATATAAGATGTAAGAGCTAGCTAGGAATATGTGGGAGCCATTGACCAAACAGTGTTGTAATTAATATACTTTTTGTGTCATTATTCAGGTCTGGTGGCCAGGAAAGGAAAGCACAGTACCCATAATGGACAGTTGACAGCATACAGCCACATACAGCCTAAGAAAGCTTAAAAAAAAGGGGGGGGCCTCTAGACCCATACAAAATAGGAGTCAACTGGACTTCTTGGTAGCTGCATTTTTCAAATAGGTTTTGTTTGCAGGCCACCAGCAGAGGCACCACTTCTTAAAGAGATGGCTTCCTGGTTCATGCTGGTGGCAGGAACAGCTCTAGCTCATTCTGGAGGTCCCACTACAGAGCACAGATGGGGTTTGTGAGCAGAGTGCTACACGTTGCCTAATGGTAACATAGACACACTATATCCCTGGAGCAGGGGTGGTGAGCATAGCTCACAGAACCAGCGAATGTATCTCAGCCATGTTGGATGGAGTGGAGCCAGGCAAAGCAACAGCATGAGTTCCAGTTATGCCTGCTTAGCATTAAAAAAAACCCTCTCCTCATCAGAAAATGATTACAGATACACAATAGAACAGATTTAGATAAAAAGATCTCTGAATGGGTTACAGTGTTGAATGAATGTACATGGGCTTAGAAGAGAGAGAAAAAAGAATACAAACAGTCATAGATTAAAGGAGTAAAGATAATAAAATATTGAAAAGTAATAGATTAAAAAAGACATGTAAAATAGAATATATACAGAGAGTCTGGATTATGTGCATTATTGTGTTTTCTTTGACTTTTTAAAAGTGTTAATGAATTAATTGCTAAAAAAACATTTGATTCTGGGGCTAAACAAACATATATATTTTAAAGGTATCTTGACTTCAAAATTTGAGTCTAAGGATATGTTACTTTGGAAAAGAGGTTCTGCTTTTATTTCCACAGAAGATGAGAACCTATGGATCCCTTCCAGGCTAATTTGGTTTAACAGAAGAAGAAACCCCAAAAGTTCTCCATGAACCCTAAAAATACTTTGCCCAACAAACAGTAGGAAGCAGTTTGGAGAAAATGGCATCCAAATTCCCAAAATGATTGTTTATAAATATTTGTTTTAATTAAAAGAGCTTGATTATAAATGGTTAATGGTCACAGTCAATCTCTTTTTTAAAAAGGGAGGGATATTATATAGAAATGAATAAGTTGCATTGGGACGGACTTTGCTTTATTAATAAAAATTTACAATCAGTTTTGTTATATGTGTATTTCTATTCTTGTTTAAGGTATTATGTTTTATAGCTCATTTAAAAATTTAATAAATAGTTAAAAATTATAGATTAATAGATAGTCATTTATAATAGTTAAACTTGGGGTCATGTTAGTTTTTCTAGATATACAGAGATATATTTCAGTTAGATAGATAATCTTCAACACTTCAAAGACCTACAGAATAAGGTATTTAAAATGTTTTAAGAATTTACACTTTTCTCAATAGTGAGACATGTCTTCTTCTGATAGCACACATCTACTTCAAGAGAATGATGGGCATCAAAGAGGCTCCTTATGTTGTTAGCCATTTGAGCAAGAAACTGCTCCTATCTGGACTGCTTGATGGTCTACTGTGTAAATTGGACATGTAAGACCCACAGAAAATTGACTGCTGAACTTGCCAAAAGAAGGTGAGACAGCCCTCCAGGTTTCCTGCTTCATGAACGAGTCTACTAGACGTTCTGCAGCACACAGAAGAAATTGACTGACAAACTGCCAATATAGGCAAAACAGTCTTTCAAATTTTCTGGTTTATAGAAAAGTCTTCCAGATATAGATGGGCCTGTAGGCTGAAGATGGATGCCCCAACATTACACAAGAACTTTGGGTGACTCTCCAGGCAGCAAGATGTCTCTGTCAGTTCTAGAGTGTTGAAAGTTGCTTACAATGTACTTCCTGTTTACTTAGGTAATATTATATCCTTCTGGGGTCTTTAATGGAATAGAAGACAGACAGTTATAGTTTTCCTTAGTTATGATAAAAGATAAATTAGATTTAAAGCTTTAGATTCACAAAGATAAAATAGATGATAGAATATTTTCTTCAGTTTTGTCAGATACAAATAGACTAAATATTATAACTGTAATTCTTGCTTGATACCTGTTTTGTTATATGTAATTTTACTACGTTAAAGTTGAAACCTTCCTTTTTATTTAGACAGACAAGAGGCAATGACGTGGGTTTCCCTCTGTATGCAGTGAATGTTTTATTAGCATTGGTTAATAAAGAAGCTGTTTTGGCCTATGGCAGAACAGAATATAGCTAGGCGGGAAAACTAAACTGAGTGTAGGGAATAAGAAGGCAGAGTCAGGAAGATGCCGTGTAGTTGCCCAAGAAGCCAGATGTGAGGTAACACACTACAAGCCTCCCGGTAAAACATAAAATAATAGAAATGGGTTAATTTAAAATGTGAGAGCTGACTAGGATTATGCCTGAGCTGTTGACCAAACAGTACTGTAATTAATATAGTTTTGTGTGATTATTTAGGCCTGGGTGGCTGGAAAACCAAATGCAGTCTCCATTTATAGCAGTTGAAGACAAGCATTTGGAAATCCATCCTAGCTTCACTTCGGTCTGCCCTACAGTCTGTATTGACAGAGGCAGCAGATAGGCAGCCTATCACGGAGCGCTCAGATCACAAGGTATTGCTGGTTGGCTAGAACATGGGGGTGGGAGGCACACAACACCTAGATGTCTTCATTCTGCAGGGTCATAGTACAGACGCTTGTTCACTACCTCATCAAATTGCACTGTACTCCAAAGTATCAGCCCTGCCTTGGTCCCATTTACAATCAGGGGCTTTGGGATGAAGCAGTGACCCAGGCCTGAGACAAGCAATCCGTCTTGATTTTTTCTGGTCATGGTGATTGGTTCAGGATTTGAGGTGAGAATGTCATTCAGAATGATACTTTTGTTGGGAGTCATGGGGTCAAGGCAAGGGTCTTATTCTCAAACTGATTCCGAGTAATAGAATTCTTGCAGTCATCTTTAAACTCTTAGGACTCCAAGTAGGTCCCCACAGGACAGACATGACTGAAAGATGAAAAAAAAAATCAAGCCCTGATGATGTTACTTGTACTCTGAATGAATGGAACCTGAAGCTGACAGGACCATGGACCTCGCAATAATTTTTTTCTATAAATAAATTGAGGTGGGAACCCCTGTTGCTTGCTCTGAGGCTGCTCTGACCACAGTGGCTGTCTGCAGCCAGTAGACAGGGCCAGAGCCAGTAGGATGTCTGATAGAAGCTGCCGAGTAATGAGTTCCCTTCAAGGTGGGCTTTCAGTGGAACTGTCTGAAGGCTAGACAAGCTCTCTCAAAGGTGATGGCCTTTCCAGCGCCAGGATAGACAGCCTGCCCTGAATGTCTCAGATGACAAAGTACAGCATTTGTTCAAGCATCAAAAGAGGGGTGGGGCTTGGATTGGGCTATTCTTTACATTTCTTCTCTTTTTCTCCTTTTACTGAAAATAGACGTTTTCCTCACATAATATATCATGATTACGGCTTTTCCTCCCAGTTCCTCCCCACCTCTCCTCCCATTTGGGTTTCTTCTCTTTCTGTCTTTCATTAGAAAACAAACGTAGTAATGAAATGAAATATAATATGATAAAACAAAAACTATCACGTCAGAACCGGACAAAGCAAACAAACAGCAGGGAAATAGCTCAGGAGAGGGCACGAGAAATGAAAGCCCACTGGTTAACACATTAGGATCCCCATAAATTCTCTAAACTGGAAGCCATGATGTATACGTCAGGACTGTTGTAGACCCATGTAGCCCTGTGCATGCTGCCTCAGTCTCTGTGAGATCTTACGAACTTTGGCTGTGCTGATTTCAAGGGCCTTGATTCTTTGGTATTCTCTATCCCCTCTGGCTCTTACACTTTTCCTGCTTCCTCTTCCCCAGCGTTCTCTGAGCTCCTTTAGGGCCGATTGCTTCTATGTCTCTCACTCTCAGCATTATGTCAAGGCTGTGGGTCTCTATTTGTTTCTGCCTGCTGCAGGAGGATGCTTCTCTGATGATCGCTGAGCAAGATGCCGATCTAAGAGTATAGCAGAATGTCATTAGGAGTCATTTTATTGCTACTTTTTCAAAACAGTAGTATTTGGTGTTACCTGTGACCCTGGGCTATCTAGTCTCAGGTTCTCGGTGCCCAAGTCGTGTCAGATGTGGGTTCCATCTCCTGGAGCTAGTCAAATCAGATGCTGGCTGGCTGCACCCACAAGCTTAATGCCAACAGTGCCCTAGCACATCTTGAGGTAGGACACCATAGTAGCTCAGAGGGCCGTGACTGGCTTGAAGTCGCATCCTCTTTCAAAGTCTCTCTCCAGGTAACTCTACTACAAATAAGAAGGGAAAAGCATAGTACTTATTATGCCATAAAGATGGCATGTGCCTATAACCCAGAGGATCGGAAATCCAAGGCCAATCTTGCGGGCTGCATAGAGGATTTGAGGCCAGCTTGAGGTCCATGAGGCTCTGCCTCAAACAGACCACAAATAAAACCATAAACCTACGGTTCACGTTTGTGATCTCCACCACCCACCTACCCCTGTCTCACTTCTCTGTGTGACTGGCAGACACCCTCTACTCCAGGGAAGAGGTGAGCTATTAATCCTAGTATCCAGCACCCTACTTTGCACAGCGGCTTTGTTGGTGCTTACAGTTAACTGTTGCCTCAACGTTAGCATCCTTGTTAGCACCCACCCAGAACATGGCTACCTGGTAGCCTCAACTGTAGGCCGCCAGAGCTCACCATGGACCTCTTGGACCATTTCATCAAGCTGTGGGAAGACGGCTCTTTTCATAACTGCTAGGCCCAAGTCAAGGGGAAGACAGAGACATCCTTCCCTTCCATAGCCGTCCTCATCTCCCTGCTTGTGATGTCCCATGTGCCTGACTATATATACAGCCAAGCATGGATTTCTTCACTCCGCAATGCTCACCAAGCACCCATGGCATGCCGGCGTACACCATGGAGAAAGCGAACACTGCTCCCGTGTCTTCAGTTGCTGGGATGGTGTGGTGTTCCTTCCAAAAACCCCGGGCTCCTCCCTGAGGTGCCTTGGATCAGCCGTCTAAGATCTGGCATGTGTCCTTGAGTACAGGGGTCTGCTTACCCTTTGCTGATGCCCAAGCTTCCCGCCCAAGACCTGCTTTCTACCCACTCCTATTTTGATCCACGTCAGATCCCCAGGACCAGAAGCCAACTTCCAATTCATCCCTGCTCACAGAATCCTGGAGCGGTCGTTCCTAAAATCCAGGAAAAGTCCGAGCTCCCCAGAGACAGCCCAGCAATTATGAACAATAATTCTAACAGGCGATGGGAAAGCAAAGCCAAGATCTAGCTGGGTTCAGGCTTGTGGTCGCCACCCCCAGGCCACCGATATTTATACTTGAATTTTTGACTGAGCCATGGGGCCAAGGTTTCTTCTTCTACCTGCTGCCTAACTGCCTAATGATGGCCTGCAATGTGCAGCCGGGGATGCATCGGGGCCGCTGCTGTCGTCCAAAGCCACTGAGGGTGGGGGAGAGATGGAGTCCCAGATACTACCATTACTGGTGGCACGAGGTGGAAGGGGCCGGGGCTCACTTTTTGCTCTCAGTCTGTGCCAAGGTTTTTGTACGCCTCTCTGGCACCTTCTGAGAGAAAGCGAAGCTTGGGAGCAATCTCGTGGGAACTTCCTAGAGTCAGGGGTGGGAAAGGAAAGAATTTGAGCTTGGCAAGGCTTAGGGAGGCAGAAACCGGGAAGGAATAAGTGCTCCCAGGCAGGGCCAGAGGATGCCAGGGCTGCCCTGAGTGAGAGAATCCCCAAGGCGCCCATCCACTTCAAGCCCACGTGCGGGTGTGTGTGGAAGGAGCAGAGAGCAAGAGAGCAGGAGTCGCGGGTTGGAGAGGAGGCGCGCAGCGGCCGCCGGCAGAGCGTGCAGCCGGGCACAGAGCCCAGGGGCCGCCCAGTATCTGGGAAGCCACGCAGCGCGCTTGGGGAGGCCGCGGCTACGACAGCGGGGGCTTCCCCAGGCTTCCCTACCCGGGTCGCTGGTGCGGGGCGCGAGTCCAAGGCACGGAAACTGCACCGGGCTCAAGGGAGCAGGAGTCCCCGAAGCGCCCCCGATCGGCGCAATCGCGAGTGGGATCCGAAGCAGTCGGTGTGTTGTTTGGGTGTCCGGGAGCCGAGAGCGTGAGATTGGGGCTGAGCCCTTCCCGCCGCCCCCACCCCGCGCCCGCCTCCCGCCCCCTCCCGCGGCCTGCAGCGTGCCTCCCTCATAGCCCAGGCTCTGGCGAGCCGCTCCGGCCGAGCCGTGGGAGCCACGGACAGCGCCAGCTGCCGCTGCGGGAGCTACTCCGGCTGCACCATGCGAGAGCTGGCCATCGAGATCGGGGTGCGAGCCCTGCTCTTTGGGGTCTTCGTGTAAGTAGTGGTGCGCCGCGGGGGGGATCCAAAGACCCAGCCTCTGGGATCCCCAACTTTGTTTGAGCTGCTGCGTCCCGCAGGGGCCTGGGTTCGAGGGTCTCTCCTTGGTTGGTGCCTGGGCTGTTCCCTGTGGGATCAAAGGCAACCCTCTCCTTTTCTTGGGACCCTTGGTGCACAGTGATCCTAGCATGCCTGACTGGGACTGAGATCTGCTTCCATAGTAGCCTCTAGTCTGGAAGCGCGTCAGGCGCCCCCCTAACTCGGATACCCCAAGTCTGAGCCTTTGCCAGCTCTGCACACCTGTCCCTAGGATTTAGGCTGCCCCTTAAACCAGGACATGGAGCCCAGTCGGTGCCATAGGGAAGTTTCTCTCTCCGTGATCTTTTGAAGCTGATAATGGCTGGTTGTTTTTGCTCTTGGCCCCATCTCCCGCCACCCCATGCTGTGCCTGGGCAGCCAGGGTCAGCGTAGGTCTCCTTGGATGTCCCTGGCTCCTGAGCTGACAGCCCCACGGAGCATCCTCCCAAGAGGTGTCTGCGTTACTTCTCTGACTGGAAAACTGTTGCCATGGAGGGTTGGGCAGGTCAGGAACTGCAGCTGCCTGCGGGGCTGGGAACACTAGGGGCTCCTTTTACGTGTGGGTGTTCTTCTCCTGAGAGGCAGAAGCCCTTCAGGGACAGCACTGAAATGTCCAGGTTGCACCTGGGAATAGTCATTTCCGAAAATGGAGGGAGCCTAGCGCAATTCCTTCAGCGATGCTTGTTCTTCCTCGGGGACCCCGGACTGCCTCTCACTGGTCCTAAGGCCCACCATCGGGAGCCTTCTCCTCTCTCTAGTCTGTCTTGTTTAAAGCCACCTAGGAGCCAGCCTTAAGCACCTGTCATCAAGGCTGACACATCTGACTTGTCCCTCTAGTAGCAGGCCAGGTTTTCTCTCTCCTACCCCTCGCTGGCTGACACATTTTAAATATTAAAGTTGCACGGACTCTTTGGATTTGCTGGTATCTTGGTGTGTGTGTGGGGGGGCGGCGGTGTCCCATCAAGACAAACAGGACGCCCCCCCCCAGGATTTCTGCCCCCAACCATGGCAGGTGTGTAATATCAATGACTACTTGTGAACCTCAAGGTACATGCATGGAAAGTAATGTGTGTGAATGTATGTGTACGCCCACATATGTGTTTAAACTAGGGATTAAATTCACCCTGAGGATCCATTCAAACCATCAGAAAAGGCCGAGAGCTTCCCAGATGCGGGCCACCCCTACTCCCCCACCCCGTGCAGCCTTCCTACTGAACACTGGTGTTATTCACTAGGAACAAGGAGCGGGAACTTCAGTTGGATCTTGATGCAACTGAAAAAAAAAAAAAAAACCAAAAAAAAAAAAAAAAACGCCCTTTCCTCTTCTTTCACTCTGTCTCTCTACCTTTGGAGTAAACATTCCAAGGAGTGGTTTCTGGGCAGTTTCCAGGTGGCAGATAGGCTAAAAACCCTATCCAATTATTACATGCTAAAAATGATAGACTAGTGTTTAGTGCATGGTAGACGCTAACATTTGTTGGGGGACTGTCTGTATATAACGAAAATGCAGGAGTGAAGTGAAGTGGGCTCGCAGGCTGTCTGCTTGAATTTCTTCCGGGAATATTTGTCTTAAAAGGGTCTAGACACATGTACGTATTTGTATGTTCCCTTCAAACATTCTTCCAAACACTTATGAAATGTTTACAAATACACAATGGCTCGTGTAGTGAATTAGAAAACTTGGTAGAGGTTGTTTATATGTGTCTGGCTTCTTCTAGGATTGTTATGTAAAAAAAAAAATAGAATCACTTTTCAGTCTTTCTTCAGAGCCCCCTCCTGTGTCCTCAGTGGGGGATCTGCAATCACCTCCCACTGCAGGACGTGAACAGACGTCGGTCGTGTTTTGGCATGAGTCTTGAGTTTCCTATGAAATTACAAATATTACACACAGAGACCAGACTGGCCCTGAGGACAAGCTGGGGGTGGCAGTTCAGACAGATGACAGCTTCCGGGAGAGCCTAGGAGGAGCAGGGACACAGATGACCCCTTGTTCACTCAGATAAGCTCCTGGCACCCCTGGCGCCTGACAGAGGCTAGCTTTGGGAAGGAAGTCTTCTGCCTTTCTGCAGCACTGTGGTGAGGAGGAGATGGGTGTCTCCACAGCCCTGGAAGACTTGGGAAGCCCCTCCAGGCAAGCTGAATCTGGTCTTCCCGCCACACTGACAAGCGTGGATGGTATAGTTCATTGCCTGCTTGAACTTGACATGTCTGCCCTGTCTCCCAGGATGAGAGGCAAGTTTTAAACCAGAGAGAGCTCTAGAGCAGCGGCTCCCAACCTTCCTAATGTTGTGGTGACCCCCAACCATGAAAGTATTCCATTGCAACTTCATAACTGTAATTTTGCTACTATTGTGAATGTCTGATGTGCAGGATATCTGAGGTGCAATCCCTGTAAGAGGGTCATTCAAGCCCCAAAGGGGTTGTGACCCACAGGTTGAGAACCACTGCTCCAGAGACCCTCCCTCTCCTGGAAATGTACCCACCCTCTGATCGTGTTTCCCTGTTTGGAAGCAGGCATGTCATCTCAGCTGATCCACAGATCTTCTCCCTGTAGACTTTAAGAGAGGGCTAATGAAATATGTTCTGAACCCATGAGCCTGTGAACCGTGCTTTGGTGACTCTTGAAGGAAAGCCCTTTGGGAGGAAGTCAGGGATGGTGCCCAGGGTTTGTACACTCAAGTCACAGAGAAGAAGGTCTGTTGACAATCAGACTCAGTGCCTTTGGGGCAGCCCTGCTTCCAAACATAACAAGCAAACAACCACAAAAGAACAGCTGTAAACAGCGATGCTACTGGGGTAGCTTGTCACCTTTAGCTTAACAGAGGACAGTGTTTACAGGAACTCCATGTTTGGGGAACTTAAGAGGGCCACGTCCAGTTTCGAGGGTACAGTCAGCGCTCTGACGCTTGTGTGCCTCAGGGGCCCTATTCGTCCCATCCAGAGATAGGAATAAGCTGTCACCCAAGACTCCAGGAGAGAATCAGCAAGTGTTTCTACAGATGCCAGCAAGAGCTGGACCTCGCCTATTAGCTCCGAGCTCCTGGTCACCAGCCCTGAGCTCTAGGTTTATTAGTACCAGTATTCCAGTATTCCCGTGACTTTTACTATTGTTGCCGATATGGGGGTTTCCACCCATTGGGGGAAAGGCAGTTTGGGAGGTAGTGGGGAAGGCTACCACGTATGGGGGCTGGAGAGATGGCTCGGGGGTTAGGAGCACTTACTGCTTTTATAGAGGACCAAAATTCAGTGGCCAAGACCCTCATTGGGCATCTCACAAGTACCTTCTAGTCTAACTCCAGGGGATGTAATACCTTCTTCGTGTCTCTGTTGGCACCCGCACGCCCACAAATGCTTCCGTACACAGGCATTCACGTCACATATGACATTTGTAGGACGCCAGCCTGACTCCGTCATGGTAGCTTGTGCAAAATGCTCAGTTTATGGCAAAGGAGGGATAATTAGCCCAGGGAGTGAGGAGGAGGTGGGGATAGGTGCCAGGGAATGTTGCCCAGAGTTGACTGCTCACCTCAGCCTCCAGTGCCAGGTGTACAAGGCAGGCTGGGCTCAAGGACATTCCTGCAGAGTAAAGGCCTGGCAGCCTGCAGGCACAGTTCATACTGGGAACAGCTCGCCAGGTGTGGCTACAGACTGTAGCTTCACCGACAAGATGAGACGTTTCCTGATAGGAAATGAGCCTAGAACGTAAGGAGGCCCAGTTAGTAGGTAGGTAGGCAGGCAGGCATGTGTGTGTGTGTGTGTGTGTGTGTGTGTGTGTGTGTGTGTGTAGGCCGGCAGTCAACCTTATTTGTTCCTCATGCACTGTTCACTTTTTTTTTTTTTTTTGACTGTTTGTCTTACTAGCCTGGAACTTTCCAAGCAGTGTAGGCTAGCTAGCCGGTGAGTCCCAGATATCCACCTGCCTCCATCTTCTCATTGGTAAGCGCACAGTCATATGCAACTATGCCCAGCTTTTTGTTGTTGTTATTTTTTAATCTGAGTTTTAGAGCTCAAGCTCAGGACTTCAAGATTGCAAGGCAAACACTCTATAGACTGTGCCGTCTCCATAGCCCGGCTCTGAAGATTTGAAGCAAAGAGCCACCTGCCCAGATGTTTACCAAGTAGTGTTAAGGGACCATTCCGTTGGTCACACGGGTCTTGTTCACTCCTGTGAATAGCAGTGTGTGGCTCTACTATGGTTGCTCTGCGTCACCCAGAGCAGGGAAGTATGTGAGTACCTTTCTTAGGTGGTCTTGTCCTGGGCTCGGACATCTCTGTGCTTGCCTGGCGTTGCCTTGCCTACAGAGCACTAGGGTTTAAGTGACATCTTCTCCCTCTTTCCTTTCCCCTTTGTTCCCCAGGTGACCCGTCCATGGGCTTGGTTGATACCTTCTGACCTAGCTTCCGATGGTCATTTCCCTAGAAATTTGCGTGTGCTCTATCAACACAGGACTAAGCTACTTCCAAGGGTGGTCTGCTGGCTCCCTGTGTCAGAGTTACATAGTCCAGGTCAGCACTTCATAACCTATGATTGACGTGAAAGAAATGCTGAGGTCTGCATTTGGGGCAGCCAGTCTTCCCATCGACGAGGCTTTAGGAAGTTTTTGTAAACGAGTATTGCTTTTCCAAAGTCTCCTCTGCTTCTCCTCACCTTCTTGGCCGTGTGAAAAAGCTGCCCTCCCTGGCCCCACTAAGAAATTCAATGAAGCCAGGCAGGAAGCCTTGTCCAGGGAGCTCTGGGTAGAGGTAGCATGAGTTTCCTTAGGGGAGCACATAGTATACCGACATACATACTTTTGAGAGAGGACCACCAGGATAGCTGCCATGGAGGCTCATGACATTGTAGGTGGATTCTAGGACAGAAGGTAGTTCTCTGTTAACTGAGTGGGGGGGGGGGGCGATTGGCTAGCTACTGCCGCACTGATCTGTTCTGCGATAGCACACCTGTAGTAGTTCTGTTGCCCTTTACAGCAAGTTCCAAATGATGTATTAGAGCAAAGTGGTATAATGGAAGGCCGTGGGCTTTGGGTTTATGTGGATTCATGTTTGAATTTTTGCGGTCACTAATTAGCAAATTGCTTTGGATCTCTGAACCTTGGTTACTTAGTATGAGAAGTGTAGATAATGGCTCACTGGATTTGATTAGAATAGGGGCTTTTAGCACCTAAGTAGAAGCAACCGTCCTCTCCTGGCTCTCATTAATCCTTATTACATATATGTAGTGTCTGTGAATGGCATTACAGTAGACTTGTTAGGACTGTGGCCTTTGGCCTTAGATGGCCTGAGTTTCTATCCTGGTGTTCCTCTTATAAGCTTATAAGTGAGTCTTTGGGAATATTATTTATCCAGCTTAAAACTGTGTGTCCCCATCTGTTTAATAAGAATATGGAACGATATTCATGAACAACAGGCTTGTGTGTATTAAGTGAGACAGTATTTAGCTCATTGTAGGTGCTCAGAAAAGCTAAAATGCCACTGTTGTCCTTTATTAAAATGAATCCAATATGTGAAGAGAAATGCCGCCAATAGCTCACAGTATTCTTATCATAAATTATTCACTGTGGAGTTTCTGGCAAAGAATACAGTCCTTTAAGTATATTTTGAGGGATTCCTTTTAGCCCACCTAGGGTTTCACCTTACTATAAGCTCAATGACCCCAACCCCCATAGCTGATGGATCTTGTTATCCGACGGGGTGGAGAGCTCAGCCCCCTGGCTTCTTAGGGACCCAAAGTGTCACCAGTTAGCCTATATCAGATAATGTGTTAATGGAAGCAATCTGTTCCTGTTGCCTTCGGAGTCACTGAGTTCAGTTAGACCCACACTCAGGAGCCTTCTCCATCAAACACCCTCTTGCCTTCATCTCTGCATGTAGGAGTAAGTGTCTTCTTGCCCTGGAAATGCAGCTTCTCTATTGACTATTGTTTAAAAATAATATTGGCCATCGTAAAGTGAGATGACTCTGCCCAGAAATCTCAGGATTGATGGTCCTTTCCCACAGGGAGATGACAAAAAGGGATGATCAGTTTCAGAACTGGTGGATACAGTTAGCTCAGTTATAACGACGATGCCTTTTATGAGCCACACAAGGCTTATGAAAGCTTGGCACTTGTATTTTTCAGGGATAGTGTTTGTAAATGTAAACATCATTTTTGTAATGTTGCGTCTTTAAAACATGATCATCTTGGTGCCATGTGTGGAAGAGCTGCAAACCCCACCTAGAGACACTTTGAGGTTCTGGGGACAAGTGAGAGGATGCTGCAGGTACATGCCACAGGAAAGCCTGGGGACAGCTTCATCCCAAGCGGCTGCCTGGAAGCTGGGGGCTGATGTTACAGTTACACTGTTTCCACTGAAAACAGAGGCACAGAGAGCAGGCTCATACTCAGTAGGGGCATTTAGGTCAGTTTCCAGAAAGCTGGAATCAGCTGGTCAGTGCTGGATGCTTCTTTCTGCCTTATCAGAGGGGGTTAAAGGTATATTACCATTGAAATGGGAGTTTGAGCCATATGAAATTGTAAGTGTTCGACTGTTTTGACCTAAAAAACTGGAAATTTCATCTCGTTCAATCCAAAAATAACAGACACAAAGAAAAGTACCCTATTCGTAACCGTGCAGCAACCCAGAGCAGCCGCCAGATGCCATTCTTACTTCTGTGGCCGCCCTAACACACGTTTTTGAGTCAATATGAATGGACTCACAGTGTGTGTGCTTCCATGTGACTTTTGCCTCAGCTGTGACAATTCATTCCACATTGCCGTGAGAACTTGGTTGTTTTTACCACCATAAAAATACCTATGTATGACTGGAAGCCTGCTTAGTTACTCATGCTGCCTGTTATTAATGGTTTTAACAACTAAGCATAATGCTGGTATGGTTTTTGATGAATCTATTTGTAGTTAGGGAGAGCTATAGTTTGGGTGAATACACTGGTTTTTGTTTGCTTGTTTGGTTTGGTTTTTCTAGATAGGGTTTCTCTGTAGCTTTGGAGCCTGTCCTGGAACTTGCTCTTATAGACCAGGCTGGCCTGGAACTCACAGAGATCCTCCTGCCTCTGCTGCCCGAGTGCTGGGATTAAAGGCATGAGCCACCACCACCTGGTGTTTGTTTTTTTAACGAAGTGTTTGGCTTCTCTTTGTCCAACAGGAACAAACCAATTTATATAGCACATCACTTCCCCTTGGAGAGTGTCTTTGAGAGACCTCCAGCAGCATCCCACCCTGTAGAAGGGTGGACATCATGACACATGGTCACATAGTTAAGTCCTGACTCTGTGAAGAATAAAGATGTGATCTTACCTAGGAGAAGCGCTGTACATTCAAGTTGATGTACTATGTGATGGGTGTCTAGGACAGTGTACAATGAGTGTTCAAGTTCATCTCTTCATTCCTCTTGTGTGACAAAACTTTTCCTGGGGAGATATAACACACTTGTTCACTCACCCCAGATAGTGATCTGGCGATAGACCCAAGTAGAAATACAACCAACGTCCAATACAATGAACCAATGAGTTTTATTGGGGTTACTTACAGGACCAGAAATCATTCAAAGATAGCTACATCACCAAACCCTCCCCAGCAATGGTGAAAACTCCCAAGAGCTGGGAACCTGCAACACATAACACAGTTTATAGGTAGCTCACAGGCTGCAAAGCATCCTTTCCAAGTGCCCTAGTTGGTCTAAACCTCTTCCAGGCAGCTTGGCTGGATTCTGCTTCTTTCAGGCAGCTGGTGTGATCTCAAATCTTCTTTGCAGCTTTGCTTGTCTCAGAGTCTTCTTTAAAACCCAGCTTCCTTGCATGTGAGGAGGACTCTGAACTTTGAGTCCTTCTCTGGCAGAGAGGGGCCTAATGAATTTTCTCAGTTTCAGGAACTTCCTGAAGCTATTTTGAGTTTTGTTATCTTCCTGTTTGAGGAGCGTTCCACAGGATGGAATGTTTCAATCTCAGAGAATACTATTGGACAACACCCCTACTTCTCATCCTTCCTGTGACTGAGGTGTGGTAGAAACCAGTGAAAAGATGCCTAGTAATAAGAAGTATACAGCTCTCAGGACCACAGGATATCCGAGCCTTGTCCTTTGATTTAGAACTCTTGGGATGAAAGAAGTCCTTGAACATGCTCGTATGTGTTTACATGTAGGTAACTTCAATGTATATATGATGGCTATAGGAATGGGGGGGGGGGGAAATAGGGAAGAACTTTGGTACCTACTGTGCCACTACTTGTCATGTTAGATGTTGAGTCTTTGTAACCGCTCAGACAGGAAGTGATATTCTCATTTTGCAGAGTGAAAAGCTAACACCTTTCATAGGCCTATCAATCAATAAGAAAAGAGAAGAACCCCTCAATAGAAAAATGGGCCAGGGCTTTGAACAGAGATCTGATGAGAGTACAAAGAACAAGTCTACCTTTCAGCATGTGACTTCTATGCATGTGTGTGGAAATACCTCTGAAAACAACAAGAGGACAGTGCATGCAGATGGGTGCAACCATTCAGGAGCAGTGGGAAACAGAAGCAGCCATTAAAATTAGTTATTCCAATTAACTAGCTCTTGACTTGGAAGACACCTAACAACTGTCATTAAGTGATAAGGAAGACGGCAGCAGTGTGCATGGGTGCTCTCATGTGGTGATGCGAGACATTCAATCTGTTCTTCTAGTGATGATAAAACCCCTCTAAAGGCCCACAGTATGAAACCTTGATGGTGCTTTAATTTGTTTGTTTGCTCATGGGGTGTGCACTAATAGAATTAGATAATATAGATTTGGTGTTCTTTTCTTCATGCTATTTTATTTGTTTGCTTTTGTTTTTCAAGACAGAAGGTTGGTTTTTTTTTTTTGCCCTGACTGTCTTTGAGCTAGCTCTGTTGACTGTGCTTCA
Source organism: Alexandromys fortis (assembly GCF_014885135.2). Taxonomy (NCBI): domain Eukaryota; kingdom Metazoa; phylum Chordata; class Mammalia; order Rodentia; family Cricetidae; genus Alexandromys; species Alexandromys fortis. The sequence continues at coordinate 2,523,397 of NW_026068042.1, forward strand.
TGCTACTTATAATTTAAATAATTTTTATGGTTAAGGTTTATGATGTTTATACATAGCTAATAATAATAAGCATGGATGTTTCCTGTTACCAAACACACACACACACACACACACAGGCACACACACTCACATGAGTTCTGAATGTGCCACTTGTGTTTCTTCGGTGATTGCTACAGGATATTTGAAACAGGAATGTGTGTCAAATCAATCTTTCTGCATTTTGCATCATGCAGAACATTTAAGAAAAGTGAAAGACTAACATCCCAATTGCAACTTATGTTGTAAGTGGTGTTTGGTCAGCATTCTATTACTGTTAAGAGATAACATGACTAAGGCAACTCTTATAATGGAAGACATTTAATTTGGGCTTTATTACGTTCAGAGTAAGTTTAGTCTTTTATCTTCATGGTGGGAAGCATGGCAGCATGAAGGCAGACATGGTGATGGAGAAGTAGGTGAGATTTCTACATCTGGATCCACAGGATGCTAGAAGAAAGAGGGCCACTGGGGCTGACTCAAAGCCCACCCCCAGTGACATACTTCCTCTAACAAAGCCACACCCACTCCACAAGGCCACACCTCCTAATCCTTTCAAATAACACCACTCCCTATGAGCCTGTGGGGGCATTCTGTTCAAAGCACCATTTCACTCCCAGCCCCCATAGACTTGCAGCCATATCATGATGCAAAATGCTTTTAGACCAACTTCAAAAGTCTTCATAGTCTATCACAGTCTCAACACTGCTTCATAGTCCAAAGTCTCTTCTGAGACTCATGGCAATCTCTTAACTCTAACCAACTGTAAAATCGAAACCAAAAAGCAGATCACATACAATGATACAGGATATACATTACCATTCTAAAAGGGAGGAAAGGGAGAATAGTGAGGAAATACTGGACAGAAACAAGGCCGAAGGCCAGCAGAGCAAACACCCAACCGTGCATTACCATATCTGACACCAAAGTGCCCTTCAACTCTCCAGCTTTCAGCTTCATTGACTGCGACACACTTCTCTTTCTTGGGTTGATTCCATTTTCTGTTAGTGGTTCTCTTTGGCAGGTGTGCCACGATTCTGGAATCTCCAACATCTTAGGGTCTCCAATGAAATGTAGGTTCTACCTTTCACAGCTTCACACTATGCCCCCCCACCCCGGGTCAGAGACACCCCTAACACATGCGTGGCCTCAGTGGCTTTCCTTAACCATGGAGGGAGATTCATAACCCCCTTTTTATGTCCTTAACTCTAAAGCCAGAACCACGTGGCCGAAGCTGCCAAGTTCTGCTGCTTGCTGGGGCTGTGACATGGTACCCTCTCTCCATTATATTTGCACCAGCCTTCTATTGCCAATGATTTCATAAATTGCTTAAGCTTTTTAAAAATTCCTTTCCAGAAGGTGGAGGCTAGCTTGGGTGGGGTCTTACCTTGAGGTCAACTCTCCTTTTATTCCATTTAACATCAAGTATTTCTTTAAACGTTTTATCTCCTTAAGCCCTGCACTTAGCTCCATTACACTTCCTGGTGCTCCTTTTCTCCTCAGACTGAACATTTTGTATTTTTTTCTTGCTCAACTTCCTCCTTTTCATTATAGATCTGCACAAGAGTTGCCACTAATAACCACGCGACCCAGTCAATACTAGGCTGTATTGAAATCTCCTCTGCCAACACTATTTATCCAAAACTCTTCAATTTAACCTCAGGGAGCTTTTTGGTTTTTGCTTTTTGTTTTTCAGCCACCTTCTTCACCCCAAGAACAGCCTCTAAGCCACTCACTAATACAAACCTCTTGAGCTTTGATATCATAATTAATCTACATTACTCTCAGCACCACTGCCTTCCAGATGTCTATTAGTAGCCCTACTTAAAATGTTAAACTGTTTTCTTAATCCAAAGTCCCAGAGTCCACATTCTGCCAATAAGCAGCATAATCAGGCTTGCCACATCAGTACCCTGCTCCTCGATACCAACTTCAGGCTTGGTCAATGTTCTCTTGCTGTGAAGAAGCATCATGACCTAGGCAGCTTTTATTTTAAAAAAAGCATTTAATTGGGTCTTGCTTATAGTTTCAGAGGTTTAGTCCATTGTCAGCATGGTAGAAAGCATGGCAGCCACCAGGCAGATGTGGTGTTGGAGAAGTAGCTGAGAGTTTTACATCCAGATCCATAGGTAGCTGTAAAAGAGACACAGGGCCTGGCTTGGGCTTTTGCAACCTCAAAGCCCATTCCCAGTGACACAGTTCCTCTGACAAGGCCACACCTCCCAATCCTTTCAAATAATGCCACTACCTATGACCTATGGGGGCCATTTTCATTCATACCACTACAAGAGGCATTAACAGAAGCTGTAGGTAGAGTCAGAGATGGCTATGACTCTCTTTGAGAAGCAGCGCTGTGATACATTGACCACAGAATTAGGCCTGTCCTTTACTTCTGAGGGATAATGCAGAGGCACCACAGTAAGAGGCATAAAAGTGGCCTAGAGGTTGTTCTTGTGGTAAGGAAGGTGACTGTTTTCTGCCCTGTCAAAAAAAAAAAAAAAAAACCTTTGCCCTGTGGGAAGTCCAAGGACCACCCTGATTGCTCTTTGGGCTGACAAGTGAGGGGGACTTGATTGGGGGAGGGGGAGGGAAAGGGGAGGCAGCAGTGGGGAAGAGACAGAAATCTTTAATAAATAAAAAAAAACCTCCCTGAGCTTAAAATGAAGAGTTTTGGATAAACAGTGTTGGCAGAGGAGATTTCAATACAGCCTAGTATTGAATGTGTCGTGTGGTTATTAGTGGCAACTCTTAGGCAGATCTATAATGAAAAGGAGGAAGCTGAGCAAGAAGAAAACACAAAATGTTCAGTCTGAGGAGAAAAGGAGCACCAGGAAGTGTAATGGAGCTAAGTGCAGGGCTTAAGGAGATGAAACGTTTAAAGAAAAACTTGATGTTAAATGGAATAAAAAAAGGGTTGGCCTGTATAAATTTTGCTTGATTATTTTTACTAGCTGTATGGATTCCCAATCTGTTAATCTAGGGATGGAATTTTAGAACATTTTATTATTTATGTAACAACATTGTTGCCTAAGAAACTTTTACAATGGACCTTTCTGGATCAAATCCCTTGTGTAAATTATATTTATCTGCACATTGTCAAACTGTCCCTTCAAAATGCCCTACTATATATATTTATGTCGCCAGACACATGAAAGTGACTGGTTTGTTTGTTTTTTGTCTAATTTTTGATGTTAAATTGGTCGCTTTGTTATTTATCTTATGTGTATATTATTTTTGCGTGATTGGATGCTACATGAGTGTGGGTGCCTGCTGAGGCAGAAGAAAGTAGTTGGTCCCGTGGATCTGAAGAAAAGGCAGCTGCGAGCCACCCAACTTGTGCTGGGAACTGAGCCTGGGTCTTCTGCAGGAGCCACAAACACTCTTGACTTCTGATCCGTCTCAGCCCCTGAACAGGATATAAATGTCTGTTATGTCTGGGAGGGACTGTAGCATTTGGCTTTCAGTTCTCGCTATTGAGTGTTGAGCATCTTCTCACCCACACACATTTTGTCTTCAGTAAAAGTCCATCTTTGCTTTTGCTCATGCTCCTACTGGGTCTCCAGATTGCACTCCTTCGTATACAGGGGTGCTCTGTGCTTTGTGGATGCTGTGGTGTAATGTCTGCCCCCATCCCGTGGCTTAAGTGACTGAGCACTTGGTCCCCAGCTGGTGGTGCTGTGGTGGGAGGATATGGAACCTTAGGAATGGGGTCCCGGTTAGAAGAGGTGAATCTCATCTTGGCCTGGGGTGGGAAGAGGTGTTGAAGCTTAGAGCCTGGCTTTTCTCTGCTTCTTGGTCATGGAGAGGTGAGCAAGCAACTTCTGCACACCCTTGCCACCATGAAGCTGTCTGTCACCACGATTTCCCACCCTTGTGAGTTGAACCCCCCAAACTGTGAATCAACAAAAACCCCACCTCTCTTAAATTGCTTCTCTTAAATTGTTTCTTGCCAGATACTTTGTCAAAGCAATGAGAGTGGTATCCAGTGTGGCAGATGTTAGATTTTCTCATGCTGTAGATGTCGTCTATCCATCCGTGGTTGGCTTTGAAGTTCTTTTGCCATTTCAATTGCCCACACTAGAAATAGTTTTGATTTTCATATGTTTAAAAATGCGTTTTTTCTCTTGTATGATTTTTTCTTTTAAGTCATTTTTCATCTAAAACAGAAATATTCTTTGTAGTGTCTAGTATTTTATGCTTCAGTTGTTTAATATTAATTCCCTGGTGTATTGATTATTTCTTTTAACTGTGTGTTTGTGTACATAGCTACATATGTATGTTGAGGACATACATGCATGGATGGACAGAGGTCGTGTCTTCCCCAGTTGTTCTCCACTCTAGCTTTGGAGATCTCTTGCTGAATCTGGGGTTCAGCCCTCTCTTAGAGCTTCTTGGCCAAGAAGCCCCAGAGGTGCTTGTGTCTCTACCTCTCTGGCACTGGGTTTACAAGTGTGCACTGTTGCACCTGGCATTTTACGTGGGTGCTGGAGTGGATCAGGTCCTCATGCTTACACAGCAAAGCTTTATCAACTGAGCCATCCTCCTGATCCCTTCCTGCCCTGTCAGATGGCTGTTCTGTTATGAAGAGACTAGTTTTTCTCACTGACAGTTTTATGAGAGGCGAATATCATTTGTCTGTGAGCTTGAAGCTGGAACCTATTCAAATTTTCTATTTACCTGCTGTGATTCAACTGACATTTTAATTACAGTAGCTATTTTTTTACTATTCTGATATACATGTATATATGTGTATATCCCACACATCACACACACACACACACAGAGAGAGAGAGAGAGAGAGAGAGAGAGAGAGAGAGAGAATATCTTGAATATCTTGAGGGAATGCTCCACCTGCGTGGGAAGTAGAGCAACACAGTAGTTAGTGATGTAAGCTTCCTGTTCAGAATGTCCTGGATCACGGTGCTAATGTGCTATTGACTAGCAGTGAAAGCTTGGGCGAGTTACTTTCTCTTTCTGTGTATTGGTTACATAATCATTAATATAGATTAACAATGGTGTGAAAATAGCTTCATTGTCTTGAGATCAAAGGCTATGGCTTATTCATTTATACAGTTATGATAACCATTTTCTGTGTGGCCGTATGTATTAAATTTTAAGGGTAAATATGCACAGCTTGACTATAATGAACGGTTTCTTTTGGATGGGCACAGAGTTCTAAATATACCTGTGCAAGTTGCCTATGCTGCTTAAGCCCTTACAAACTTGTTCTTCCGTGGACCCCTTTAATTGTGAAGGTGGGCTCTCTCCATCAGAGGATAATTAAAGTCTTTGGGTTGCTTTATTGTTGCTATTGCGGTAATTGTTGTTTTGTCTTATTGCTGCCAAACACTCTCTGTGTTTCTTTTTGTGCTGTTTTATATTTTTATACCTCTCCCCTGCTGCAGTTTGAATACATTCCCAGTGTTCCCAACAAGTCCACGTTGGAAACTTAATCCCCAGTGTAACAGTCTTAGGAGGTGGGGCCTGGTGGAAGGGGGGTAGGTCATAAAGCGTCACCCTCATGGTGCTTATTACAGAGCTTGTTGTTAGTTCATCTCTTGCTGTCATCTCTCCTCCCATCTTCCCTTTTTCATGGAATAAAGGAGCACAATCCATATTGGGATGGGCAGGAACATTTCTGTATTGGATCTTACCAAAACAAGTTTCACTTTTTATAAATTACCTTGTCTCTGGTATGACATTATAGAAACATGAAATGGGCAAAGACACTCCCAGCCTCATGTATCTTACTTTTAACTGAGTAACTTACACTATTTTTGTTACCATTCTTTTTCTCCATTAGTCATTTATATGTTATAATTTTTATCAATGTTTATCTGGTTAATGCACCACTTTTACCTCCTGTTGGGTTTTTTGTTTTATTTGACTTTTATTATTATTTTACATCCTGACCATTCCTCTCCTCCCAGTCCCTCTTCCTCCTTACCTTTGTACTCCCTGCCACCTCTACTCCTCCTCAGTTTCTCTCCAAAAAATGACAGGCTTCCCATTGGTAATCAACCAAACATAGCATACCAAGTTGCAATAAAACTATGTACCTCCCCTCATGTTCAGGCTGGATGAGGCAACCCGGTATGAGGGAAAAGATTTCAAAAGTAGGCAAAGAGTCAGAGACAGCCTCTGCTCCCACTGTTAGGAGTCCCACAAGAAGAGAAGGCTATACAGCTGTAATGCATATTCAGAGGGCCTTAGGTCAGCTAGTCCCATGCGGGTTCCCTGGTTTCCTCTTAGTTTTTGTGGGTCCCTATGATCCCAGGTGATAAAACTAATGAAACATCCCACTTTTTTTTTGGTAAAATTCCTTATTTTGAAGTTTATCTAACATCAATATATTTCTATATTACTTTCCTTGTGACTAATATTTATACAAAATATATTTTCTATCCTTTTAATTTAACACACCTTTGCTACTCCCTTTTCATTTTTAAAGATTTTTTTTTATTATAAACAGCGTTCAGTTCTTTTTTTTTTAATTTTACCCATCTGGCCAGTCTCCATCATTAATTATAAGTGTTAATACACTTGCAGTTAATGCAATGATGTCTGTTGTAAGTTTAAATTGATTATTTACCTCTTGCTTTTCATCTATCCCATCTATTCTTTCATTTTCTTTTTCTAGAGTCTTTTAAGTTTGTCAAATACTTGTTGATATTCTCCATCGTCTCCTTTGTTTAGTTTTAACCTGTACCTCTCTAGTATATTTTCCTCGTTTCTCTAGAGATCAAGGTGTGATTTTAGCAAAGATCATCATTATCCTCAGGCCAGTAGCACATCTTACACGCAATGTAAGAACCCAGGACGGCATGCATTCTTCTTTCTTTGCAGCCTTTGGTAAATTATCCTAGGTTTTGTTTTAACAAGTCCCATAAAATATTCCAAAAATCTTTGCCTCGAATTTCATAAATTAATCCAGTTGATAGTCTTTGTAAGTATTTGTGTTTCCAATGCTTCGTATTATTCTTTCAGATTTGATTTTCTGTCTGGGATTGCATCTTTTATGCTTGAAGAGTTTCCTTGAACACTTCTTGTGTAGTGTGCTGGAAATGCTTTCTGCTGGCTTTTCTCTCCTTGCAGTTGTCTTCGTTTTGATTTTACTTTTAGGACTATTTTGGCAGATACAGAACTCAAGGTTGTCAGTTTCTTTTAGCATTGTGAGGCTGTCTTTCTATTATGTTGTGGGCCGCATCGTGCCTGCTGTCATGCCACTGCCCTAAATATTGTGTGGTTTTATCTGACGGTGTTAAGGCAGATTTCTCTTTGCATTTTTGTTTTCCAGTAGTTTGACTGTGATGTGCTGGAGGTCATCTCAATTGCATCTTTCTTGCTGGGTTCAGTGAGATTACCAAGCTATGGCTTGCTTTCCCTTCATCAACTGAACAGTCTTAAGATGCCCGCTCCACCCACATTCCTTCTGTTTCTTCCCTTTGGTTCTGTATTAGATAGTTTGCTATTGTATCATAAGCTTTGGGTTTCTCATAGCTTTTCTGCCTCATGGGTTCAGTTTGAGCGGTTGTCTTTAGACTGGTCTTCGTTTTCCCTAACTCCTTGCTCGACTGTGTCTATTCCGACTCCGAGCCTGGGTGATGAGTACGCTATTGCTGAAGCTCCTTTCAGTTCTTGCCTTTTCCATCCGGTTGTTTGTGTCAGAGTTGTAGTTTCTCTGTTGATGCTTTCCATCTGCTCACTCGTGTTCATTTTTCTTTTATCTTCTTTTAGCATTTAAACTAGATAGTCCTTTACTGCTAATTCTAATATCAAGACACCTTATAATTTTGACTTTTTTCTCTCGGCTATGGGTAACACCTCTTTCCTCTCTTTGTAGACCTTCATATTCTGTTTTAGCTGCATAGACCCTGTGGCTTACACATTGTGGAGACTCAGGATCATTATCTTCTCCTAGAACTGTTTATTCTTGCTTTCACCTGATTCGCCGTTGGCTCACCTCCTCCCTCGGAGCCAGGCTTCTAGGCTGCTTGAGCAGCCTGCTTGGCCTTTGATCATGTGTTGTACACTTGAATCCTGGGATGTGCTTTGTCCTCTCATTGGCCTCTGGGATTTCAGTGGGAAGTTACATTTGGAGAAATTTCAACCGGCAGCACTGGTTAGCTGCTGAAGTCTCTGCAGGACTCTGCAGGCTGCAGCTGTTCCCTCCCTGTGGGGTCCCTGGAGTTGCCTGGACATTGCAATTTCTAAGCTACCAGTGATTGGTGAGAAACTTTTATGCATAATTTTGGATCCCTCCTGTGGCTAAGTTTCTTTATCTCATTAGTCATTACTTCATTCTTGTGCATTCTTCATTTCTCTCCCAATTGTGTTTCACTGATTGTTCTCCTTTGAGGCTCTTCAGCCTGGGTATGGATTTGTATTTGTGTTTTCATTCTTATTAGTAGTGGTTTTCAATGAAAGAAGGAAAAAAATAAGGTTGCATCAGTCTTGAACTGGATGCCTCTTTGAGAAGATTTTCAAGGGGGCTGGAGATGCAGTTCCTAGCACCTACATGGTGGCTCACAACCATCTATAACTCCAGTTCCAGGGAATCCAATGCCTTCTTTTGTTCTCTGTGGCCACCAGGCTCCCATGTGGTACATATACATACGTACATTTACACATTCAGGCAAAACACTCATACACATGAAATAAAATAAATCTAAAAAATTTAAAGGTTCTAAAATGGTTTCCAAGGCTTGAGGGTTGGGCTCAGAGTTAGAGTACCTATCTGATAATTGTAAGGGCTAGGGTTTGATCCTCAGAAAAAAAATGAATACTTTGGAAACATTTTATGTATTTCATATGCAAAATTGTGTTTAATAAAAGACCATCAGAATCTTGGATTGTAGCTCAGTTGGTAGAGTACTTGCCTAGCATGTACAAGGTTCCAGACATTGCTACACAAGGTTCTATCCCCATGACTATAGAAGGTTTCATCTCCATCCCATGACTACCCAAGGTTCCATCCCCATCCCATGACTACCCAAGGTTCCATCCCCATGACTACCCAAGGTTCCATCCCCATGACTACACAAGGTTCCATCCCCATGACTACACAAGGTTCCATCCCCATCCCATGACTACCCAAGGTTCCATCCCCATGACTACACAAGGTTCCATCCCCATGACTACACAAATCAGGCAGAATGGCACAGACCTGTGACCCTAGAACTTGGGAAGTAGAGGCAGAAAGGTCAGGAATTCAGGGTCATCTTAGCCACATGGCTAGTTTAAGGTCATTCTGGGCTACATGAGACGCTGCCTCAAAAACAAAACAAAATAATGACAACAAAAGTGCCGTTAGTTCTCATTTTTATCATGAATATATTTACAGATTTTAGAGTCATAGTTCAAACCACCTTGCTTTGCCATCTAAAATTCTATGTATTTTCCAAAATTCAGTATAGACTTTCCTTGTCTGTGGTGTCGTGTGCCACTCCATATCAGCCCCAAATTAATGAATATAAAATTGCTGACAAAAATCCATGAAGTTCTCACTTATGCTTTTGTTTAAGTAATTTGAGTTCTTGACTTATGGACATGTTTGCCTTTGATTCTGTCTGGTAGACAAATGACAACTCTTCAGGAATCAATGAGAGCATACCGAGTTAGACTTTTAAATACTAACACCTTCTTTATGAGAGCCCATATGAAAGAGAAATATGTTGCCTTTCCTTGGCAAGAGAATTCTTTCCCTGTTTGCTAAAAGCCACAAGCAGTAGTGGGGAATGGGGTGGGAGAAGAGAATGATAGCATTAGATCACTTCATTTCTTCTTACTGTGTTCCTGGTTGTGTGATAAGGCAATTGGCTGCCGCTCTTATGGATGCTTAAGACCCGTACAAGATCAAGCTAGCCAAAATTCCAGAAGGGACAGGGAAGAGTTCACCTTGCCCCAACTCTAACCGGGCACTTGTTGGTCATTGACAGCTGTTGGTGGGAGGAGCATCATAGTTGATTTCTATTAACTTGACACAAACCCAGACATTCCTGGAAAGAGGAAACCTTAACTGAGGAATTTCCTGTATCAGAGTGGCCTGTGGGCACGTGTGAGGCATTTCTTAACTGCTAGTTGATATAGGAGGGCCCATCGCACTGTGGGCAGCACAGTCTCTAGTCAGGTAGGCCTGGGCTATATAAGAAAGAGAGCCGAGCAAGCTAGAGGAAGCAAGCCAGTAAGCAGCACTCCTCTGCTTTAGCTCTTGTCCTGGTTTCCCCTGATGATGGAGCATAAGCTGTAGGCAAGTGAACCCTCTCATCCCCTTCTGGTTGGTGCTTTTGGTCAGTGTTTGATTATGGCCATGGAGAAGCAAACTAGTCAGGGAGGAAGGATTGTCCTTTGGAGGTGAGGCTATTGGAAGGTTCCCGTGCTCCAGTGAATGGTCTTATACCCAGGTACAAATGGGCAATACTAATTGGTCTTGGTGACTTACTAAACACTCACACACACATACAGAGACAGAGAGAAAGAAAGAGAGAGAGAGAGAGAGGACTAAGCTAGGAAGGAAGGGGACACGTTGGTTGTAGAAGTTGGAGGGGAGAAATTAGGAGTGATTATGATAATACTTTATTATGTGCATTATTAAATTCTCGAAGATAAGTTTTTATAATAAAGTTTATTCCTAAAAAGATAATTATTGTTTAAATCTTTAACTAACTCTATGGGTTAGGAAGGGGGGTTTTCCTACTTTTTTATTTCAAGATTATAATTTGTTTTTTCATTCCCTTTCCTTCCTCTAACCCTTTTGGGAAGTTTATTCTTTCTTTTTTTTTCTTTGCTGATGAACTCATGGCTTAAAGAGGCTAATGAACTCATCCAGCACACACTCCCAGTAAGTGAGATGTTCAGTGCTTTGCAAAGAAATTTGAAACCAAGTGTTTATTATGTTGGGACAATTTGCATGAGATTCGGTGGGAAGAAGAGGTGGAACCGGCTATGAGACTTTCAATAATCAAAGACCCTGAGGTCACTCAGTGGGACCGTGAACATGAAGGACATAGATGTGTTCTGAGAAAATGGAGCATTGACATTCCCAGATAATGCTAGAATGAATCATCTTATGCCCAGTGTCTGAGCCAGTAGAGCCCTTGGGAAGCATCCTGCATCTTTTTCTTTTAAAACACCTTTATATCATCATCACCACCATCATCATTATTGTCATCATTATTTAAACAGGGAGACTTGTCAGAGCATTGTTCAGTGGTAGGGCCTTTCCTCCTCTTTGTTCCAGAAATGAAATTCTGCAGGTGTGGGCTTGTCCTCTCCTCCTGTTTGTCTGTTGTTTGTATTTTAAAATGTTGTATATGTATGTGTGTGTTACATACATACATACATACATACATACATACATACATACATGTATTGAATTTGCATGTAGTGGGGGTTCATGGTTCATGTGTGTGTAGCGCACATGTGTGTGGAGGCCCAAGGTTACAAAGTGTTTTTGTTCGTTACTGGTCACTTCTTGCACAGCCCGGAGCCCGGCTGCCCTTTGGCCAGGCTGCCCTTTGGCCAGGCTCTGGGAATTCCTGTCTCTGTCTCCTGTGCCATGCCACCACACCCACCCTGCTCTTTCGTAGGTTTTGGGAATCCAAACTCCAGTCCCCACACTTGGGTGTCAAGCACTCTGCCTGCTGGGCCATCTGCCTAGCTTGTTTCCTCTCTTCCTGGGGGTCATTTGAATGAAGCTGTTTCTAGGCAGGTTTTAGGGGGGAGCCCTGGGAGAGCTTCTTTTCAGGAATGGCAGATCTCTCTCTAAAAGTGGGCCGGTGCTCCTCTCAGGACAGTCATCACACTTTCACAGGGTGCCCAGGAGCTGTGCCACAGGCCCAGAGAACAGGGCGAGCCATACCCTAGGCTGGTGTCTTTCCACTTTGTGTTCTTCCCAGTGTGAGCTTTCCCATGGGCCTCTGCTTGGGAAAGGGGTGAAACCTGAGGCTCACTGGGAAGGCACTTTTATTGTATAAGAATGCAAAGACCAGCTCGAAAAGCCCATGGACTCCGAGAGTGGTGTTTCCTCATTTAAGATAATGTCTACGTTTTCACCTCTGTTGTCTCAGATAGACATGACCGAATCCACTTGTGTCGGGCACTGTGTGAGACCCTGGAACCATGGTGAATAACAGCAGGAGCCGATTCCACTACTCCAGTTTGTGTCACTGGTGAATAGCAGGGTCCTGGGATCTTAGATGTAGTGACGTCATCCTTACTTGCCTGGGAAATTTGTCATTGCATAGGGGACTTGCCAGGGGCAATGATGGAGTAAAGAAGAGCTGGAGATTTGGGAAGGGAAAATGGGCAGAGCTGGAGCAAGAAGAGTGTGGGCATCAGAGAAAGGCTTCATCTGTGGCTAGTGTGTTCTTCTCTGCATAGCCCTGGCTGTGGCTGCAGCTACCTGGTTGGCCCATAGGATTGCTCTCTCCGATGTCATAGCTGCTGCTCCTCCTCCACATTCTCATCTTCTTCCTCTCCTTCCCCTCCCCCTTTTCTTCTTTCTTTCCTCTTTCTCCTCTTTCTCGTTTCCTCTTCCTCCCCTTCCCCTCTTCCTCCTCTTCTATACTCCTCTTTTTCTCTCTCCCTCCTCCTCTTCCTGTGTCTCCTCTTCCTCCTCTTTCTAATCCCCCTTCCCTTCACCTTCCTCAGCTGAGGCTCTTATGCTTTCTGTGCATAAACTATCTAAGCCACCGTGACATAAATACCATCAATGATCTCACACACGAGGAACTGGAGCTTAGGGAGGGGCCACTTTCCCATGGGCGTTTGCTAGTAGACTTCCCATTCTAAAGTCTCTGTAGCCATAGCTCTGTTGCTGCAGGTGGCTGGAGCACTATCTCCTGACTCTTCCACTTTTCAGTCTGTACATCTAACAAGGCAGGATCCAGATATACTTGACTCATATGTCAAAGATCCAAGGATCTGAGCCAGAGGGCCTGGGGTCAGGTTCTTCATCTCTTTTTGGGTTCCTCCATCCTCTCCTTCTTCAGTTCACTGATTTGCAGAGAAGAGGTACAAATATACCTACAGGGTGGAGTCCTTCGGGCGTACATGCTTGCAGTTTTGCCTGTCACGTAGGGAGCATGCCACACATGTCACCAATATCTCTGTATTCTTGAGAGCTGGTCTCCAAGCCCCCGTCTTTCCCACCAGATGTATTCTTTGTTCAGTGTATGTGCATATGTGTGAGTATGTGTGTAGCGGGCGGGGATGCTGTGCCCATGTGCAGGCACAGAGGCCAGAGGAGGATGTCAGGTATCATGTGCTATCCCTCTTTGCTCTATTTCCCTGAGACAAGGTCTCTGCTGGACCCAGAGCTAGTCTGGTGCACAAGCCGCAGTGTAGTGGTTTGAAAGAAAATGGTCCCCATGGGGAATGGCTCTATTAAGAGGTGTGACCTCATTGGAGGAAGTGTGTCATGGTGCGGGCAGGCTTTGAGATCTACTATGCTCAAACTAGACCCACTGTGGGACAGACTCCTTCTGCTGCCTCTAGATCAAGATGTATAACTCTCAGCTCCTTCTCCAGCACCATGTCTGCCTGAGCACCTCCATATCCCATCATGATGACAATGGACTAAACCTCTGAAACTTTAAGCCAGCTCCAATTAAATATTTTATAAGAGTTACCGTGGTCATAGTGTCTCTTCACAGCAACAGAAACCCTAACTAAGACACCCAATGAACCTTCAGTCTCCACCTTCCCAGCACTGAGGTTGCATGAGCCCATAACCATACCTGGCTTTTTACATGGGTTCTGTGAATTTGAACTTAGATCTTTGTGCTTGCTCAGCAAACATCCTTGCTCACAAATGTCTTCAGTGTGTCTTTCCCAGGAGCCCTCTTGTTACTTGGACACTGTCCTGCTTGTGAAAGTCATTCTGCTTCTAACGATTGTCTGTCTTTGTTTACCACAGTCTTGGGTTCTTCTTTAACAAGTACAGTGTCTTCTTAGATGTCAGAAGACCTTGTTAGAAAACTGTCTTCCTTTGAAAAGACAAGCCAAAGTGTGTTAGAGGCCTCAGCCAGAGTCTTCTGCGTCTCAAGAGTGAGTCATGGCTCTCATTTTCTTCTCAAGAGTGTGAGTAACGTAAGCACCTGTTTTGAATTAGTCCAGAAGAACAGTACAAAAAGAACCCTCCCCCAACAAAACCAAAGCCTCCAGACTGCTGTGTCAGCACTTCTGATTCATGCCCGAGGGCTTCTCCTTCCTTCTCTGTGAATCTGAAGGTATGTCTAATAGCTTTTGGATTAAATTTAGTTATTCCGAGTTTAAATACAAGGAGGGCTTGGTGAGGGCTGTGGTTAATGTTCCCCCTGTAGACCTGGATTCCTCTTCCACCTCCCGTAAGTGGGGATTCAGAAGCAGGGCTTAGCCTGGACAGGACTAGGTGAGATTCCACATTGGACAGTTATGACCTAGTACAGACCAATGGTAGATATGGCCAGTCTGTGTGTCATCTATCTGTGTGGCCTTGGATCAAGACAACAGTCATCCTGTTGAGCCATGTGCCTTCAGGAGCCGAGATCTGCTGGGTGCAGATCTGCCTGAGGCAGGGAGATGCCCAGGGAGTAGTAGCTGAGAGAATAAATGGTGGAAATAAAGTGGCTTCTGGTCATGTTTTCACTGACTGGAGAAAGGCACTGTCTCTGTTTGAATCTCCTGTGCCTGAGTGAGAGACGACGATGGCCAAGGCTGGAGTCTCAGGATCATCACTTTTAATCTAGGAGGTTACACCCTGAAGAAAAGGGAGGCTTCAAGATGCCCCGTGGATTTTTCAACTCTACCACCTCATTCCTGAAGAGGTAGCCCTTGGCCTATCTCCACAAAATTTAGCCCTTTGGAGGCTATACAGGGAGGACAAAGCAGGATGGAGTTGTGGACTTGCAGGGCGCTTTGGTGGACCTCAGCCCTTTCTCCAGATGCACAGTGGAGCCTCGGTATTGGACACCTCTCCCCGGGAGGAGCCTCTTCCTCCTCGGGGCTGAAACCCTCCCTTGCAGAGCTGCAAGCTCTGAAATGAGTTCTCCTTGCGAGGATCCTTTCTTTTTTATCTTAAATAAAAAGATTTCTTATGAAACAAATATAGGAAAGTTATATAATACAGAAGGAAAACTGGAAAGAAAATGAAATTATTTATGATCCTACCACCAAGAGGAAACAAGTATCTTTTCAGCTTTCTCCTCTCCCTCTTTCGTAATACAAAATACTCCCGCACAGAAGATGTGCTTTGAAACAAAGCCCCTAGAAGACCGCCTTCTCGCTTGACATTGGCCCCTCCCTGTTTGCCTGCCTCTTGTGCGCATTCTCCTTCCACTGGCTTTTTGCAAGACTCTGACAAAGGCAAATAACTGGCACAACCAGTCCACTGGTGCCGGGAATGGCAAGACTTTCTCTGGTTTCCCCAGGTTGTAGAGAACACCACGATGGACATCCTGGTCCACCATTGCTGTGAACTTCTTGGGCTTCCCCACTTAATTCCTTGAAGAGGAACTTCTATGGCAAAGGCTTTCCCTGCCACTCCTGCCAAATCGTTGTTTAGAAAGGTCGATCCACGCCTCTTTGTTGGCACCTGATCTGACTGGTTCTCCCCTTTAGCCCTGCTCAAATGCCTCACGCGGCCACCCTTTTATAGAGCATTCTACGCAATGGCCCGTGCCTGTGTGTCTCCCCATGGCGTTGATCTATAGGCCACAGCCTGCTTGAGAAGGTCAGAGGACAGCCTTGGATATTCGCCCTCGCCTTCCACCCTGCTAGAGACAGGGTCCCTTGGGTGTCCACCATTGTGTACACCAGGCTAGCCAGCCCATAGGATTCTAAAACTTCTGTCTCCACCTCTCACTTCACCCGAGGAACATTGGGGTTATAGAACCAGGCTACTGTGCCTGACTTTTTTTTTTCACATGTTATCTTTTATAAAAATGTGGACATACACACACAAATATCCATACATACATCCAAACACAGTTCTTTGCACGTGAACATGTGCACACACATTTTCAAAGAGTGTTAGCCATAACGATAAAATACCTCTGTTCATTTGACAGGTTTATTCAGTGATGGCAGGAGCAATGAGAGCTGTCTTTAAGAAACCACCTTGTTAACTGTTCTACTTAAGAAAAGCTTTCATATTTTTAGAAAAAAAATTTAAAATGAGAAAGTACTCCAACCTTTACTATTCTAAAAAAATGTATTCTAGCATATAGTCACTCATGATTTTTCCCTATGGATGTGTGACAGATTATGCATAACTTCTATATATTATACTGATATTTAGTCAGATTAAAAAATAGGAAGAGGACTCTCCCACATGATGGTAACTTCCTGTAATCTCATCACTCAGGAAGTGGAGGCAGGAAGATCCAGTTATGTGTAAGCCTGCAGGATATGGTGGGACTCTTGTCTATTAATGATGGAGGAGGGTCATCTTTCTATCTGTTGTTTCATTGGTTAAATAATAAAAAAAAACTGCTTGGCCTCTGATAGGACAGAAAATTACTGTGCCTGACTTTTACGTGGATTCTGAGGCTTTAAACTTGCATCCTTAATCTTCTGTACCCAGTAAAGCATCTTCCGAACATTAATTTCATGGCATTATAATCTGAGGTGACGCTATCTCTATCTCTTGTTGGCATCCCTGTTTATCATGTCTTTGCTCAGCAGGTTGCACACTGCGGGTGTGGGGATCTTTCTTGTTGGGGGTCACTGCTTTCTGGCAGTACTCCCCACCTTTACTGTTCCCGAATGCCTTGCTTATCTTGTGTGCAAGGTCGGAATATATGCTGGCATCATCAGAGACGTTCATGATTATCATGCCCTAAAAAGCCATTAGCAGTGAGGCTTGGTGGCACACACCTGTAACTTGGCACGCTAAAGGTGGACGCAGGATGTTTGTGAGTTCAGTGCTAGCCGATGCCTATGACCGGCCACAGAATGGCCGCAAGCAGCCCTCAGCTAGTTATATCACTGAAGTGTGAGGCCCCTCTCCCAGGGGCTATATTACTATAGTTTCTTATAGCCGAAAAACACTTCCCTTTCTGGAAAGGCTAAGATGGCAGATGCCTAAAGCAGGTCCCGCCTCCGCTTCTGCCTGGCAGCTGACAAGGTCTAGAGAGGAGATAGCAACCTAGTTAAAACCATGCGCTAAAGAAGAGCAGCTAGGCAGTCCCAAGGCCTCTTAGACTCTGGGTTACAACCCCACGTGGGGCTGAAGAGTTGAATGTGAGGGCGATGAGAAACTTAGCAAGGTCAGAGATGTGCAAATGCTCAATAACCAAACATGGATTCAAAATCAAATGCCTAATAAGTTGAGGTGGTTTGGGCCTTGTTTTCCCAGGTTGCATTTTTATTACAGCTTTGGCTCGGAATGCGTGGCTCACACACTCTGCTCTGTGCAGGACATCTCACCACACCGTGCCGATGAGTACTGCTTCAATCACCTCGATTCCCATTTGGGACAATTGTATGTTACGGATTGCAGTGTTTTTACTATACATACCAAGTTTTCAGCTCTATAAACGCATATAGTTTAATTATGGAAAACAAAGGCTTTTAATATTTGCCTTCCATTATTCCTCAGCATATAATAATCAAATTAGTGTATTGCATTAGAGAGATAAGAACTTCCATCTTATTAATGTGAAAAGATTGTTTTACTCTTTAATCGGATAAAATCACATCTAACAAAAAAAAACTGTTTCAAAGAAACTTCTTTATGAGATTTACCACCGGTGAATGTTTGGATTGCATACTTACTTCATATACCTCTATGCCTCGAGTTCCATGAAGATTTCACCGGTGAAAGGGACGGCTGGTGGGAAATGTTAAGGAGCCCGGGTCTAGCCTGTGTGTGTGAGTCGCTGTCCAGTGCTCAGTGCTTGAGTCTTGTGCATGCCTGGAGACTTGTTGGACTGCTTATGTAATAGCCTGATGGTCTGGGTAGGTGAGTTCCAGGTGAGGCAGTATAGGTAGAGGAGTCCTGGTCACTGTTCTTTTGTGGGTTGGTTCCCGGAGTACAAAGGCTCCACTCTTTATAGCTGGGACAGGAAGTGCTGGCTGTGCATCAGCATCTGGGGCACAGCTGGGGGTCACTGCCCAGAGCTGAGCCTCGGGACTTGAATTTCTGTCTTCCGTGTAAGGATTTGTCAGCAACTTGAAGGCAGGCTTATCAAATTTATGAATGACACAAAACCAGGGTGGAAGACTAATATGTCAGATAATAAAATCAAGATTCATAAAAATCCTGACGGGAATGATGGGTCTGTAACTAACAAGATGAATCCTAACAGGATTACAATTGGAGCCTGCGGCAAGCTTGGGCAGAGCCGGCAGTGCCTGCCTGCCATGGAGGAACATGGGCAGTTTGGGGACCTAGGAAAGCCTGGGGGTTTTCCAGATGTTAATTGTAAGTTAATTAAACCCCATGCATGGTCAACAGCTACCAAACTGCCCTGGAGCGGCTCTGTTACTCCTCTTACTGGAGGGACTCGCCCATTCTGCCATTCTGTCCCTTTCTTTCATCCCTCCTCAGTTTGTAAGGGCTCCCGGCACAGCTGGAAGCTGAAAGAGGCCTTTTCCTTTGTAGCATTTCCCGAACCCACTCAGCAGACTCACTTTGTGGTCCTTCCAAATGTTTGGGCACTTCTCTCTTTACACGTCATGACCAGGGTTTGGGCAGTTCTCTCTTCACACGTCATGACCAGGGTTTCAGGGTCTGTCTTGCCCTTTGAGCACGAGGTTCCTGGGGGGCGGTGACGAGATCTGCCATATCAGATGTTCTGCTCCAAGTAGGGGCATTGTGACTGGCACAGGGGCAAGCTGGTGGAGCCAGGCCTTTCCTTAGAACTGGGGAGAAGCAATGGGATTGCAGCTGGGTAGTCAGGGTGCTAACACACATAGGTAAGGGCTGTGCTGTGCCCAGGCTGCTAAAGAGGTTCCCGGGGATGACATTAGAAGTCAGGTGGAAAGGAAGGACTGCTGTGGCCAAGGAGTGTGGCTGTTAAGTAACAGGAATGTCCCAGCAAACCTGGCAGATACATGCTGTTGGATTGGAAGCCTGAGGGCTTCTAGGTAGCTGCAGTGGACACTGGGGAGAAGGAACAGCTTGGCCTGGTGGACATC
The DNA here is from genome assembly GCF_014885135.2 of Alexandromys fortis. Taxonomy (NCBI): domain Eukaryota; kingdom Metazoa; phylum Chordata; class Mammalia; order Rodentia; family Cricetidae; genus Alexandromys; species Alexandromys fortis. The sequence goes on from NW_026068042.1 coordinate 2,542,555, forward strand.
GGGAAGAAGGAACAGCATGGTTCAGCAGACACCAGGGAGAAGGGACAGCTTGTTTCTCAAATGAAAGAGCTTTAGAACATCTGCAAATTGCCACCTGCTAACCTCCAGCGCTGAGCTCCCGAGAGGGTTTTGAAAGCGGAAGTGGAGGAGTCGAAAGACAGTGTGGAAAGAAGTACATGTCCATTGCTTACTCTCCTGAGCTTCCCGAAGCACGAAGCACTTATGTAACGTCTGCCAGGCTTGGTGCTATAACTACCTCAGCAAGGCAGAGGACACTGAGGCCTTCCTGGAAAGCCTGTGGTGGTGGTGGGGGTGGGGGAGGACTGTCCTCAGGAAGGCTCTCTAAGGCTCAGTTCTGCCATCTGCTGTAGCAGCTCTATCTCTAGCACCCGAGAGGAGAAACTTTAGTTCACGGCCTGGGTAGACTTTGTGCCTTTTAGTGGAGTCCTTGTCTGCCCTCTCTAACCATGGTTTCGGATCAACAGCTGACCCTTCCCCGTCTCAGGCATGACTCACCCTAACATGACGCCAGTTAATCAAGGGTATCATATCAAGCATATCTCTTGAGGAAGCGTGATGATGGATGGGCTTTCCCGATCAGAAGTTGGACAGGCTGGTTTGAGTCCCTGCCTGGCTGGGACCACATTGACTGGCTGTGTGGTCATAGTCCAAACACTAAATCCCTCTGACCTAGATTGTAAAATCTGGTTACCCTCTGGGTTTGTAAGGTGCTTTGCACAGACATCTTCTTCTGCAGCCATTTGGGGAATCAGCTGGGTTACTCATTGTCAGGGTTGCTAGAATTCTATTGTCCAGGACAGGAGTATAGCTCAGTTGTTAGAGTGCTTGCTTTATGCACAGAGCCCTAGGTTTAATCCCTAACACCACATAAGCCAGGCATGGCAGCATGTGCCTCTAATCCTAGTACATGGGAGGTGGAGGGAGATCAGGCTTTCTGAGTCATCCTTGGCTACACAGGGAGTTTGACCAACTCACCTTCTCTGTAGAGTGTGTGTTGCCTATCAAACTTTCCCTGATGATAAGATTCTGGGTCAGAGAGAAAGGAGGGAATTAAATTGACAGGTTGTCCTGGCCCCATGCCTCTGTGGGAGGATTTGTGCAGTGCCATCTTTTCCAGCTGTTATGGAGGCTGTGGTGTGTGTGTGTGTGTGCGTGTGTGTGTGTGTGTAAATAGACATGTGCACACTTATATACTTGTATATGCACATGAGAGTGCATTGAGGTGTAGTTCACGTTCTGTTGCTTTCTTCTGTAACCAGGAATGATGGTAGAGCATTTATGGAGGTACCCTCCTGTAAGTGTATGTGAGTTTTCTTTGTTAAATGACAGAGTGAGATCGTCCATTCACAAAGACCTGAACGCTCATCCGGTTACACAGGAGATGAAGCCCTTGCCTTCCTTGAGTTTCTGTTATGATCTGGTAAGGAAGACATTTATGCAGCGGTACACAGTGAACCCCAGTGAACTAAATGTAAGTACACGGTAGATGACATTAGAAGTCAGGTGGAAAGGAAGGACTGCTGTGGCCAAGGAGTGTGGCTGTTAAGTAACAGGAATGTCCCAGCAAACCTGGCAGATACATACTGTTGGATTGGAAGCCTGAGGAACTAAAGTGCAAGCCGTGCAGGCATATGGCGGTGGGGAAAGCATTCCAGATGTGGTCCAGGTGGGGGGAACACTAGGGCAAGAATCCTGACAGAGGGACCAGCTGGGCAAGGGGGATGCTCCTCTCAAGGAGCTGTGGGGCTGGAGTCGGAAGACAGCGAACTTGTCCAGCCACTGAACAAGATAACCCACATCTTGACACACCCATCTCCTATGTCTCTCTTCCTCTCTAAGTCCTTGGAATTAAGGACCACAGTCCCATCTGAGATGCAGATGACCTCGAGAAGCTGGTGAAGGGCAGAGACAGACTCTCCCCTAGATCTAGAAAGGAACCTGGGTTTGTTATTGTTTTGACATTTGCTCAGCGAGACCTGAATTATATTTTCCACTTTGAGTTCTTGAGATGGAAACCAAGGTCAGTGGTGACTCTTATGGCAGCAGCAGCAAACTCAGACTGGCATTTGACAAAGTCTGTGCCTTCTCCTCAGACGGGAAGTTTCCTGGGGGTGATTGTCCACTCTAGATCTCGGGCTGGCATGACCTTCATGTCCAGCAAATGTTTGCCAACCTAGTCATCTGCTTACTAGGTCCTCTGGTGTTTGGATGGAGAGGGTTCTTGGTCTCCCTTCCTAGTCTTTTTATGCACTGCTTGAAATGGCCTCTATGGTAGGGGGACCGACTTCTAGATCAGGCTGGAATGCTGCATCCTGGCATGGCTCACAACAAATGGGACCACCCTCAAAAGGGGAGCTGCCATTGGGCAGTAAGATTCATAGGTAGGACTCAACACACACACACACACACACACACACACAGAGAGAGAGAGAGACAGAGACAGAGACAGAGACAGAGACAGAGAAGTGGTGTAGGACAATTCTGTATTCTGTCAATTATGCTTTAAATAAACGTTGATTGGCCAGTTACTAGACAGGAAGCATAGGTGGGACAACCAGACAAGAAGTAGAGGCAGAGCAATGAGAACAGCAGTACTCTGGGAAGAAGGAAGCTCTTTCCTGCAGTCCTGGCCCATCCACCGAAGAAGCAGGATATGACCTGCCTCACTGAAAAAGGTACTGAGCCATATGGCTAACATAGATAAGAATAATGGGTTAAGTTATAACGGTTAATAAGAAGCCTGAGCTAATGGGCCAATTAGTTTATAATTTATGTAGACCTCTGTGAGATTTTCTTTGGGGTTTATGGGCTGTAAAAACTGGGAAGGACAGAAACGCCAACAAGTAGGCCCTCATGTTACAGAGAGAGAGAGAGAGAGAGAGAGAGAGAGAGAGAGAGAGAGAGAGATTTCTGATACTGGATATTGTACATTTCCTATTAAAAAATGTAGAGGTCCATTGTTACTGGTGCATTGAGGAAGGAAATAAATGAGGCAAAACCAAGTCAAAGAAAATCCCACTAAAAGAACAAGTAAAAAGAATAAAGAGGTCTCTAGAATAAACAGTCATGCCCCATTGGCTTCTTCAGTTATGAGAGGCTCTGTAAGGAGGTTCCTTGGCAGGGTGTACCACCCTGGATGTCCTGGATTGGGAGCCCTGGATTAACTGGTCCAGGATGGGGCAAGGAGAGGGTGCATCTGAGAAGCAGCCAGCTGTTCCAGGTGTCTTGCCCTGCTCTTCTCGGGAATGCACTAAATGCCGTGCACTGAGTACCCAAACAGCCCTCTCCTATGCAGGCTCTAGAGAGGCTGGTGTCACCCTCCAGGTCATGCCACAGTTGGTGGCCAGGATGAGACACAAGACGACTCCTGTGAGTCCACCACAGAACTGACGGCTGCTGTCAGTGGTGCTGTTTCATGCCCGGCTCAACAAGAAGTAGCTTTATTTCCATTTCTGTCCATATTCCTTACTTCTTCCAAAATGCTCCTTTAAGAGGCATAAAACTTAAATCCACTTTACCTCTCAATCTGTTTCCACCTTCCTCTCAGTAGTGGAGACAACTCACTGCTATGGTCATGGGGTCTGGAGTCTGAGAACCTCCATTTGACAATCTGTAAAATGGGCTTACTACTAATTCATAGTTCATAGCAGTTGAGAGACTGAAAGAAAATACATGCATTGAAAGTATCCAGACTACTGTGCAATATTTAGAATGAAGTTGTTGCAAATACTATTGTCTCAGGACCCCGTTGATACAGGGAGGAGAATGATTCCTAAGGTCTCAGAGCTGTTAGCAAACACAGAAGGGCATGAATTTCACAGCGGCTTTTCAGCTTCCTTGGGGAATGCCCTGGGGAGGTTAGGATATCTGCCCTGACTAGACAGAGCAAGTCCTCACTTGAAGCCAGGTTACAGTAAGTTTCCTCATGGGGCAGGTCCAAGGAGCTTGCTCCCTTTGGACAGGTTCATGACATATTATGCATTGCTTCCCTTACTTACCTGGAAGACAGCCTACCCCATCTGCTCCCTGCAAGGCGTCCAGGCTCAGAGACAGAGCTCAGGCCTGGCCCACGACAGGAGTCACCAAGTATCTGAAGCCTTCCCCTTCACTTCTCTGTTACATAAAAATTTTCCATGCAAGTAATTGCAGAACGGAGTAACAAGGAGGATAATAGGGAAAGGTAATTGTGGATAAATCAGCTTGATTACACTCTTTCCCAAACTTGATTACCTAAATTTGCAAAGCTGTACAAAAATCTTTAAAGCCCACTAAGACCTTCCAATAGTGAATGCGGATTATGGGGAAATCTCTCCTGAGTCTGGCAGGTCTGGCAACAGGTGGGGAATGGTGAGAACAAGGCTGTTGCTTCTAGGCTTTGTGTTACAGGGTGAGTGATGCTGTGGTTGCTTGAAAGAAAATGGCCCCCAAAGGGAGTGGCGCTATTGGGAGGTGTGGCCTTGTTAGAGTAGGTGTGGTCTTGTTGTAGGAAGTGTGTCACTGTGGAGGCAGACTTTTGAGGTTGAGGTTTCATATATGCTCAAGCCACACCAAGTGTATGAGTTCACTTCCTGTTGGCTTTGGATCAAGATGTAAGGACTCTTCTCTCCAGCACTATGTCTACCTACATGCTGCCTTGCTTCCTACCATGGTGATAATGGACTCAACTTCTGAACTGTAAGCGAGTCATACCAATTAAATGTTGTCCTTTATAGCAGCTGCCATGGTCATGGTGTCTCTTTACAGCAACAGAAACCCTAAGACAGAAGTAGTAGTTCTTTTCAGCAAGGTGGGATGGCAACTTATCCATGGACTTGGCATGTCGTGGACTAGACACTCCCCATACTGGGCTTTCTGACTGGCAATAATTATGTGTATTAGCAGCCAATCTAGGGAGGGAACTCCAGTGCCCTGCTCCCAGTTCTGGTAGGAAGACCATGATCCTACTTGGGGCTTATCTTGCAAGTTTCATAGGAAATCTTTAGAGGCCCCAAGACAAGTGGGGATTCAATCCAAGAGGGCAGTGGGAACGAAGGTATTCCTCAAGGATGCCCCTGTGAATAGGGAACCTAGAGACTAATGAGAAAAGGCCCTGGAAATCAGGGTCTCCCTGGAGCAGAGGTGGCCTTGCGTGGCATAAAACTCAAGTCTCCAGATGGCTTCATGGGAGTGACATTATTCATGGAGAGCCTGGACGGTGGGAAGTAGAGCCGGAAAAGAGAAAATGAGCAGGGAGAGGCAAGAGGAACAGGAGGACAGTGCCCGTGGAGCCTGGGGCCACTGCTAGTCCTCTCTAAGTAAGGCCCTAGCTTGTGAAGTGACTCCGTGTTTAATTATGTATTGGTGCACGGGTGACTGTCATTGTGTACCAAACCAACCAGAGAATAAATAAAGGGCAAACAACATGCTCTCAAGGAACTTGCCTCCCGTGTGCTGGTGGCTGCTCTCACAGACCTCACCTCCTGTATGCTGGTTGCTGTACTTGTTGGAGCTCTTTTTACAGACAATAAATCAAGACACACAGAAGTGTTATGGTTTGGGCCAACGTCCAACCCAGTGAGGTGTATTTCAGAAGCCAGGCTTCTCCTTGAATATGTTGTTACACTTCAAGTGAACGCATGGGTTTGTAAGAAGTAGAGTGGCTGTTTCGCTCCTTGAGGGCAAGCAGCACTGAGGGGCGGGTGGCTTTCCAACTGCAACAGGGTAGCACAGGGTGAGTCAGGGCAAGTTTGATCCAGTACTGGTCTGCATCCTCGGGTTATTGCCAAGGGCTTTACATTATCCTGTTGTGTACCCATGTTTCCAAGCTGTTACCGTCAGCCCACCCATTGCCCCTACCACTTGTCAACCATGTTCACAGAGACCCAGTTTGCTCCTGTCAGCTGAATGCCCCACACAACTCAAGAAGCCTCTTTGAGCCTCAGTTTCTCTCTCTGGAAAATGGAGATAACTGCCCACTTTTCACTTGTGAGGAGAAACTGGGATAAGGTGTCAAATGGTCATCTGTCAGGGCCGCTATTGTCCCCTCTCCCCCTCTTCTAGATGTCTGTGCTGAGGTCTCTTTTACTGCCTGAGTAAAGAAGAGATGTGTGACTCTGATTTACCAAACCTGGCTCCTGGAGCTCAGTGGGCTGGTACTCCTGAGACAGGGGGAGGTGCTCCCACACTGCACTCACAATCAGGAAGTGGAAAAGAGTGAGTGCTCCTGGGACGGGAGGATGCTCCCCACCCTACACTCACAATCAGGAAGTGGAGAAGAGCGAGTGCTCCTGGGACAGGGGAGGGTGCTCCCCCCACCGTGCCCTCGCAATCAGGAAGTGGTGCTCAGCTAGCTTTAAACTCTCCCTTCAGTTGGGGACTCCAGGCTGGGAGTGACACCACCCACATTCAGTGTGCCTCTTTCTTTTTCAATTCAACTTTTCTGAATTGAATCTCTGGCTGGCCCAGAGATTCCATGGTGCTCTTTCCCTGTCAAGTTAAAACACAAAATTAACTATCACAGAAGCCCCTCTGCCTGCCCCTCAGCACAGTCGATATGAGAGCGGTTCCCAACAAAAATGGAGTAGACATCTTGTGTATACAGTTGGCAGCTGCTTCTGTGTTAGTTTGACCAACTGTTGGGTACAGACCCAAGGTAACCATAGCAGGTTCTTTAAGAGGATCCAGAAATTTAGGTTTTAATGTAAAAAAAAAAATCCTGGTTTAAATAGTGTCTATGAATTACACTTTGGTAACAGTGAGCAATCTAAACCCAATCTGGCAGCAGGCTGCGTTCAGGCTGCCAGCCAGCAGCCTCCAACTGAAGCTCGTGGAGCAGACGACTGCATCTTGACTGTGACAGCTGTCATGGATTTATGTCTTAAGGCACTGGTTCAACAAATGTTTACCGACCACCTACTATGTGCTAGGCATTGTGCTAAATGCTATTGGTACAGCTATAATCAAAAGCAGGTCACAGGGCTGCAGAGATGACGCCATAGTTCTTAGCTCCCGTATGGAGGCCTTCCTCTGGCCTTCATGGGCACGGGGCATGCTTGCGGTACTTATATGCTTAATACATACACACATGCATCTAAGCAAACACTTACTCACATAAAGTAAAGACAAATTTATCTTCAAAAACAGGTTGAAGCTGGGCGGTGGTGGCGCACGCCTTTAACCCCAGCACTGGGGAGGCAGAGGCAGACTGATCTCTATGAGTTCGAGGCCAGCCTGGTCTACAAGAGCTAGTTCTAGGACAGGAACCAAAAAGCTATGGAGAAACCCTGTCTTGAAAAACAAAAACAAAACAAAACACACAAAACAAAGCAAAACAGAACAAAAAGTAAAATCCATGTTGCAGCCTGGTGGTGGTGCACACCTTTAATCCCAGTACTTGGGAGGCAAAGGCAGGTGGATCTCTGATGTCCAGACCAGCCTGGTCTACAGAATGAGTTCCAGGATGGCCAGGGCTACATAGAGAAATCCTGTCTTGAAAAAACAAAGAAGAAACAAACAAAAGAGCCCACGTTGCCCATTAGGAGCTGCTGTTCTTCCATGGCTCTGGATCTTTGCAGCAATGGCCTTATGATTTCCTATCTTGTTTCGAAGATCTCAAGTGAGCAGCTCCGCCTCACCCACAGAGCCCAGTTGCGTCAACAGGCAGCCACTGAGCAAGGCTCAGGCTCTGAGTCACTGACACCATGCTGCGTAGTGTCTCTATCTCAGTTTGCATTGAAGAGTCCAGATTCACGTGAGGGTGGCTATAAAAACTCCCAGTGATACTTAATAAGAGCAAAATTTATTATCTTAGTGGGGGGCAAGTGTGAGGTTCCCTTTGACACTTAAAACCTACAAGTGGAGGGGATTGGTTCACAGATTTTATCTCCCACTTGCTTGGTACCAACCCTGTGGCCCTGCCCCACCTTCCTGTAGGATTCTGGGCTGCCCCAGGCCTGCACCCTCTGCTTTGTGGCTGTTTCATTTCCTGCGTTTAGCAGCCCATCCTACAACCATGTTAGGAGAACACAGCCTTGACCCCCCCCTCCATGGGCGAGGGGGGCAATAGGTTATAGAAAGATGCTTGGGCTGAGGATGCAGTGGTATTGATTTCAAGACCCTGGGAGAGATATTAAGTAGCAATATGAAGACCTAAGGCCACCTGCAGTGTTTACCCATGGTCTCGGGAGAATTCAGAGGTTACAGTGGAAGAAACTCTCAGAAATGTTGCCCAGTGCCCTGGTCCAGAGATGGTGCCCCCGGCTGGTGTTTGATTAAAACTGGTTGGGAAGCCCCCATCCAGCTAAGTTTCTTCTTCACTGTGTTTTCCTGACCGCTGACTCAGGTTCTCTTTTGCTCAGCGCTCTGTCTTGATCAGTGGCCTTTTCCAGGGTCATGCTGTGGCCTGGTTCACTATATTTGTAGAATGTCCCAATGTGTTTTAAGATCTGAAATCTGAAAGACCCCCCACTTGATACAAGATTGAAGACATCCATGGACACTGTAGTCGGAGAGTTACTGAAGTCTTAGACAGTTTTCTCTTGTCTGGCTCCTGTTAGTTAGTTCTTTCTTTGGCGAACATCTGCTCTCCTGGGTTTCACACACAGCTAGGGGGCCTCCTATTCCAAACATCCCCTCTGCTTGGAAAACTTGCCTGCCTCATAGAGGAATTCTACCTTGGAGGTCACTCTGGTCTGGTCTTGCCCAGAGGAGGGAGAAAAAGATACCCAGCCTACTTCTGCTGCCCTGAGGTCCAGGCTTTGGGAAGCTGATTCTTCAGGGTGGAGTCTTGTAAACCCACTGGCCTGGTTGTGCCATCTGCCACCAGGTGGCTCACTTTTCCAGCCCCTCCTCAGTTTGGGTTGTTAGGCAACTTCTTCAGTGCCTTCCAGGAAGCCTCCAAGCCCTGGAGAAGACTCCTCAGCTCCTTCCAGACTCCAGAGTCCAGATGTAAGTGTGCCCATGGAGAGGTCAGAGGCCCATGTCAGGTCTCTTCCTCAGTGGTTTGCCACATTGTTTTTTGAAATGGGGTCTCTCATTAAACCTGAAGCTCACTGGTTTTGGCTAGACTGGCTGAGCAGAAAGCCACAGGGATCCTCCTGACTCTGCCTCTCTGGTTCTGGGATAACACACATGGTTAACCATGTTCACTTTTCTACATGGGTTCTGGGGATCAAATTCAGGTCCCTGTGTTTTCATAGCAAGCATTCTGCCTACAGAGACGTCTTCCTAGGCAGAACCTGAATTGTTGAAGGTGGCGCGTTTTTACATGTGACACTGTGTCTTCCTGGCTCCTTCTTTGCTTCTGATTTCTCTCTCTGCCAGTTTCTTCTTTTTGGTTTTTCTCATTTCTCTCATAATTATCACATTATGCTGAAATGCAATTGGAACTAAATACTTCCCAAGAGTAAGCTGTTGCTTTGACAGACACAAATACTTTCGTAGTATCTCAGTTGGCCTGAGCAATACCAATCTAGGAAACACTGTTGAACAGGTCTGGTGGCACATACCTGTGACTCCAGCACTTGGAGATAGGGACAGGAGGATCCGGGGTTCAAAGTCAACCTTCATACATACCATGTTGGAGGTCATCCTTGGACACGCGAGCCCTGTGTAAACAAACAAACAAACCAAAGCAAATACAAAACCAACCAAACACCAACAAAAAACTCATTCTGGAAATTTCCAAACACCCTCTGTCAAGCTCCAGACATGATATCATTTCATAGGTAAATACTTCACTACGTGCTTGCTCTAATGAGCACAAACTTAAAAACAAAGTCAATTAGCAAAACAAAATACCCCTCAGCACTCTTTGCGCCTGCTAATATCAACAGTAATGGAGTATTTGTAATTTGGAATTTTCCAACAATTAGTCTTGTTAGTACAGTGGCTGAGTTCCCCTCCTGGGTCCTGTCGTCTGTGCTAAATGTCCCTCACCCCTGCAGTGGGTTTTCTGATCGTCTTTATAGACGAGGAGTGGTTTATCAAATGAGAAGCCAGGAGGACCCTCTTGCATCAGCTGTTGCAGTCTGGGACTCAGACCAGGGAGTTTCGGTTCAGGATGAATTGCCCATCTTGTGTTGTGCACCCCCAAAAGGAAGCACCCTGTATGGAGACACTTACAAACAGCTTTTCTCTGAGCGCTTGGACTTCTGGGGGCAATTTTTATGGTGATCCATACATGAAGTCTGTACAAGCTCAGCTTACTCTCAGACTCCGTCCCCTGCAAGCACATTGGAGTGTGGGTTGCTGCTTTGGTGAGACAGATGAAAAACTGCAATGTTCTGTTGCTGCTGGAGGCAAAATCCTGGGGAAAGGGAAGGTGGGCTGAGCAGAGTGCCGCCCATTCTGCCTTTTCTGTCCTGGTTCTTGTAATGAATAGAACCATTGCTTCTGTTTACAGGACTCATGGAGGATAAACCACTTGCCCAGAGTCACGTAGGCGCGCGGGCTTTCCGTTTCGGAGGTCTAGCTCCCGCCATCTCTTAGCGACTCTCGTCTTCTGCGCAGTCTCTCCTTTCCACTTATTTCTTTCTTTTGAGTCAGAGACTTACTATATAGCCCAGGCTGGCCTCAGACTCAAAATCTTCCTGCCTCAGCTTCTTGAACGCTAGAGTTACGGGTGTGTGCCACCATGCCCACGACTTTCCCTCCACCTCTGAGGTAGTTTCTAGGCTTGTGCCGGTGTTTTAATCGGAAATATGGCAGGCATATGGGGCAACTGAAGAGCGGGATAGCTGTCACTGTCTGTCGCCTTTGCCTCATGCCTCGGTGTTTTTCCGAAGACCTGTGAATGAGGAGCTGGCATGTCACGCTCCTGAGCCCCCTGAAATCCTCAACTGCTTCTGCAAAGGAAGTGTCCTTCCATGTCCCCTGTTGTCACTGCAGTGAAGGACACCAGTCCTTCCTGTGTCACCCGAGAGCCAGGCATCCTCCAGGCTGCATCCTAACCCTTTTTATACCTAGGACCACCCAATCAAAGTATGCACAATGCATTTGTGGAGGTGTTTTGTTTTGTTGTGTTGGTCTTTGGTCACTTGGCTATCACTTCTGGCTTTCTTCCTGTGTTCATCTCATTGTTCCTCGAAGGTGTCTTCTGGTTTGCTTCTTTTGTCCCTGCTGGGTTCAAAGTCGTGGTGAGGTTTGGGGTGTATGCGTTTGGGGAAAACGTTTGATGGCAATGCTGTAATAGTAGCCCAGTTGTTATGACCAAATGAGGGACAGACCAGCTTAAGGGAGATGGGGTCTGTTCTGGCTCCTGGTTTGAGGGGATGCAGCCCATTGTTGGGGGGGAGACGTGGAGGCAGGAGTGGAGTGTAAGCAGCAAGTCACAGTGCATCTGCAGGCAGGGCAGACAGTGGTGACCGCTGGGCTCAGTTCATCTCTTCTTTCATTCTGTTCCGCCCTGGACTCCAGCGCATGGGATGGCACCACCTACATTCAGGGTGTGTCTTCCCTCTGTGGTTAGAAACCTCTCTGAAAACCCCTTTAGAGACTCCCAGGACCAGTCAGGAGGACAGCAAAGACGCCATGAACATGCTTCATATCCCAGTGAGTTAGAGGTCCAGAAGGAACAGACCGTGGGACCCAGAGTAGTGACCACAGAGAGGGAGTGCACAGTAGTGAGCTTCCAAGATCTGAAGAAGTGTTGCACCAGCAGGGTGGCTTCACTGATGCAGCTTGTTTCTGGTCCATCTCTTCTGGTCCCTCCCTCCCCACACCCAGGAGCTAGACAGATGAACAGTCTCCAGCTTAGCCCCTGTCCTACCCTTTACTCCATCCTATGCTTAGGAGAGCACAGTAGGGAGGGGACATGTGTTTCTTGTACATTGTCCACCCAGTCTGGAGGGAGGGATTCCTGATCTGGGGATTTAGAGAGTCCGGGGAGGGTATTCTGATCTCAGATTTTGGGAGTGACCATAGGCAATGTGTAGCCCGGACAGAGTTTGTGTGTCATAGACACTCGCATCCAGGAAGAGGATAGGGATGCCATGCAAAGCCACATAGCAGCAAAGTCAATGGGCAAGGGCTGGGGCATGGTCCCCGAGGAGAGTTGAATACGGGCTGACAGGACACTAGGACTTCCTGTTCAAGAATAAGCAGGACCTGTCTGGCTCCTCACTAGGACAAATATTTTGTTCCCTGGAAGCAGGGTAGGGGACAGGCGCGTGATCAGGATTTCTGAAACCTGTCTGGTGTCAGATGCTACACGCAGACATGGCGTTCAGTCTTGATTTGACTTTCCACTGTCCAAATGTAGCACCCATGCGCTGACCCACTTCATACGCATCCTGAGGTAGGTGCTGTTCTCGGAATCACTTTACAGATGAGGGGAACAAGGCTTGAGAGATGAAGAGCCCAAGACCACATGGCAGAAAAGAGAAGAACGGATGTCCAAGCTAGTCGGTTACTTCCAGAATCGGTAGCCTCAGCTAAAAGGGGCAAGTGTTTAGAGCGAAGGGTGAAGGGGGTATCCAGGGTTTGCCTCCAATGTCACTGACATCTGTGAGGTCACTGCCGGTACTCCTGTTGGGAATGACAGAAAAGGAGATACCTGGAGGCTGGTCCTTAACTGGTTTGGGCAGATGGCACTTGGGGGAGGGCAGGCTGTTTGACAGAATCACCTGCTGCCAGGAGTGACAGGCAGGAGGGCATTGCTTTCTAGAATGATTTCTAGAGCCTTGTTTCCTCCTTCTAGATCCTTCCCTTTATTTCTAGATCTTTTCTTCCAGTAAACCCAGGAACCGCCCTCTCAGAAACTCTGACCTGCCACTCACACTGAGTAAGGCTGGAGACCAATGTGTGGGAGACATGAGGGAGGGTTGAGCCCCCAGGCTGCCTTAACCTTGCAGTATGTACCCTGAGGAGTAATGGACACTGGCAGGCTGAGCTGTGTGGATTGTCAGTGAGGTGGCTCGGTGATAAAATCACTTGCCAAGTTAGCCCGATGACACGAATTGTCCTGCTGTCCTCTGACCTCTGCACTCACACAGTGGCAATCATACACTCACAACAACAACAACAACAGCCACAGTATGCCATTCATGTGCTCATGACAATAAGAACAGTTTTAGAACTCAGCGTGGACCTAGACAGCCATCCCATATCTCGTAGCTTCGGTGCACTTGGTCCTGAGCTGAGCCCTGCCAGTTCCCTGCAAGGCTGCCTCTGCGGATTACTGAAGCTCTGTGGAAAGCGCTCTGTGAAGTGCCTGGCACAGGGCGGAGCCCGGTGTGGATGGTTAGTTCTGCTCATGTTTCTAATAGTCACCTTTGTATCTGGGGTCTCTAAGGACTCAGACTCAGAAGAAGACCCGTCTGGAGTCTGGCTGCAGGTTTCCTGGCTCAGAGATCAATATATTCTCTCCACAACCACTTTCCACCCCCTACTCCCGGGACTAATGAAAACATCTGATAGACCTCCCCCCAGCAAGTGTGGAAGAGCCAGCTTCTTCTACTGGCCATGTTTGATGTCTATTTGCAGGGGCCCACTGGAGAGGAAAAGTCAATAGTGCAATTAGTGTTGGCTCTCACCTGCAAAGCCCTTCCAGCACACGTCAGGTCTTTCCCCTATAGATCTCAGGGTTTAGAAGCAGCTTTCTGGGCCACAGCTGGCTCATGAAATGGCCAAAGTCAAGCGGCAGTTGTGACCACTCTTCTGTCTGAGCCCCTCCCCAACACACAACCCCACTGTCCTCAGGGCCACTTGAAGGAGGAGAACAGCTTAGACTCAGTCATCCTCCCATGGGAGTCACGGCTGTTAACACTGTCAAGAAAAGCAACCACCTCTCCTGGTGGGAATTTTAGGGCTCCTAATATTTCATGCTGTGAATAAAATATTCTCAGCAGCCCTGGAAGGTGTGGTCATCCTGAGGAACTGGCGGTGGGGGATGTGAACTCTCAGAAGAAGTTAAATGATCTTTCTCGGGCCACCCAACAGGCAAGGGCTGAATTGGAGATTTGGACCAAGTCAATGAACTGACAAGTTCCTATTTCTGCCTAATTGGAGTAGTTGGGGGTGGGGAAGGGATGGCTTCTAAGTGCTTGACTTGCTATCCCTAAGTCATCTGCTTATTTGGGGAGAGGCCCATGGACCAACAGACTGGAAGAATTGTGTATGTATTGGCAGATAGGAAACCTAGAGCTTTGAGAATTTGTATTAGAGAAGACATTAGTGTCCCTTGGCCTGGAACTCGCTATTTCTAAATTCCACTAGGGATTTGTTGAAATGGATCTGTTTTCCAACTTTGGAATGAATCTGTTGTCATACTCAATGAAATGACCCTGGAGGAACAGGGAGTGGCTCTGGGTCTGTGTGCTGGTGTGCTGGTGTGTGTGTGTGTGTGTGTGTGTGTGTGTGTGTGTGTGACTTCAGTAATCCACCTAGCCAGGTATCCCAAACTAGACATTTCCTCAAAGCAGAGTGGGGTAGCACTCTAATGCCTAGGCAGTGTTCTTAGCCTCAGAACTGAAGACCTTGACCTTTGTCACCACTCGAGTTGATTGTAGCTCAGCATCTTATGACTTACAGTACAGGGACCAGAACAGTGTCACCTGTGCTAGAAGATATCCCCAGGCATGTTGGAGATGGTGTGTGGATTGACTGAAACCTGGCAAGGGTTAGAAAAACCGTCTCTTGCTGTGTCCTCCCTATAGAATCAACTGTGCATTGGTTAAGGTGCTGAAGCCAAGTTAAGCTATGGAAATGGGACTGACCGTAGGGAACAGGAGCGTGTGTATGCGTGTGAGCATGTGTGAGTTTGTGAGTAGGTGTGAACTCAGTGACACATCTTGTGCCGGTCTAGACTCTGGCCCTCATCTGAGATCACCTAGGGGTGACCAGCCTGTGAACGGACTCGGACAGCCACAGTGGTAGTGCGTCCCCCCACACAACTGCACCTGCTGCTTGGAAGAGTCAAGCAACTGAAAGTCGAAGGCAGGAGGAGGGGAGTGACGTTCTCCACAGAGGAAAAGGTTTGATTTGCTGTCGTTCGGCTTTGGCCTCACTCCTTCATTCTTTAGTGTTTTGCCTGTCATTGACTCCTCTGCCTCTTTTCTCGTTCAGTAAACTTTAGTGTGTTTCCTCTTCTCCACGCTCCCCACTCAGTTGAATTTGTTTTGATGCATGTGCCTGCATTTGGATTGTGCGTGCTGTCTGTGTATGTTCATTATGGGCGTGAGCGATGCGCATAAGGGAGGTTTAAACAAATGCTCTGTGCGTGAACGCTGCATGAATCAAGGAGAGAATCTCGGAGCATGCGGTTAGGATCATGTCTGTGAAAACGAACTCTGTGTTTTCTCCATTCTTCAAGCTGTGTCATGAGCAGTCATGGAGCAGCCTTCTCCCCAACCCCTTGTACGACACAGTGGGGTTTGAGATGCTACTCAAGGCTTTATGGGATGAGTGTGATTAGATGTGTGCATGACCTACCTTGCAGAATGGGAGGGCCTCCTAGGCCACGTTTTTGTCCCCTCTCAGAGAGAACAGACTTGTGTTCAGAGACCGTGGTCACTCTGCAGGACTAGTCAGTCATCCTGTGATGTTGCATTTATTTCTAGGCTTAGCAGGCATATGGGAGACCATGCTGGTTTTATAATTAAAATGACAGGAAATTTCTTCTAAAATAATCAGAGTAGCTCCCAAGGGGATTCCGTCTACAGAAAAGTAATAGTACAAGACAACCTGGTTCTTGAATGGCCAGGGTTAAGAGACCCTGGCTGTTACTGAGAACATCGAGTCTCAACTCATAGCGAGTACCCCAACCCCCCTGGGGTTTGCTAAGTTAAGGTCCAGATTGCAGGTCTGAGGTTGAGACAGACTCCCTGGGTTATAACCTACAGATAAACATCATGCCATCATCAGGAAGGAAGCTTTCTAGAAATGCCAGCTCACAGGTGTGCTTGTACCTGGATCTGTAGTCACAAGACCCCATGTATTTCCTGAGCACATTAAAGTGTGGGATCCTATGACCCATCAAACTGCTAGATGTCCTCAGAGCCCTGATGATGAGGTAACTAGAGACAGTACCTCCACAGCTCATGAAGAAGCAAGGCTTGTGTGTGTGTCTGTGTGTGTGTGCGCGTGTGCACACATGTTCTTATATGTGCAGGTACCCTTTGTGTGTACAGTTGCATGTGGAGGCTGGGGGACCACTTTGTCTTTCCTGAGATTGCAGCTGTTCTTAGATGGCCGCCAACCTTGGTTATTTATTATTATTTCTTGAGATAGAGTCTACCACTTTCCTGGAACACACCAAGTAGGCCTAGGGACTGGTCCGTGAGTTCCAGGGATCCTCCCGTCTCTGCGTTCCTCTGTGGTGGGATTACAGGTGCACACTCCCAGGCCTTGCTTTTTGATGGAGGTTTTGGGGATGGAGCTCAGGTCTCCATGTGTGCAGCAAGCACCTCGCTCCCCGGCCCCAGAACCAGAGTTTCTACTTCTCGCTCTACAGCCTACTTCCAAAGTGCTTGTGGAAGGATACTCCAGGGCTGGCTGTGCCTTCCCGTGGAAGCACTGTTGAGTCTCCAGGCTTCTCCACCCTCTGCATGCCTCTCTGACCCCATTTGCTTTTATAAACCCTGGGTCCTCTGAGCAGCTGCCTTCCTGTCTGGATTCTCTGAAGCCGACGCCAGTGGCTGGAGAAGGGACATCTATCTTTCTTAGCACCGCTGTTCCCAGGAGGTACGATTTGCCTGATAGATGTGTTTTGGCTGCAGCTAGTCAGGGTACAGTGAGAGATTGTTCAAAGTCTCAGTGTTTGGCAACCATTTAGAAAAATCGCACCTGACCTTTGGAAAGTAAATTTTGTGGGCTGGGGATATAACTGGAGTAAAGTGTCTGACAGGAAAGCATAAGGACCAGAGTTCAATCCCTGCGCTAGCTTCTTACAATGAAGGGTGCAGTGACACATCCTTGTGACCCTAGTGCTGGAGAGGTGGAGCGGGGGGGGGGTCCCGGAGCTTGCTGTCAAGACTGCCTAGCCTAATGGGCAAGTTCCAAGTCCCATTGAGAGGCCCTGTGTCCAAACACAAGGGGGATGCATGTGAGGAACAGTATCTGAGGTAAGTTGATCTTGGGCCTTTATCTTACATGCACACATGTTTACATGAACACCGCCAGAGGGGGCAGAGACAGACAGACAGACAGACAGACAGACAGACAGACAGGAACAGAGAGAGGTACCCAGGACACCGGCAGCGGGAAGGAAACTGCACAGTGATGTGTTTACGTCTCCTGGCCCTGTGGCCTGCTTTGTGGAGAAGAGGGGAGTCAAGGTTCTGGGGTGTCTGACAGCGGGCTGTGGAAGCATCACAGTTAGTAACATCCTATGGTGGCTGAAGCCATATTCTGCATCCACCTGCTTTTCTGTAGTCAGGACTTACAATGCCTGTCAGGAGGAGGCATCTGTTTCCCTTCCTTGATGCTAAGTTTAAGGCTTGCCCATACGTGTGGTCACACGGACAGCATCCATTAGTCTTCTCATTGCTACGAACAAACACTTGGCAAACTACAGCAACAATAAAAACCCTTAAGGGATGAAGGATCTTTTCTGGCTCATGGCTTAGGGGTACAGTTCATCATGGCAGAACACACAGAAGCAGCTCTACGATGTGGTGGCAGGTGCCTACGGCTGCTCACATATGGACAGACAAGGAAACCAGGGACAGGAAACAGGGTGGGCCTATAAATGTTAAGACTTGAAACTGGAGAGATGACTCAGCGGTTATGAATACTGGATGCTCTTCCAGAGGACCTGGGTTCAATTCCTAGTATCCACATGGCAGCTCATAACTGTCTATAACTCCAGTTCCAGGGGATCCAACACCCTCACACAGACATACATGCAGGCAACACACTAGTGCACGCAAAGTAAAAATAAACAAATATCACCTTGTCCTTGGTGACGCATTTCCTCCTCTACCTCCTAAAGGTTCCACACCCTTCCCAAACGATGGCACCTCCTAGGGACTAAGTGTTCAGACACCTGAGCCCTTGGAGGTCATCAACATCCAAACCCTGAAAATGGGGTTATGTGATCCTCAGGGCTGGGTAGGAAAAGTCAGCTAGCTTTTGCCTACTTCTCTCTGGATGCTGGAATTTTCAGTACATGCAGATGGCTGAGAATGTGTTGGTACTCCTGTTCGGCTACAGCCAGGCTGTCATTGGTGAATAACCTAACGTGGCCCTCAGACAGCTACAGTGCCAGCTGATGTCCTAAGATATTGTAAGAGAGCAGTGAAGTAAGAACTCCTCAGCCGGATGCCCAGAATTTCCCAAGCCAGAAGCTTGCGAGTGAAATCAATTATTTTTGGATGATTTATTGTGGAGTCACAGTAATCAGAAACGCTCTAAAAATTTTAGTTCTCACAAACAGCCTATATGTCCTAAAAACATCTTTTAAGTAAGCTTTGTTGCCTTTCGTTTTGTTTAAAATGCATTTAAAACACCCAGGAACAGGGAGTAGGCTGTGACACCGTCAAAGAAAGTACTAAAAACCGGAGGAAACACACACCAGAGACTGGAGTATGGCAGTAAATGAAAAAATATATATATATACATCCTAGCTTTTCTGCCTGTGTTTTGTTGGGGATTCTGTGTGTTCCAAAATCCCCCTTTTCCTCTTCCCAGCCTTTTAATTTTTCTCTGCCCTTCCCTCTATTTCCCCCTTTCCCTTCGTTTTTCCTTTCCTTTCTCATATAGTCCAGGCTAGCCTCCAGTCTGCTTCAACTCATCCTCCTGCCTCCACTCTCCGAGAACTGGGATTATAGGTGCACACCATCACCCAGCTGATAGGAACAGAACCCCGGGGCCTTGTGCGTGCTCGGCCAGCATCTACCAACTGGGTTTCAGCCCAGTCTCCATGTGTGTTCTTTCAATGTAAGTTCCATGCCAGGTCTAAGATGAGGAAACTGAGGATTGGGGTGTTAAGGAAAGGACTTCCCCTGTTCTGCAGAGCCAGGGCTGGATTGAAACACTGCGATTGTAAAGGATGAAGGTTGCATCATCAAGTTTCTTGGAGTCAAGAGTGCAGGCCCTTCAGGGATCCCTGGGTCAGCGCTGGAGCAGAGCGCCAGGAGAATAGTTTAAAATCCACATCCCCAAGGCCTGTCCCTACTGCTTGTCCACCTGACTAGCAAGCCTCTAGAAGGTTCTCACCCACCTCCAGCCAGAGTGCAGGCCCTTAAGGGATCCCTGGGTCAGCGCTGGAGCAGAGCGCCAGGAGAATAGTTTAAAATCCACATCCCCAGGGCCTGTCGCTACTGCTTGTCCACCTGACTAGCAAGCCTCTAGAAGGTTCTCACCCACCTCCAGCCGTGGCTTCCCCATTGCAGGCACGTATACTGCAGCCCACAAAGGGGCAGTGCTTTGCTTAGTAGCATGGAGAGCAGCTTCATGGTGGGGGTTCTGTGACCGGGAGCAGTTTCCTGATGTCCAGGGAGGTGCTTGGCATATCTTACCTCAGAGAAAGTACCCAGGGCCCATGGTGGCTTTGCAGACCTGGTTCTTGGCACACGTGGGGCCCCATTCTGCAGTAGACACAGTCTGGGCTCAGGTTGGTGAGGGCTTGGCTGGTTTCTATGGCAGTGACTACTATACTGGCACATGTTTGCCAGGCGACTCTCAGTATTCCAGGTGGAGTGGTGTGGACACAGGGCTGAGCAGAGCTGTCGAAGGCGCCTCTTCTTGGAATCCCCAAGTACACCGATGCTTAGCCTTGGACCCCACCCGCAGTTAGAGGTGAAGGCCCAGAGAAGGGAGAAGAGAAGGAAGGGCAGGAAGACATGTAGAAACAGACAGGAATTGCTTCTTTGAGATGCAAGGCTGGTCTGCTGGATTACAATAGACCGTGAAGCTGCTCGGAATGGATGTGACATAAAGCTTGACAGTATTGGAGCCTCCCAGTGGGTCAGACATCCTAGGTGGCTCTCAGCTTACAGTCACTGACTTGTGGGGTCATTGTTGAAAATTGGCATGAAGGATACCGACAGACCATGATCATATGACATCCAAGTTTGGGATTCAAATTGAGGTTGTAAGGTCCCCAATTTGGCTAGGACCTGGCTCTTGAGTGACTGTTCTTTTTTTCCCTTCCTTCCTTCCTTCCTTCCTTCCTTCCTTCCTTCCTTCCTTCCTTCCTTCCTTCCTTCCTTCCTTCCTTCCTTCCTTTCTTTTGCCTGTGGCAGAGGGAATTCCTGGATCCAGGACTGAAACAGGGATGGCTGTGGGAAGACTAAGGCTGCTAGGTACTCTAAAAGTCCTTGGAGGATCATCCTGTCCTCCTCTTCTTCTAGCTGCCACCCCATGCTCCTCATCTTGGTCCATAGTATACCAAACTAGAAGCTTGGACTGGACTTCAACCACACGCCCTCCCATGCGTCCTCCTGGCCACGCTGCAGGCATCTCTTACTGGGGTAGCTGTATGCCCCTGACTATCCTTTTGCCTCCATTCCTCTGCTCTTCTCCAGGTCCTGGGCATCACATTGCCAGGGGCACCACTTTGGCGAGCCCCAGCCTATTAGCTCAGGATCAACATTTCTCAGCCTGGCAGTGGAAGACTGGAACCTCCTGATGCTCTGGCCCCCAGCCATTCGTGCCTGAAACCATTCTGAATGAGGTTTAGGTGGAGATGGGGTTGGAGAGGCTGGGCAGAGGTTAATAGCTGAAATCTAAAAAAAAAAAAAAAAAAGTAAATTCCTGTTGCCTGTCTCCCACACTCCCACACTCCCAACACTTCCCTTTTTAATAATTGCTTTCCATTGTCCAACTAATGGAGATGTAGCCCAGGCTCGGGAGTGTGGTGGCTTCCCATGGCAGAGGTGGGCTCTCCACGGATGAAAGGATGAAGGTGAAAGATGCCTAGAGCTAGCCCATTAGCAGGCCAATGACATCCTGTCTCCTCATCCTTCCCCTGCCCCCTAGTGGAGGGAGTAGCAGCAGCATGACCTAATCTGGGTGACACAGCGGGGAGGACAAGGCACTTCTTGTCCCCTGGGTAGGTCAAGGGAGTCCCCGTTTCTGTCTCAGACCCATTTTGTTCTCAGACACTGTGCGCTGGCCTAGCCTTGACCCCACATGAGCCATTGTGTGGCACGTGAACTTTCAGCTCACGCAAGGAGCCTGAATTCGTAGAGTCTTTGTAAAACAGTATCAGAGCTGTTTCTTTACCAAGAATGGGTCCCTGCTGCCAGGAGGACAGAAGACTATACAGTCTCAGTGTCTCTTTGTCTTTGTCCAGTTGGACCTGGCTGAGGACCATCACTCGGGGCTGATTCTCCCCTTCCCAGAAGTCTGGAAGACTCTCCTAAGGGCATGCAGAAGTGGCTTCCCAGGGTCTGTCCCCAGCAGCTGAATGCTCAGCTTTCATGTCCTTTTCTTCATTTTGTTTCAGTTTTACAGAGTTTTTGGATCCGTTCCAGAGAGTCATCCAGCCGGAAGAGATCTGGCTCTATAAAAATCCTTTGGTACAGTCAGACAACATACCGACGCGCCTCATGTTTGTAAGTACCCGTGATTTGGTGACCGATATGTCCACTGTTCCAGCTCTGAACCAAATGGGCTTTGATCCTCACTGGTCAACCACTGTTGAAGGCATTAGTCAACTTTAAATAAAGAAAAAAAAAAAAAAACGATCCACCCAGTTAAAACTCACTTCCAGTTCAAGAGCAGCCCTGATGGCTCACTTGAGACTTTGTGATTGTCTTACACTTTGGGAGAGAGCAGACTTCCTTACCTGACTCATGGCGAGTGTTTCTATATATTGACAGTGTAGTGAAAACAGGATGGAAGCTAGTGACAAGAGTCCCTGTCCCTTCTCCTTTAAGGATAAGCCTGAAAGTCCATGTAGAGAGCCTTGCTAACCACACTTCTAGTTTGGATTAGGCAGTTGTTGATCACTGACAAAATGACCCTATGGTGGGCTGGGGAGTGGCTTCTTAGGCAAAGTTCTTGCCCCATGGGAGGACTGGAGATTCGATCCCCTGAACTCAAGTAAATGCGGAGTGGGTGTGGTGCCCAGTTCATAGTCTCAGCACATGGAAGGCAGAAGCAAACTACCCTCAGCAAGCATGGAAGCCAGACTAGGCCAATCAGTACACTCTAGGATCAAATATAAGATCCTACCTCAATATCTAAGGTGGAGCACCATTGAGGAAGACATCCAACTTCAACTAGAGACCTCTATACACGCTACACACACATACGTGTGCCCACACACATGTCAGCAGAAATACACATGTGTACATTACACGCCCAGACACAAACAAAGAAAAAAGCCTCCCCCATAGCCTCACCACTAGATGTTGTCTGTGGCCCTCTCCTAGAAGAACTGAGCAAACACCCAAGCAGCTGGTGAATCTAATGGGATTATTTTACCTCCTCTTCCCACGTGGCAACTACAGCCTTTTACCTTTTGATCCCTGTGTGTCAGTGCCTATAGAAAGTCAGCCTCATACAGTCCCAGCCTATGTCACAGAGGAAGGGGTCTTTATTCTCCACAGCTTATAGATCAGAAGTACCTTCCAGACAGAGGAGGGACCTTTCCTGAAGCCACGCAGCTGGTGGATGACAGTGTCAGATCCACGTAACCAACTCTGGAGGTCCGCTGTCCACCCGGAAACTGCCCTGAATGTTCCAGAGCATCTGGAACTCCTTACTGATGCCCAGTTACTCTTGGAGCATTGCCAGTGAGCCATTCTGTAGCAAAGGAAGCCGTCGCATGCTCCCTCCACTGGAAACAATAACAAAGCTTGCAGATGGGCTGCCTAGTGGCTTGAAGGTGATTCCTGTTGCCCCATCATTATGTCTGTGCTTCTGGGGACTGCGGTGACTATTCCAGAACAGTAATAGTACATATGGGGCTATTGGAAAGAAATCCCTTTATTCCACAGAGGAAAGCTTCTTGAGTAACTATGGCTGGAAAGATATTCATATCTGCAATTGAAATGCCTTCTATACTGCACGAACATTCAGGTGTTATTACAGCTGCTTTTAATAATTACTTTTCAGCTTGGAAAATAAAATAGATTTCTGTAAATCTTAGGTAAAGTGAACTATTAAGGTCGGTTGGCAGTAGAACATAACAAATACCCACATATTACAATAAGATCCTTTTCCAATTCTCTCCTAACTCAATAAATCCTAGATATGAAGGAACCAGTGTGTGGCTAATGACTTCACAGCACAATTAGGGAGAAACATCTGTTTATCACTCAGATCCATTCTTCCCAGGGTTTTGCATTTCATGTGCCGTAAAATGCAATTTGGAGATGAATGTTCACACGGGACAGCGAGAGAAATTTGTAGCTCTGGTCTAGTTTTCTAAACAATGGACTGTTTGAAGACCGGCTGCAGATGCCACAAATGTCCTGGCTACAGACACAAGTGGGGTGAGACAGTTTGTGTATCACCAGTGGTTTGGATGAGATTTTTAGGTTTGGATGAGAAGCCAAAACGTTATTCGGTACTGTGATTCTTGAGGAATCAGCATGTATTTGGCTCCATGTACTGGCTCACTCTCTAACCTTATAAGTAAGCAATGTTAGCCCTTTGCTTTGTTAAGAGTGGTTGACGACGCTCATGCATGTGGCTACAAGAGTCAGCGCAGTCCGCGAAGGCAGCAGGAGAGCAGAAGGGCCGTGTAAAGTACCTGCAGCCACAGGTAGAAAGTGTTGTCGTTCTATGATTAGATTCGTTCACCTAGATTTCATTAAGAACTTACTGTGAGCTGTTGTTTGTCAACTTTGGATTCTGGAAAACTTTCCCAGTGTCTACAGAAGACTGTTCGGTGGAGCATAGTGTCCTGTACTAATCTAATCTAGGTCAGTTTCTCTTGGAGCTCATCTGTCTGCTGTGTGTGTGTGTGTGTGTGTGTGTGTGTAAGTGCATGCATGGACACATGGCATGGTGTGTCTGTCACAGTCAGAGAATAGCTTGTGAGAGTCGGTCCTCTCCTCATTCTGTATGGGTTCCAGTGGTGGGATGCAGGTAGTGGAGGTTTAGCAGGCAGTGCCTTTACTGACTTGTCCACCTCGCTGGCCTAAATTTCATTCTTTCATTCATAAAGTCTTGGATATTTTTATGGAGGTTGGAATGTTTTCTTCTGAATGTGAATTTTCTGACTTTCTAACTAAAATGTTTTTCAAGTAATTAGTGGCTCCAGGTCAGCAGTGTGCATGCGTGTGCATGCATGGATGCATGTGTGCTTGTGTGTTTCAAAATTCCTTTGTCAAATGTAACCAGAAAAATAATAGAGTAAAGGTTTGGTGATTGAGTCGATGTAGTCCAAGGGAGAATAAGTGGTATTGACATCCTCAGAAAATCCCTAGCTTGCATTTTAACAGGAAGTCAGGTCAGGTATAGACCATACCCTCACGGACCCTGCATATATACTCTGATATAAAATAGGATCTGGAAAGTATTATGGAAATTTGATCTATTTGGCCAATGACATTTAGGATGACAAGCCCTATGGGCATGGTTTTCTCTGGGTACATGACTGGATAAAACTGAGGAGGTTGCATGCTCTTTCTCTTGGAAAGTTGGAACAAGCCTTGTGATTGCCAAGATAATGGCAGCTGGATCAGCAGCGGAGTCTACCTTGTTCTGTTTTCATGAGTTTCTTTTTTCATTACACTCCTTAATAAATTGTTGACCAGACTTTGAGGGTTCTCACTTCAGAAAAGGTCAAAGGGGAGATTCAGTAAACTTTTTGGGAGCATCATCATCATCATCATCTTCACCACCATCTTCCTCGCCACCGTCCTCATCACTATCATCTATCCCCTTCCACATCACTCCCACCATCACGAGCTACCACAGTGGCCACGGTTTCTTGAGGACAGCGCTTGTGCTCATCTCGTCTCAGTAACGCTTCTCAGGATTTCCGATGACACCATTTTGTCATCAGCTTAGTAATTTCAGGATGAAAAGCCAAAAAACTTTACCGAGGTCCTACAACTGTTAGAAGCTAGACCAGACCCTGTCAGAACACTGAGAAGCCCTTATGCTGTGATGCCACCTTTGGACTGGGGTGAGGTGGCGAGGTGGTGCCAGCATATGACACACAGGAAATGCAGACATTAAGGCTCCAAAGTGGGAGTAAAGGGCCATGGAGGCCCACTGAGTCAGGGTTTATTGGGGAATAACGATCGGGTGAACTTAGTCTGAGTTTATGGGGAAGTCTCTGTAGGGTGAGGGGCAGAGGAGGCAGGGATGGAGCCAGATGATGAGCGCCTTCGTTTTAATGCCAATCACCGTTGTTCCTCACCACCCAGTGATGGAGGAGCTGCCGTGAGCCACGCCCAGGGCTGGGTGGTAGCAATGCAGGCCTGAATATGACGTTGCTCCTATTCTAGTGGGGGCACAGACACAAACGTCAGCTGTGCTGTTCAACGCTGCTGGAAAACCTCTGAAGAGCAATTTAGACTTAAATGGGAGACTGAGAAGAGGATTCTGAGTCTTTCCCCTTGTCTTTCAAGGAATCGCCCAACTCATTTTCTTTGTCTCTTCTGGTTACAGCCAGAGCTCACTTGATTTCCTCTCCCAGAATCTTCCTGTCACTGTGATGACTTGCTAGGAGGATTTCCTATTCTTGGAAGCTTTTAAGGAAGATGGGAGCTACTCAGTGCGGAGAGAGGACGGAAGGGGAGAGACACACTTTGCTGGTGACAGACAATTTAATTTGTAGTCTCTTTTCAAGTCTTTGATGGCCCTTCCCTTGGTGACAGGTTGCCATTGTTTACCCAAAGTGGGGCCTTTGCTGGGTGTCTGTGTACGTTGGAGTTGTCTTTAAGATCACTTCGCTGCCCACTTTTATGTAAGGTGCCAGAGATGTAGGCACTTTGACCCTGTGTTGTGACATGAATGAGCCTTGATGGCCTCCTCCCTGGCTAGAATCCTGACATTGGAATGCTGTGGACTTAACTCCCTTGGTGTTAATCCTTCCTGCCCTGGTCACAGCCTCCCTCTGCAGATGGGCTGCTCCAAGCCTTGCCTTTCCTAGACAATCTGGGAGAGCATCGCGCTTTCCAGCGGTGCTGATGCAGACCCTGTTTCTAGATGGAGTAGAATCTGAACACTGAGGGCATTTCCTGTGTGGGATTCACTGGTGAACATACAAGGGGGAACCCACTTGGAGGCAGTGGTCATATTCTACTTGGGCAAGATGCCTGAGGTCCTCTGTTCTTTATTGTTTCCAACACTCTCCCTTTGCCCAGTTCCTCTACTCAGGTCAGGAGAGTTAGTGTGGAGCCCACTTTCATCCCTTGTGAGGTCCTGGTACCCTGGGGTGTACTCTGAATACATGCTACACTCATTTGGGGGTATGATGAGACACCCGGTAACAATCGGGGGAGGGGATGGTAAATCTAGACATATCTCTGTTCTGTGTGGGCTCTCTGCTCCGTCAGAGCTTACATCTTAAACTACAAGCAGGAAATGAGTGATTTATGGATTTCCAAACACAAAGCCCCCAGTGACATACTTTTTCAGCATACTGGGGACAAGTATTCAAATGCACGAAACAATGTAGGACACTGGTCCTCAACCTGTGGGTCACGGTCATTGGAAATCACATAGTTCTGAAAGGCTTAGGAACCCCCAACCATGAATTTATTTCACTGTTGCTTCATAACTGTAATTTTGGTACTGAGTGGTGTTTCGGTTCCTAAGACCATCAAAAATAGGTGTTTTCCAATGGCTGTGACCCACAGGTTGAGAACTGCTGATGTAGGGGTTTTCATCCACACCGCCGTGCATGGCCAGGACATAGGCATTAGACTGGTGCCCCTCCTGTTGCTAGGACACAGGAGAGATCATACCCTGTAGCTGGCCACAGATACTTCTGTTTGGGGATGGAGCTGGGCGCTCTGGCAGGTTGCAGCGCTTTCCTGGAGCTCTTAAAGTGGGGGAACTGAACTGTCCCTGGGCCCACCCTGTGCTTAGTACTGGCTCAGTAAGCAGGTGATTGGTGGTCATAAAAATGATCACAACAGCTCCGACTCAGGAAGCTGCAGAGTGGGTACAGTGAAGGCTGGTTTGGGCAGAGGCAGCGGGGAGGGAGACCTAATTAAAAGCAGGAGATCTGTGGCTGGGAATGATGTTTAAAGAAAGGTCCTTGTCATGGGTCCCCGTGACTCCCTAGCTCTCATTCCTGGCAGTGAGCCTGCATGTTTCTTACCTGATGCTCTATTCCCTATTTGGACCAAAACATCCTACTCTAAAATCCCTTCTACCAGCCTTCGGGGCCTCATGGGAAAGCCTTTTCTGTTCGTATATCATTTGGAGTTTTATTTCTGTTTACACACGTGGGAGCATGTTGGCTAGGGTTGTCGCTCAACACTTTTTTCTGTTCTGTGTTATTCTATTAAATCTTAACTTGGTGGTGTTGTCCTTACAGGCCACTATTTGATGAGTTTCTCTCTCCTCTTTGGTAGCATGTGGCGTGAACTATACTTAGAGGTTGACGTTTGCATTTGGAGTCAAAAAGGATACTTGAGCCGTGGCTGTGGTCTTAGCTGTGAGAAGGTGATACTCCAGATGTTGGTTTTCAGGGTCTGAATGTGAAGATGTACTTCTCAATCAACAGTGTCAGGATTGTTTGTTTGAGATACTTGTTTAAAAAAAAAATATGATCCTCAGTCCCCAGACCAGTCGCATAAGTTTGTCACCATACCAGCAAGCTCTGGGGCTATTGAGCTATGAGCAGTTGACTTCCAGGTTCTGTCAGTGATTTTCAAATAGCCCATGTCATCCAGAATCATTAACTACTAAGGGTACAACCCGAAATCAGTAACTACCTCTCGTGGTCACAAAAACATGTCGACAAATAAGAAGGAAGGCTTTTTGGTGTCTCACAAGTCATCTCTGAAGGTGGAAACCAAAGAGGGGTGTTCTTAATAGTTGAGTGAAATGGGAAGAAGCTGTTTTGAAAGGTCATGGTCATGTGCATGAATTCAGTCCATGACTTTGTCTTATGAGGAACCTCTTCTGTGAAAGGCAATGTCTCTTCTGAGCATGTTAAATAAACCTAAGCGGGAACATGAGGGGTCTATAGTTACTACCCCTTCCTATCACTTCCTGATTGATGCAGTGTTCATTCCATTCAGACACTGTTGTCCTTAGATGTTACGCATGAAGAATTAAGTAAATACTTTCCCTCCTGGTGGCACCAGTAACTAAAGAAACTCCATATTGGAGGCAGAAAACTTGGTTTAGAAGATCAGCCTTCTAACTTAGAAACTGTGTGTCTCCAGGCTGATCTCTGAACCCAAGAAATTGTCTCAGAGCCATCATGAGCCTTAAATACTTCTAATACAGGAACGGTCTCCTAGGGTGTTTTATGATGAGCCTGACTGCATGTGAACCCCACCACCTTCATTCCAATGTGTATTTGGGTAGATGTACCTTAGTTACCCTCCTTGTTGCTATAGTCAAAGACCTGGTGAGAAACACTTAAGGGAGAATCGATTTATTTTGGCTTACAGTTTGAGAGGATACAGTCCATGATGGTGGGGAAGTCACGTCAGTAGAAGCAGGAGGTGGCTGGTCATGTTGCATCTGAGTCAGGAAGGAGAGAGAGAGAGAGAGAGAGAGAGAGAGAGAGAGAGAGGGGGAGGGAGAGAGAGGGGGGGAGAGGGGGGGGGAGAGAGGGAGGGAGAGAGAGAGAGAGAGAGAGAGAGAGAGAGAGAGAGGAGTGCTGGGATGCAGTCTCTTTCTCTTTGTCATTCTGTCTGAGACCCTACCCACAGAATATACTGCTCACAGTTAGGTTGTGCCTTGCTACATGAACTAACACAATCTGGAAACTCCCTTACAAACATATCTGGAGGTTTGATTTCCAGGTGATTCTCTACCTTGTGAAGTTGGGAGGAAGAATTTGTATGAAAGGACTCCCTTCTAACCTAAAAGTAAAAAAAATGGATATTCAACAGAAGAGCTTCAAAAGGGAGCAAGTTGATTGACTCTCATTAAAAAGGTTTACCCTCTCATGTTTCTAGGGAGGTGAAACCAGAGCCTGCAATCATACACCCTACACACACACACACACACACACACACACACGTCCAGTGTTTCCAGGGTTTACTGCTGCCAATGAACTATCATAATTATACACCATTCTTTACTCTTTAAAAAGCTCCCACTTTCAATGTGGCTCCCAGCAATTACAAATCAATTAGAACCTGCAATCAGACCTCCAGCCTTCCAAGCCTGTATTTTCGCTCAGTAGAGACAAATTGCCCTTCTTTGTTTGAGGTCAGTTCGGTAAGGTCATTTGACTAGCGAGTTGAAGTTAACTGAGACTAATTATGAACTGCCACATCCAAAGCCAATCAGAGTCCTCACGAGGGCTTATTTGTTGTTTCTTCCAGGCAATTTCCTTCCTCACACCCTTGGCTGTTATTTGTGTGGTGAAAATTATCCGGCGGACAGACAAGACTGAAATTAAGGAAGCCTTCTTAGGTAGAGTATTCACAGTTCTTGCTTTAGGGGCTGGGGATGATCTTAATTAGATAATCAAATCTGAAAAAAAAAATCTCATTTACACCCAACTAATTTTTTTTCCTTTGGTCAAAATTAAACTTTGGAAAAATAAGACAACATAAGCTTAGAAGGTGTTGAGTCCGTGTAAAGTAGACGGCACTCACAAGGAGAGATTCTCAGAAGGTGCCCAGTGTGCCTGCATGTGCATGGACCACACACGCACGTACATGCACACACATGCATAGAGAGAGAGAGAGAGAGAGAGAGAGAGAGAGAGAGAGAGAGAGAGAGAGAATGTCAGTAAATCCTCCTACTGGGATGTTTTAACAACCAAGGTAATATAACCTGTGCCTAAATCTCTAGCTTTTTAATCTTCTGGAAAACTAAATTGGATATGTATATACTTTAAATAAGTTATCTAGACTTTTATGCCCAAGCTTGGGTTTATTATATTCTGCGCACTTAACCTTCCTCTGGGGTGGTTAGCCTGGAACCTGAGGTTCCTCTCCTAAGGGATGTGTTTGTTAATCACTGGGCTTACAGAGATGAAAGCGTCGCATGACACTCCTCTCTTTCTCAGAGAGGGAGCGTGAATGAGGCAGAGTGTGTGTCTCAAGGACGAAGAATAGAGGCCATTTTTTTTTTTACAGAACCAAGCTTTAGTTAAGTCTGTCTGGTTGAAAAGAATAATGTTAAGTTTCCCTTTTCAAATTAGCTCAAGTAAATCATGGGTTTAAAGACGGAGCTAAAATAAGCGATTTTATCAACTCCAAGAAAAGGAGGGGATAGCACAGCAGTGCCCCCTGGGAATGCAGCAGGAAGAGAGCGGGAATGTCAAGCACTTATGGCCAGCTCTGCCTGAAGCATGCCCTTCCTCACCTCCTTCCATTTCCGGTCTCTTCTCCTGCCGGGACTCCATTTCTTCTGCCCCAGACCTTTGCTTCCTGTGAGGCCTGGGCCCACAGCAGTGCTGCTCTCTCCCTGCGCACCTGACTGCTCTGCCCTAGTGGCCACCACTGCGTCCACGGCCTCTTGGTCCCAGTCTCCCAGACGGAGACTTCAACTCAGTTGTTTCTCCAGGCTGAAAACAGAGCCATCTTGACTCTGACCAGCTTGCCGTTACAGGCTCACTCTGGTCAGGTCAGGCGTGTGCCCTGGGCTACTAACCTGTAGACTGAGAGTTTGGTCGCATGACTGTGGTCTCTTTGGACAGAAAGTTTTCAACATTTTCATGGGGGGGGGGCATTGGCACCTTACCATACCTGGCTCTAGTGGCAGGGAAGTATTTGGATGGTCATTACTGTGGTTCTTAGAGCATCCTCTTGGGCATCCTCTCTGTTGGTTTGGGAACCCCTTACCTCACTTTATGTTGTAGTTGATTCCTTACATAGAGTCCAAAGATAAATGACAGTGGGTAAGAATGGCTGTCATAGTGTGGCTATAGTTACTGCTGGCTATGGAACTGTGTTCCTGTGACATCTCTAAGCAGCCCTGGCTACCTCCTCTACACATTTTCAGTCCTGGCTAAATCTCCCTTAGGGTGGCACTTCAAAATTGAGGACCATACTCTGCCTCCTGTGCGGTAACTAAAAAGGAATTATTGGCTGTTCTGTTTGCCGAAATCAATGAGTTTCTGTCCAGAAAGTGACGGAAAGCCAGCAGTGTGCACAGAGGTTGCAAACAACCCACACTTGAAGGAAAATTTGGAGACGGGAGGGCAACCTTAAACATCAACATCAGAAAACAAGGCGGTTTCTAATCAAGCCTGGAATTCCGAACTCTCTCGGGGAGGGGAGGACCAGTGTCCTGTCGTTCTGTACTGAGGGTATTTAGAAGATTTTAACCCAGGCGCTTACACCTGAGCCCCGAGTTCCCCTCTGCTACATACAGAGAAGAATGGCAGCGTTTTCCCTGTACAGCATCTAGCTTGTAGGTATTCAGGCTACAGACTTGCCAGGAACCCTGGTATGGAAAGATTGGAGTACTGGACTGCCTAAAACTACATAAATAATACCAGCAGAAGCTCTCAAATCCTCTGGCAGGCCCATAACCCTCCATGCCCTCAAAACAAGCCCCTAGCAAGCCAACCCACAGGAAATGCCACTTTGAATTTCTTCATCAGCCAGTCTTGTTTGTGTTTCTGATCCACCAGTCAAAATGGTGCTGCCAGATGCTGTAAAAACACCACATGAATTAAACCTGTGGGGCTCTCCTTAGTCAGCAAGAACTCTTGCCTGGGGCCATGCATTCTCTTGCCTTCCCAGCCACCAAGCATCTGATCAGAGCCCTGCCTTCAATCTAGAGAATGAGGAATATAGGATAGATACCTCACAAAGGTCCCTGCATCAATACCCTGTCATTTGGATGCCCTCTCCTCAGTACCCTGTCAAACCACATCATTCAGATAAAAATTAATCAGTACCATGTACTTCCAGGATGCTGAAGCAACTCTCGCTCTCCCGAATGTCATCATCCCAGCTTCCCATCCTTCTCCGTCTCTTTTAGGCGTGCAGATCATACAGCGCGTCTGCTGGCATTTTCCAGCTCACTTACTTCAAACCTTTGCAGAGACTGCAATGTCTGCAAGCCCACTCAGCCCCGAGTGTGTATGGGGTGTACTGGGCTCTGGAGCAGTGGAGCTGTGTATGAATTCACTAAGATTTATGCGGGACAGTGAAAGATCAGCCAGTAATGCTTACTCACAGATGGCTGACCCTCACTGAGGCTGTGCTCCCAGGATGAGAAAGAACAGAACTCCCCACGAGAGCACGGCAGGGCCAAGCCTAATGGGAAAGCCCACCACTGTCATTTCTGTGCTGCCTCACAGTTTGTATGTGGTCAGGACTCTCTGGGAGAACTCAGTCAAGACAGTGTAGAGGATTTTCTCTCTTCTGCAAAAGAGGCCTCTCACCTCTTCCCTGAGCTTGTGGAGGAGAAGGGAGCTGGCCTTTCCGGCAGGAAAGATCTGTTTGTAGAGACTGTCGTCACTGGATCTTCCCACATTCTCCAGACTTAGAGCCAGGCTTTCCAGGCTCGCACATTTGGCATTCCAGCGGCAGTACTGTGATACTGACTCATGCTCAGCTCTCCAACAGGGCCTGTCCCTTTCCCCACGCTGTTCGTAAACAGCCAGGAATGCTCCCTCTCCACTCAGGTGTTTAGTTTTCCCTTTTCATCTCAACACATCCAGCTAAAAGCATGCACGCTGGTGGCTGTGATGGCTAGGCCACAGAACCTTCTGCTTGTAGAAGGACTCCTCTGTCTCTCTTGATGAGAATGAATCACTCGAGGCAGGGCCTTCCTGAAAATGCCCCTCTGCTACACCCATTTTACACGAGTCCCTGCTGGTATCAAGGAGCTGATATTTGCCAAAGAGAAATGGTAGCCTACGTGTTTTTATTACTCAACAAAGCAGAAGAGGGTCTCCCTGAGTTTCTGTTGCTTCTGTAAGGCATCTGGCCTTCATCACACTGATTGTGATGACTCTACCTCTTAAGTCTTCTTAACAAACTGTAGCAGGGAAGGTCAAGGTTTTTATAGGAAAGGATATGATCCATGTTGCTGCCCCTTGTGTTTAGTCTGACCCTTATCTTAGCAGGTTTCCAGGCTGCTTGGAGAAGGTCCCTGGGATGTATATTTTAAAATAATGTATTCTAGAAATTCTTGCTGGTTTAGATTACAAAAGTTACCTTCTGGACTCTCTGCCCTCTTGGGAACAGTGATGGACAGCTGTTGGTAGGTGATGGGTCAGGGATGACAGAGGCCTGGTGAGGCTGTCCTGCTCTTCAGAAGGATTCTGGCAGCAGCTCTGATTCGAATTATGTCTGAGGAAATTGCCAGGAGGAAATAAAAAAAAAAGAAATTCTACATGCCGTTGTATTAAATCTGTTTATATCAGGCTAGCAAGTGATGGATGGGTTTGTTTGGGAGGCTGAAAATTCTGGTCATGAAGGAAAGATTTCATATCATAGGAATGTGGCATTTTATGGGACAACCTCCATAGTCCTTCCCCAATTATATTTTGCTCTAGTAACAAAGCTTCACTATGTTTCTAAAGTATTATTTAACAACTCTGTGGTCATAAATTAAGTGTAATTATAGGTGATGACAACAATAATAATAATGAGAGTGATGGCTGATGGCCATAATAATGGTGGTGGTCACCATGGTGATGGGTGACAATAGTGGTGATGATTATGGTGACGGTAGTGATGATGATGATGGTGGTGGTGACGGTAGTGATGATGATGATGATGATGATAGTGATGGTGATGATGATGGTGATGGTAGTGATGATGATGATGGTGATGGTGATGGTAGTGATGATGATGATGATGGTGATGGTAGTGATGATGATGGTGGTGGTGACGGTAGTGATGATGATGATGATGATGATGACGGTAGTGATGATGATGATGGTGGTGACGGTAGTGATGATGATGATGGTGATGATGGTGACGGTAGTGATGATGATGCTATGTTAATGATAATGGTGCTAATGATGGTGATAATGGCAGTGGTGGTTACAGTAATGATGTTTTTTTATTTTAAATGTGAGATCCAACAATTTTTTTCTGTCTGTTGGTTTTGTTTTGTAGCAGTGTCCTTGGCTCTTGCTTTGAATGGAGTCTGCACAAACACTATTAAATTAATAGTGGGAAGGTAAGTTCCAAGAAGAGACAAATGATGGCTTATACTACCAAGTTAGCCTGCATGGGGACCATGACACTGGGTAGGACAGATTCTAGGGTGTCCAGTTTTCCCTTAAATTGTTGCCCTTCTGGGATTTCTGACCTCCAGTACAGCTTTTCTTTCCATTGAATTATGAGCTCACTATTTTAAGGAGGAATTCACTAGCACGAGAGTGTCCCCTGGCTGACTGATCACACTTTCTTCTGGCCAAAGCCTGCTATTGGCCTTTCCAGAGCCATCCATTGCTTTCCCAGCACCAGGCCGGGCTTCTGCACTTGTCAGTTTTGGCCTTTAGCAAATTAATAAGATCACTTCTATATTGCAGTTTCCTTTGGGGCGAGATGTATGGGCTGGCATTTCAGATCTGCCTTTCCGCCACACTCCTCTTACTGCTCCTGAGAAATGATGTCTGGTTTCCATTTCCTCTCCCTTCTCTCCGGCTGCTCCGGTAGAGAGTCAGTCTCTGGGGAGAATGAGAAGCCCCAAGGCCTCTCAATACTACAGCAGACTTGAGCTCCAGCTTCTAGCTCCTGGCCTTGAACAAACAAGATTCCATTACAACCTCAGCAACAGGGTGCTAGGCTAGGCATCAAGGAGTGGAATATGGGCAAACCTGGGTTAATAAAAGACCCTATACTGCAATGCCCTTCTGGATCCCTCCATGCTTAGCATGTAGTTGGGGTCCAGATAAAGTGCTGATTCTAAGGGCTTACCCCCTGGGGTTCTGGTTAAGTAGATGGACAATCGTTGCCTTGGAGAAACACTGGCTGAGTCCGAGAAACACAGCACAAGAGCGGGTCTGATAGATCCCAGAGCTAGGAGGTTCAATGCATGAATCCATTCGGGGCAGGAGTGACCCAGTGTGCATGGGTAAAAGGGAGGTGTGCTGACAGCTTTAGCAGGTGTCACCCGTGTTATCCACAGGGCGATCTTGGCTGAGTTGCTACAGACTAGTGGGCTGGCACACCTCCACACTGGAATCCTTACTTGAGTAGGGCATTTCAACATGTGGTCAAATGTTAGGCACAGGATTCAATTCTGCAGCTTTTATTTGCTGATCACAAGTGACCTTGGCAGGAGTGTCAGCTCCTTCAGAGCCCTGACCCTGCCTCAAGGATTGGCATAGGCATTATATGACCTGGTGAATGTGCAGCGCCTGGCCCTGCACCCACATTCAAGGATAAGTTAATATTAGCCGTGGTTCCCTTGAATGGTTTAGCTTCAGGGCCAGAGCCACCCTTCTTTCATCCAGAGATCTCTGTCCCACTTCTGCTTTAGGTCAGAGACACCAGCCTAGATTACTGAACTCCTCATCCTGTGTGGCTGAGTCGTCAAGTTTCCCAGCCAGGCTGAGGGCCACAGATTGAGGCAACTGGTCACCAAAACTTGGCATGTAGGGGTGTCATGTCCCGGACTCTCAGAAACGGGGGAGGGGCAGGGTCTAGATTGGTGGAACAGTAGATAAAGATAGGACGTTCTTTCTCCTTTGCTGACACCATGCTTAGGTACCTCAGGAAGTCCCACTACTTAATGCTCAAGACCTCAGCTTTGATGGGGTATTGGTTTCCCTTTACGGACATGGAAATGGGAGTGGGGAAGGCTGAGACCTCCCTTTGGCTGCAAAACTAGCTCCAGTTCCCATCTTTCTGACCTCCAAAGCCTGAGAATGCCCCAGCAACTGTATTCAGAGGATTCTGGGGGAAACTCCTATTGTTGATGAAGAGGGGGCCTTGCAGAGGGGCGGGGGTTGTTGGGGGGAAGGGATCAGCTTGGGGTTTGTTGTGATGGCAGCGTTGTATATTGAAAATGTCCATGGTGTCTTTTGTAGACCTCGCCCCGATTTCTTTTACCGCTGCTTTCCAGATGGGGTGATGAACTCAGAGATGCACTGCACAGGGGACCCTGACCTGGTGTCCGAGGGCCGCAAAAGCTTCCCCAGCATCCACTCCTCCTGTAAGTCCAAGGCGAGGGCGCTTTTGTTCTCCTGCTCAGTTTTTTTTTGGGGGGGGGGTGTTTAAATGAAGAGAATGGTTTGGGTACCTGAATGTCAGCACGGTGCAATTTTCTTCACTGTGGGGTAGATGGCTGAGAAACATAACATTCCAGGGGCGGTCATGGGAGCTGGCGGTCAAGGCTTTGGGCTTTACCTAGTGTCGCATATGTTGCTTCTGTGAGCTTGGAAGGATGTGGCATGTGACAGCTCACCCCTGGATGGTATGACTCAAGAATTTGACAGTGCAAAGGGAGCTTGCGAAGCTCCTGCACGCTTCTGTTCCATTCGGCATTGTGTCTAGTATTTTTTCAAGTGAAGGTGAACATATATATATATATATATATATATATATATATATATATATATATAACATGTATGCATACACATAAACACGATGCCTATGAAAATGTGTATGCTCACATGTACCTCTATAAATATATAGTTTCACTGTAGGCACTGGAGCCTGGGTCAGCCTGACACACAGACTAATCTGAACCAGCAGCAGCATGGTAGAGCAGGAAAGCCACAGGTCTCTGAATTGTGACACATCCTGGCTCTGCCTGGCTCTTCTGAGCCTCGGGTCCCACTGTGTTTAATGGAGATAGCAATGCCTTTGTTCTCAGTAGTAGTGGGGGTTAAAGTCAGAGATGATGCTTATGAACATTTCTGGAGGTCCATTGTTTTATTTAGTCCCCCAAGTATAAGGCACTAAGGGGCTGGGCTTGTCACCGTCGCTCTCCCGGTTGTCATTTATGACCGGGGCTGGTGTTTCCAGTCACTGAGTGGTGTTTAGAGAATGCTCAGGCACCAGGCACTGCTGCTGGGAATCCAAAGCCAGATAAGACCAAATCCAGCCCTGGAAGTCCACAGGGGTAGCAGGCTGTCTGTGATGTTGTGGATGTTGGGGGATTGGAGACAGACTAAGGCTGCAGGTGACTGACTGCCTGGAATGAGAAAGGCTCCTGTCAGACTCTGAAGTCCTTGGTTTGCCGCGGGTCTAACCATTGTTTACTTTTGGCAAGCCTCTTACCTTAATGGGATTTCCCCCAAATCCTGTGCTAAAGGTGCACCGTACCAGTTAGTGGCTGAATTGAGAAACATCGGACATTTTCCCCAGAGATACCGGAAAGTAGGGTCTGTTGATGAGCTATGGGAGTGACACACACTCTAAGGGATCATTGCCAGCCCTGTTGCAGCACCGCAACCTTCCAGGTTGGGGCTGATCTCTTCTTAGACACAAAACAGGCTCAGACAGGGTCAGCTGCTGATCTGAGGAAGGCGGCCTCGGGCATGGTGGTGTTTTCGGCCTTTGGAAGATTTACTGCAATTCAGTGTTCATATGCCGTGTTAGTTAATGCCTCGTTTCCTTCTCCATAGCTAAGAAGATTATGGCAAGTTGAATACTGTCCCTCTTCCTCTAAGTAAACCCAGTCCTTAGTCCTAGAACTTAAAAACATGACTTTATTTTTTTTAAGGGTTGTAGTTAATAGTACTGTAATAAATATTAGAAATTTGCCAAGGGACTTACTTCAGGAGTTCTCAACACACACACACACACACACACACACACACACATGCACGCACACACCCTGACTACATAAGAAAATGGATGTGTTAAATAACTGGACTACTCTGACCATTCTCCATGCATGCTTTTTGCTTTAAAGAAACCTTAGTGTTTAATTACCAAAGGGAATAAAACCCCACTAGTTAAGGATATTTAGGTAAACTCTTAGATTTAGGATATTCCCCCAAACCAATGATAGATGTTCTTTTTCAAAGAACTTATTTAGCTTTATTTTTTTATGTGCATTGGTGTGAAGGTATCACATCTCCTGGAACTGGAGTTACAGACAGTTGTGAGCTGCCATGTGGGTGCTGGGAATTGGACCTGAGTCCTCTGGAAGAGGAACTGGTGCTCCTAACCCCTGAGCCATCTCACCCGCCCCAGTAGATGTTCTTATGGGAGACAGGCAGAGGATATTGGAGATAGAGGTGGGGAGAAGACTAAGTGAAGACAGCCCGGGATGGAGCGATGCAGCTGCAGACAGGGAACACCTGGATCCGCCAGAGCTGGGAGATGCTAAAGGACTGGTTCTTCTGTAGAGCCTAGAAGTGTGGCCCTGCTGACGTCTGCATTTTCAGTTTAGGAATTCTGCTCTCCAGAGCTATTCGGGAATGAGTGTATGTTCTGTTACCATATTTGTGACAGCTGTGTCAGCGGCTTAGGACATTTATAAACAGCCAGATCCAATGCCATAAGCCCAAAAGAGTGGGCTTCAGAGCCACCATACACTGCTTTGCGATGCCACTGAAGTGCCAATGCCAGGACATGGGGAAAGAAGAACGTGTAGCCCAAGGTTGCTCTGGGCTTAGGTCAGAATGAGAGAGTGCTATTCTCAGGTCACATGTGAATGTTATGTTTTGTGGTCGGGTGCCAGTTGCAAGGGTTCCTGCTATATTCGATTATTATGCCCTTATTTACTGTCAAGAGTTCCAAAGCTGTAATGTTTTAAGAGATCTGGAATAGTATTTAAGGTGGGGGTCAGCTCCTATAGGTTCTCCATCCATTTCATTGTAGGTAAGCTTACTCAAGTCCTCTCTCGTTGATGTTGTGTTGTTTCTTGTAAATGTATGTATTGTGTGTGTACATACACATGGGTGTATATAATCATGTGCACATGTGCACGTGTGTGTGTGTGTGTGTGTGTGTGTTGCATATGTGGAAGCTAAAGGCTGACATGCAGTATCCTCCTTGGTTACTCTCTGCCTTATGCTTTTTCCTGGAGCTCAGTGATTGGGCTAGGCTGGTTGAATACAAAGCTACCGAGATCCACCCTTCTCTGCCTTACTGGTCTGGCATTCCAAATATGCATCCCCATGCCCAGCTTTCTTTTTTCTAAAATACGGACCTGGAGATCCTAACTCAGCTTCTTATACTTGCCTGGCAAACACCTTACTAACTGAGCCATCTTCTTATCATTATACTTCTTGATTACATTCTGCCCCCCACAGAGACTTACTGCTAATGTTACATTCTAAAGGGTTTTTAAAAGTTAAGATCACAAGGAAACAAAACCTTTCCTAAAATAGAAAATCTTAATCCTGGCTTTTCAAACATTTGACTGAGGACGGTAGCCACAGCTTAGTGTCCGCTGGTGCATTTGAACTTGGGCAGGAAGTAGCTCTCATGTGTATACCTCAAGCGGGCAGACTCTGGACCTTAGAGATTAGTAGACAAGTCTTAAGGAAATGCTTATTTTAGATGTGTGTTCTCTCCTCCTCTGCCAAAAGCTGGCTGGCTTTCTCACAGGCTTCCTCTGGCTGCCTGCCTTGCAGATGTGGCAGGCAGGGCTATGTGCTCAACAGGCTTTTGGGCAGAGACTGTTATAGATGCTCCTTAAGATGCTAGCTCAGTCTTGCTGGCAGACGAGATGTCCATCACAGTCTGGGTTTTGATGACGTTGTTTGCATCTGTGCTCTTTCCCCTACTTGTGACCAAGCAGAGTTAGCTTGAAGTGAGCTGCCTTATCCAAAGCGAAAGCCATCAGTGCTGTGCCCTGGGGTTCTTATTGTCACTCTTAGGACGCCTCATGATTGGTGTGGCTTTTTACTCCTCAGAAGGGATGACCTCAGCGGACCCCATTTTGTTACAAATACTCTATGTTTCTTACAAGATCAGTTTTCTAGTCTAGACTTGAGTGACTAGATGAGGCTGATCCCAGGCTAAAGAGACGTGGGCCGGGCTCCTCTAGTCACAGATTGCTGGTAGCTGGATGTCATCCACATTCTTATATCATCCCGGGGAACGCTTGGTTTTTCTTCAGTCTTAAGAACAGATATCAGTTTGTTTTGGAAAGAAAAGAGCTTGGTCTGAATCTCCCTTATGTAGCTGAATG
Organism: Alexandromys fortis; assembly: GCF_014885135.2. Taxonomy (NCBI): domain Eukaryota; kingdom Metazoa; phylum Chordata; class Mammalia; order Rodentia; family Cricetidae; genus Alexandromys; species Alexandromys fortis. The sequence continues at coordinate 2,582,617 of NW_026068042.1, forward strand.
GCTCTAGTGTGGTGTGTTCATGCAGCAAGCAGCAAAGCCCATAGCAGCATCCTCAGGGGATTTGCTCTGGGAGACGGCCTGGGTTTCCTTGACTGGAAGAGCAGAGACCACAACTGCACAGAGCAAGTGGTTTGAAATTTAGAATTTAAAGAAGCGTTAGCATTGCGCCTTCTCCAGGGGCTGGATATGAGAGTGTTCAGAACAGGGAATGGTCTCAAGTTTTGATTGGCTATCAGTTCAGCTTTTGGGAGGAGGGAGAAGTCGGAGATAGCAAATCATGGTCCTGTCAAACTGTCAAGAAACCTCTGTCCTGAAAAACATAGTGGTTGTCAAGAACTCCATTCCCCCTCTGGTGAGAGCAATAGCATCCAGGTGTCAGCACGTGAGCCACTTCCAGCCACTGCTCCTGTCTCTAGTCACTCTGTCCTGGAGCGTCAAGATGCCCGTTCATCCTCTTGTTGTCCACAGCGGCTTTCGCTCTACAGTGGCGGGGCTAAATAGTTGTGAAAGGAACATAGAGCCTGTGGAATTATAGTGACGATCTGCCCTTTGTGAAGAAAGGTTAGCAGCTTTGCTGGTGCCAAAGCAAGAGTCTCACAAAACATCGCTAAGGCAGGATACCTATAATTGCAGAAAGAGGGAGGTAGCGGACAGAGGGATTGTGGGACTGAGAGCAGTCTAGACTGCATAGCAAAACTCGTCTTAAATCAGCTGGGCTGGTTAGGATTTTTTGTCAACTTGACACAAGCTAGGGTCATCTGGAAAGAGGGAACCTTATTTGAGAAAATGCCTCTGTTACAAGATTGGCCCGTAGACAAGTGAGGACATTTTCTTGACTAGTGATAGATGTAGACGGTGCCATCCCTGGGCTGGTGGTCCTGGGTGCTGTAAGAAAACAAACTGAGCAAGCCACGTGGAACAAGTCAGTAGGCAGCACTCCTCCATGGCTTCTGATTCAGTTCCTGTCTCTGGGATTCTGCCTTGTCTTTCTTCCCTGCCTTCCCTCAGTGATGGGCTGGGATGTGGACGTATAAGCCAACTAAACTGATTCTTCTCCAAGCTGCTTTTAATCCTTGTGTTTATCACAACCATAGAAAGGAAACTAGGACACCATCCTACCCACTAAGCAAACAAGCAGCTATAACAAGACCAGTGCACTCCAAACACACACACACACACACACACACACACACACACACACACACGGATGGTCTTGTTCGTTTGTTTGCTTTTTAAATGGTACTGGGGATGGAATCCAGGGCCTCAGTATTGTCAAGCAAGTGCTGTCCCACTGATTTGCATTTCCAGCCCGGGAAGTCTCATTTTTAAACAACTCTGCATAAAATAGGGCAGCCATGGCTTATGGTACGGGATGCATTTTTATGGCAGAGAAGGTATAAAAGCATATCAATTACAGCTGACTTTGTGAGCCCTTGGCCTTTAGTGGATACTGGGCTGCACACTGGGTAGAAAAGGCAAGGATGAAGTTGACTGTGTCCTTCCTGAATATGAAGGCAAACTCTAGAGTTGGGATGCCGTGTGATGCAAGTGGGGGTTGATGGAGGAAGGTCATTGGCTAATAAAGAAACTTCCTTGGCCCATTTGATAGGCCAGCCTTTAGGTGGGTAGAGTAAACAGAACAGAATGCTGGGAGGAAGAGGAAGTGAGCTCAGACTTGATAGCTCTCCTCTCTGGGGTAGATGCGATGAAGCTCCGACCCAAGATGGACGTAGGCTAGAATCTTCCTGGTAAGTCACCACCTCGTGGTGCTACACACATTAATATGGGCCAAGCAGTGTTTATATGAATAGAGTTTGTGTGTTGTTATTTCGGGGCATAAGCTAGCCAGGCGGCTGGAAGCCAGGTGGCAGCTCCTTCAACAGTGGGGACCTACAAAGGGAATCTGGGGCAGGGACAACTTCCAGGAGGGAAATCTCCATGGTTTCTCACCAGAGAGTAACATGAGTTATGTATCTTGAGGTTTTTATGCTCTTAGCGTGGAAATTCAGGTTATCAGTCATTTCCACGAGGGTCCCCAGGTCGCAGTGTGCCTGAGGCACGTGTGGGGGAGGTGCTTTTTAGGGCTAGCCTGAGTTACATGAGATCCTGTCTTAAAATAAAGACACTTAACTTTTGCTCCCCTGCCCCTTTGTGACTTCTTAAGGACCCATTCTCTACCACTGGTCACCTGGAATGGCGTATCCCACTCGACTTCTATTTCTGTATTTATTGTCCTGGTCACTGGATGTGTCTTTTTAATTGGGAATTTTGTCGCTCCTATTACTGCGCCCCCTGTTTCTTTTCTAGGTCTGTATAGGCAGATACCAAGTCACTCTTTCGTTATCTCTCCTTTCCTGTTGTCTGTCATCTTTGTCGGCTTTCTATTCACCTTCTTGGAGATTTAAAACCTACAGAACCATATAAAGTTCTATAGAATTGGCATTAATTTTTTTTCTATTTTTAATTTCTAAGAGCTTTCTCAAACTTGATATTTTTAACAAATTTAATACCTTGTTCTTTTTCTCACAGACGGGATAACTCTTATCTCTGTGTGTCTGGAGTTTCGCCTTGCCTTCTCTATCTCCTCACCTGCTGCTCTGTTCAGAGACCTGGTGTTCTCAGCCGTGTGTTCTAACTTAAGGATGGATGAGCAAAGCTACTTAGACAAGGCCCATTAGCACTGCCAGTGACTGGGAGGGAGCAGCACTCAGTCACAGGCCCTGCTTGTTAGCATCTGGCCTTCGCCCTGAGTCTGTTGCGTCCTCAGGGACAGCTCCCTGTTTTTTTCCAGAGGTGTGACAGAGCTCTAGGTGCTGTGCAGGAGACCTTGGTGCTTCTTGGGTTACCCACTAGACTTTTGTCAGTCACCATGTTTTCAGTCTGATTATTCCGTGGTTACTCCAAAGCCCAAACCCAAAACGTCGAGACTCAGGTTGTGGGTGACTTCTGGGCTCTAGAGGATTAGGAGTGCGAGACTTGACCTCTCCTTACAGGAACTCTCTGCTTGCCTATTCCTGCAGTCCCGACTCATCTGCCTTTCATTGTACCTGGTGCCTCTGGCTCCATAATTAGCAGGGTCCCATGGGTTGAAAAGGATGCTTCTTACCATTGCTTTCCCCTATAGCCAGGACGAGTGAGCTGTCCTCAGCTCGGGAAATTAGCAGCTTTATCGCTACCTCCTTCTCTTCTCGCTCCAGTGGGGTGGAGTGCGGGCACTGCCAGGTGGAATCCACATTTTGCTTGAACTTTTTAGGGTTCTCCAGAACCACAGAATCAATAAACTGTCTTTCTATCTTCTTTCTCAAGACATGTATTTGCAGGAATTGTCTCCTGAGCCTGGCAGGTTGGAATTTCAAGGAAAAGTTGATGTTACCATCTTGAAGTCAAAATATATCAGATGGATTATCAAGGTGGAAGACCCAAGATGACACTGTTTTTGTTTTTTTTTTTTTTAATTGTAGAATCTCTTGTAGCTTAGACTGACCTTGAACCCAGGGTGAGTATCTGGGTGACTGTCTGGATATTACCTGTGTGTACATGTATGCATGTATAGCCAAAGGCAATTTTGCTGATCCTCCTGCCTCCACCTCAGAAGTGCTGGCATGACAGGCAGGCCCCATCTTACCTGGTTTGTAAAGTTCTAAACATCAAGCTCAAAGCTTTGTGTATGCCAGACACAAGCTTTACCTCTGAGCTCCATGCTCCCTGCCAGAAACTGAAGTCAGGTGCTTACACACGGTAGACAAAGTACCCACCACAGAGCTGTGTTCTCAGTCCTCTGTGTGGTGCTTCTAAAGACAAATTCTTTCCTATTGAGGAAACCCCAGTCTTCCCTATTAAGGTTTATAGCTGATGGGATGAGCCCCACTAGCAGTGCAGCGTGAAATCAGAATATTTAAAGTCACCTGACTGTAAAACTGGCACTTTTCAGGATGCAGCAATGTTTAGCGTGGCTTGGATCAAGCCACTGGCAACTGTCATGAGCCACGCTGATATAAAGTTAGCCACCATTCTGCTGCTCCACATCGCCACCGTTTTGAAGTCAGAAACATCACTAGGATGCTCTGATGCCTTCAGCGTAGATGATCCGTTCGTTAGGTTCCTGTTCAGCCTCGGTGGTGTTTCTGACAGCAAAGTCCTTGAAAGCAGAGTGTGCACCAGTGTGTCTGTCTTCTCAAGCTCAGCATCTGGGTATTTGCTCTTGGCAATGGCATCTAAATAGGTTTTAGGTACAGCTTGGGAAATCATCGCAAGATCTCATCTATGCCAGGTTGAACTCCATCAAGCATGAATATTCAGTGTCATAAAGCAGCTGCTGCTTAAGTGGCTAGGCTGTCTTTTGCATGGAGAAGGAGGAACCAGGGGAGTGGGAAGGGGTGGCAAGATTCATTGGTTGTGCCTCCTTTGATGGAACACCATCACTCTCATGGGTTTTTGTTGGCGAGCAGAATGCTTGGCATTTGCTTATTTATGCTTCTTTTAAGGATTTAATAAAAAAGGGCATCAGCTACATAGGTCATTGGTTCAACCAGGACATACTGCTAGTGATTTGCGGTCACACCTTGTGCAAATTGTCTCGTAGTATAAACAGTAAAGCTTCCAATCTTACTGTCATGCCAAGGAATATCAGCAGACATGTGAGACACAAGCCCTTCATAGTTCTCTTCTCCCCATCTAAATCATTATCTTCCATCCCAAACTTCCAGAACAACTGGGAAGATTCTGAGGAGCTACTGAATTTATTTTGTCCTGTCTTTCTACTCACGGGAAGATCTGCGTCCATGTTGAATGGCTTGCCTTGAGGAGACAAATGTCTAGAGAGAGAGAAAGCTCAGTTTGGTACTAGGAGTTAAACCGAGGGCTCTGTGCATGCTCACACATGCTAGGCAAACATCTGTCTCCCAGCACGGCAAGCATCGCCCTCTGGAGTAGCATGTCTCCATTGTTTATCATTGTCCCCACCTCTTCCTATGGAGCTGGTTAGACTTACCCCTAAATCCCACTATGAACTTTTAATGTCACAGATTATAATTCTTTTAATGTAATTAAGAATAAAGGCTCCCAGCATCACCATCATGTCACGAGACATCAGCAAACTTGCCAAAAGTTCCACTTTGTTTCCCTCCTGTGATAGTTTTCCCAAATGACTGTAATATATACATAAGACTCTTCATCTTTCCAAGAGCCAGTTTCCTTCCTTCCTTCCTTCCTTCCTTCCTTCCTTCCTTCCTTCCTTCCTTCCTTCCTTCCTTTTTTCTTCCTTCCTTCCTTCCTTCTCTCTCTCTCCCCCTCTTTTCCTTTCTTTGTTTTTTCCTTTCTTCCTTTCTTTAGAGACAGGGTTCTCTGTGTTTCTTTGGAGCCTATCCTGGAACTAGCTCTTGTAACCGGCCTTGAACTGCCTCCTGAGTACTGGGATTACAGGTGTGTGCCACCACTGCCTGGTCCCAAGAGCCAATTTTCATTCCCAGAAGGGATGGCATCTTTGTCAAGGATATATATTCTAGGGCAGTCATTCTTAATTGGACCGTTTATCCCTCCACAGTGACATTTAACAATGTCTGGAGACATTTTTGGTTGTCTGGTGTGTGCGTAATGTGTTTATGCACATGTGTCTCTGTGTGTGTCTGTATTTCTGTGTTTCTAAACGACTATATTTTTGTGTGTCTGTGTGTCTATGCATTTGTGTATATGTGTGTCTGTGTATATATAAGTCTGTTTGTGCATGTATATGTCTATGTGTATCTATGTGCGTTTATGCCTCTGTGTTAATTTGTGTATGTTTATGTGTCTGTGTGTATTTGTGTGGTCTGTGTCTATGTGCACATATATATGTCCATGTGTATGTGTGTCTGTGTATCTATATCTGTGTCAATGTTTCTTTGTCTGTGTCTGTATGTCTATGTGTCTATGTGTGCCTATGTCAGTGCGTCTGTGAGTGTGTGTGTGTGCACATTGGCATGTCTGTGTGTATGAGTGTCTTTGTGCATGTCTATATATATGTGCCTGTGTCAGTGTGTTTGTTAAACATGTCTGTCTGTCAGTGTGAATGTGTATCTGTGTGTGTCTATGTCTCAGTATAAATGTGTGTGTGTGTCAGAGTGAATTCATGTGTGTTTGTGTATAGGGGTGATGCTGCTGAGTCTGTCACAGTAGAAAGAAGACTTAACAACAAGGAATTTTAGAGTCCAAAATGTGAGTCCTTCCAGTCCAGTCTAGTCCAGTCCAGGCTGCAAAACCTGGCCTGGAGACACTTATGCAGGAAAGGGAAGATGCTGGTTATTCATGTGTTAAATTCACCCATTTCCCAAAACCCTGCTCTGAATAGGTATGATCTTTTAAATGGTTGTTATTTAATTGATTCAAAATAATCTGTTTCAAAGGATTGGTTTGCTGTTGGATTTCTGTGGGGGGAAAAAGAGAGCAAAACCAGAATAATGGTTCCAATTCATTCCTTGTCTACCTGTCCATCTCCCTCCCTCTCTCTCTTCCTCCCTCCTTCTCTTCCTCCCACCTTTCTTCCTGCCTACCCTCCCTCTCTTCTCTATTCCACTTTATTTAGTCCTAGCAGTTTATTTTAAAAATTTTGCATATATTAGTGAGAAGTGAGTGCCTGAGGAATCCCCATGCCCCAGGCATCCCAGTTTGGCTCATCAACTTGTCTGGCATGAGAACCGCCTAGAATACCAGTAAAACACACCGTGGTGTCTGTGAGGGTCACCAGAGACCACTGACTAGAGGGGGAAGACCTACCCCAAATGTGGGTGCCATGGATGGGGCATGAGGGAAGCCATGTTACAGGCATTTCTTTCTGCTTCTTGACCACCATGGCATGAGCTGCTCCTCCTCTCAGTAACCAAGTAACAGTGGAGGCAAGGGCCTGTGAACAGGGACCTTCTGAGACCGTGAGCAGAAACAAGGCTTCTGCTGTTTAAATCCTTTCTCTTTGGCATTGGTCATGGTGACAGAAATCTGACCCACACTACTATTCTTTTTTCCTTTTTTTCACTTGGCTGTTTTTGTTTTTTCCTGCTACTTCCCCACCCCCACTAATAAAAGGTAACTTTTTTTTCTTTTGAAATTTTAGCCATGTTAATGATTCAGACTTTGAAATGTGTAAGTCGGAGCCAATCAGTCCTGACAGAAGAACACTGCTCACTGATGTGTCCCTTCTGTCTACTTCCAGCCAATCGTCATCTCCCGGTGTCAGGCACCCACTCCAATCCTCACCCCCTGGTGTCAGGCATCCTCTCTTTACCTCTCCTATATCTTCTTTCTTTCCTTTCTCTTTCTCTCTCTCTCTCTCTCTCTTTTTTTTTTTGTTTAACTTCTGATTAGCTTTGTCTATTTAAACTTTATATTCGGAAATCATACAATGTGCTCTCTTCGGTGCATGGGAGCTTTTGATCAGTAGAGTGTCTTGTAATTCATTCATGTTGTTGTAAATATCGCTATTTTATTCCTTTTTATTGCTGAGCTGTATGTCACCCCATTGAGTGCAGTCTATTCTTGGTAGCATTGGAGATTTCTCCAATTATAAATAAATCCTCCATAATGTTTTTACATAGTTCTTTCTATTGATGCATGTTGTTTTCTGAAATATCTATGAGTAGCCCTTGTGAGTCAAAAGCTACCTAATTTTAACATTAGAAGAAGCTGCTGACGCCTGTTCCAAAATGCTTGCCTCAGTTTACCCTCCCACTGGCAGTGCACGTAACTCCAGACTTTTCGGATCACATTAAAGTTTGGTGGTCTTAGTCTTTCTGATTTTACCATCTTGGTGTGTATTTAGTGGTAGCTCTTGGCAGATTTGCTTTGCATTTCCCTGATGCTTAACAACACTGTTTTGTCTGGCCTTTTGCATAGTGACTGTTCATATATTTCCCTATTTGCATATCATCTGCTTGCGTTCATTTCCTCTCTTCTTTAGGGTTAGTTGGTAGTGTTATCCATATTCTAAGATTTTTTTTTCTTTTTTGTATCAGCTAAATGCTTTGTGATGTTTTCTCTTGTTGTGATGGAAATGTTTGTTTGCTCACTAGTTTTCTTGATGGTACCTTTTGATGAAAAGTCGGTTTAGACTTTGACTAAATCTTTCTTTCGTGATTATTACTGTGTACTGGACAAAATTCCCTTTGCTACCCTGAAATTGCAAAGATACCTTCATTGTTTTATTTTTTAAAAATAAAACTTTATTGTTGGAGCCAGAGAGGTGGCTTAGTGGTTAAGGGTGCTGGTTCCTAGTACCCATGTCAGGCAGCTCTCCTGTAACTCCAGCTTCGGGGCATCTGATGCCCTCTCTGGACCTCTGTGGGCACCTGCACCTGTGCTGAACACATGGCATGCACACACACATATAAAAGTCAATCTTTTAAAGAAAACTTTATAATTATTGTTTTGACTCAGAAGCTTTTCTCAAATCAATTTTTGTAACATAGTGTGAGGTTGAGTTGGAAGCCGATGCATTTCAATATTGAGATAACTTTTCAGCTTCCTTTCTTGAAAAGACTTCCATTTCTCCATGAGATTGCTTTAGTGCCTCTGCAAAAGTTAGTCGAGTGTTAAAGAATGGATCTGCATCTGCACTATGCCTGCTGTCCGAAACCCTGTGCTGGTCCCCTGAGCTGAGCTCACCCTATTGGTTACCATAGCAGCACAATGCAGGTTGAAGTCAGGCAGTTTGAGCCCTTCCTCTGTGTTCTTTTCTATCAAGATTGCCTTTGGCAATTACAAGCCCTTTCTCCCTCTGAGGCCTCCCAGGAAGGGGGCGGAGCTTGTGCGGAGTCAATGAACTGCCCTGAGGGAGAGTGGACATCTCTTCACTAACAAGTGTTCTGCTCCATCAACAGCCTCTCTCCACATTTATTTATGAAGTTCTTCTGTGGAATACTTTTTATAGCTTTTGTTGTAAATAACTTGTGCAGTTTCAAAAACTGGTCTTGGGAATTTTTATGGAAATAAAATTTACTTATGATACAGTTCAGCCATTAAACTATTTTGTGGTATATGCTTATAGCTTATAGTTTATTGTTCGTTCATGGGGTTTTTATAAGTCCCCAGACTAGGACATTTCTGTCATCCACAGAGAAAGCCTGAAACCATTAACTCCTGTCCAGTTTTCACCAACCCACAGTCGTCAACCCCCTGGCTGTCTATTCCACATAGTCAATTAATTAAGTCATATAATATATGCAGTTCTGTTTAAGTGGTGTGTTTCATTTAGTGCAATGTTTACAGGGTTCATTAATGTTGTAGCATTAATAAATCATTTATTTTTAAATATTTTGCTAAATGCTGCGAATTTCGATCATCCCCCAATTCCTTCAGTTCCACCCCTTCTTCTCTACCGACACAACTTTGTGTTCTCACTGTTTTCTTTGAACCCATCATCAGTGCTACCCATTTGTGCTCGGGTGTGTGGCCACCCCCCAGACATGGTCGATCTTACAGGGAACTGACTCTCCCTTTCCCAATCAATTCCCAATAGCTCCTCAGCAGCGTGGGTTATGTCTACCTCCCTACCTCAGTTCTGCATTCTGTCTGCTTTGAGCTTGCATGGGTCTTGCGCATGCTCTCGCAGCTGCTGCGAGAATATCTGTGCAGCTGTCCTGCTGTGTCTGGACGATGCTGCTTTATTATAAGCATCTACTGCCTCTGGCTGTGCCGGTCTTTTCCACACCCTGTCCTGTGGAGATCTCTGAGCCTTGTGGGGAGGGGTGCATCATCGATATTCCATCTGAGGCAGAGCATTCCACAGTCCTAAAATGTCCTATTGTATGGATGTATGACACAACTTATTTCTCTACTTATCTGTTGATGGACACATGAGATGGTTTTAGCTTTGGACTGTGAGACATAATACTATATCAATACCTGTATAAATTTGTGTGGGTGGATACTTTCAGGGTGGTTATTACTAGCTGTGGAATGATGGACCACATGGCACCATTTTCTATTCCCCACCGGAAGTAAATGAGGTCTCTGGCACTCTTTATCTTTGTCCCTAGCTACATCCCATCTTTTGGGGGTGTGTAGTGTATTAGTGGGTATAAACCATTGTCTGCTTGTAATTTTCCTTTACATTTCTTTTATGCTTGTAGCTGTTATTTTCCTTAATGCTGTCGAATACCTGACAAACATTCCTTAAGGCAGGAAGGGTTTGTTTTGGCTCATGATTCAGGAACTGCACTCCAAGATGATGGGGATGGCTGGCAGCAGGTTCATAAAGCACTGGTTAATTTGTGTGGGTAACTGGGAATCAAAGAGGCTCCATCCCAAGTGGGCGCCCCACTCCTCTGGCCCTAAGTCTGCCAGCCAGCTCCCACCTCCATCCAGAAAGTATCACAACCTCTCAATACAGCACCACCAGCAGGGAACCAAGTGCTCGAACACTTGAACCTCTGGGAGATACTGCACGATCAACCCGTACAGCTATTGGTGCTTATATAAGTGCTTATTGGTCAGCTTTGTGCCCTCTTTGGACAGTTTTCTCCGCAGACCCTTTAATAGTTTTTAAGTTGCGCTGTCTCTATTGTGGGGTCTTAAAGGTGAGCTGCCATCCAGTGTCTTAATCTAGCCAACTCTGCTCCCATCAGCCTCTTCTGTGCTGTTATTAGCAAAAGCATCCACTGTTGGTCCAGCAGAGGATCCAGCAGTACAGTTGTGTACTGTTCCCTACGATTGCTCGTTTCTCTAAAGAGCATAGGGAAGTGCTCCACATTTACTTTGTCTTTAGGAGTGTCAGTAGTATTCTCTGGTTTCTGTGAGTATTTAAATTACCACCTAAGATCACGCATTTCAGCTTGAAGACTTCCTTTGCTGTTTTTAATGAGGTGAGTTAGCTAGCAACTTAATTTCTCTGAGGACATCTTAAAAGTTTGCCTGCATATTTGAAAGGTAATTGTCCCGACTTGACTGACAGTTGTTTCCTGTGAGCAATTTGAATCTACGATACTGTTTCTTCCTGGGATTGTTTGTAACCAGAAGCCAGCTATTAACCTTATTAGGTTCCCTGGTATGCAACACGTCTCTTTTCCCTTGCAGCTTTTAGTATGTCCTTATCCTTGTTTTTCCTTGTCTTCTGCTATGATTTGTTTCTATTACAGTTCTTTACTTCTATCTATTTTTACTTTGTTGAGTTTCTTAGGTGTGTACACTAGTGTGCTGCATTGATTCAGGGATGTTTTAGCCATTATTTATTTAAATAACTTTCTGGTCCCTTTTTCTCTTCCACCTGTAAACAGATGTTTCCCTACCACCTGCCAGCTCCCAGAAAACGGACTTAGAGATTGAGTATGAATTATAAGTGTTTGACTGATAACTCAGGCTTATTACTAGCTAACTCTTACATCTTACATTCCTTATTTATGCTCTGCCACGTGGTGGTACCTTTATTAGCATGCCATATTCCTCTCCTGCTACCTCTACATGTAGATGGTGACTCCTAACTCCACCCTTTGCCTTCCCATCATCCTTTGATCACCCTGCCTATACTTCCTACTCGGCTGGTGGCCAATCAGTGCTTTATTAAACCAAATCAAGGACAGATCTTTATAGTATGCAAGAGGATTATTCCACAGCACCCACCTCTTCTTCAGGGGCTCACGTTGCATTTGTAATGGTACACTTAGATGTCTCACATTTCTCTGAGACTCTGCTAATATTGTTCATTTTCCCCACTTTCTTCTTTGGGTTATATACTCTCTATTGGATATCAATGAATGTACTAATTCTGTCTCCTGACACCTCTGATCTACCCTTGAACCTCTCTGATGAACTCTTCGTTTCAGTTACTGTACTTTTCAACTCTAATGGTTCCTATGGATTCTCTTTTGTGCTTCTATTTCTTTGTTGACATTTTCAGTTTGTTGTGACATTGTCATTTGTCTTGTTTATTTTTGGCTTATGATGTGGCACAACATCATGACTGGGGGCACACGCTAGAGACAAGCTGCTTACCTGATTTGGGGGTGGTGGAGTTGTTCAAGGACAGCCCCTCAAGAACCTCTATTACCTCCTGAAGTTTCCTCCATTGCTTTCTTAGTTCAGGTTCTCTGGTAGAGCATGCCTCTGTGTGTGTGTGTGTGTGTGTGTGTGTGTGTGTGTGTGTGTGTGTGTGTGTGTGTGTTTTATACAATAGCAATAAACACACTTGCCAAAGAGCTAATTGGCCCATACTGGTGGACTTCCTCTTTCTTTTGACCCTTCTAGATCCCCATCCTATTGAACTGTGCTACCCACATGCACAGCAGATCTTCTGGCTTCAATTTGCTGTCCCATATTCAAGCTATTTCTGAAAACATCACCACAGACACACCCAAAAGTGTGGTGTTCTAATGTACTGGATGTCTCTCAATCCAGTCCTGTTGACAGTCAAGATTGACCATTGGTGGTGTGATTAATTGAGACAGCAAGACATCAACACATGAGATTAGGGGGAAGGAGCATTTAAGATCTATCCCATAACATGCATCTTGAATATGTAGAATTTTGTTGTCAGTTATATTCCAATGAGATATAAATAACTTAAAAGGTAAATATCAGGAGCCAAGAAAGTTTCCATAATCCTCTTCTTTGGAAATAGAACTATTTCTGAGCTGAATGACCATGATCACCCTCAGTCTAGGTCTTTCCAAAGAAGTATTATCTTTTAGATTCAGAATAACCAATCTCTCTCTCTCTCTCTCTCTCTCTCTCTCTCTCTCTCTCTCTCTCTCTGTGTGTGTGTGTGTGTGAGTGAGTGTGTGTTTTCCACATTCAAATGCATTTCCTTGAAGAGTATTTTATTTCTTCTTTTGAGAAGACCTCATTAGCATACAGATATTTCCATGGCCTCTGTATCGACTATTTCTGTCCCAGTCTATGTCCCCCAGTAGTTTTAGGGGACACTCTACCCACCTTTGGCAGCTGCTTGGAAAATGCAGACTCTTGTGGACGGCAGCCCGAGTCAGCATGGTCAGAGAGTTATGTCTGCCAAAAGCAAATGAGACATATCCTTCCCCAGCCAAGTCAGGGAAGCTTAGGATAATTCAGACCAATGTATCTTTCTTCCTTCAGCTTCTGGATTCCAATTATTTAATGCAAAGCAGCACCTTCATCCTCCGCCATCAGCAATCTAAGCATGGAAGATGTGGAAGAAAAGGTAATCCATATATTTGGAGGTCACTACATCCTAGAATAGCGATTTCAGCCAACCCCTTAGCTCAAAGTCTTTTGTGACTTCCAATCCACCCACAGCTGATACCTAGACTCTAGCATGGGTATTCATGCTTTACATGACATGGCCATTGCTGCCCTAATGGCCCCAGGTCCTCTTCTTTCCCCTTTCAGCCCCTCACTCTCTTTTTCTTGATAAAACACAAGACAGTAACATGTCTCAGGCATTGTGTTAACACCCCAGAGAGCCTTACTCCATTTTATATTCATTATGTATTTCTGGATTCACTACTTATGATTTGTCTTGTTCCCCAGGCTCAGATAAGATAGTAATTTCCCCCAAGTGATACACGGCCAACCTATGAGAGAGCTGACATTTACACCCAGATTGTCTGACACCAGATTCCAGGCTCAACTTCACAGCAGAACTCTAGATAGCTCCTTTCCTTTCTTGATCTTTGCCCTCCCTGTCTTCCCCTTTCTTCCATGTGCTGCCTTGGACTGCCCATATTCACCCACTCTACCTGTTCTCTGTCCCTGCACACTGATCTTATACCCAGCCATCAGCAGCCACCTTCTTTGCCAAGAGGTTCTCTGGGATCCCAGCCATTCAACCCATGCCCCAGCAGAAGGGCTGCTTGGGAATTGGTGTGTAACCATCCTCAGAGCAGCCTCCAGGCAATTCTGACTGGGGTTATATACACACCCAAGCTCCGTGCCCTGTGCGAATCTCAAGAGTGCCCAGAGCCACCAAATGGACTGTGCTGTACCTGCCTAGGGTCATCACTTGCTCCTTCATACTTTCTGACAGCTTCCTTCTCACACTGGCCTCACTAGGGGCTTCCTGGTTAATTTTGCTAATATACTGTTGGCGCTTGAATCCATCCCAAGGTCTCATCATGAAGGAATGCAAAGCTAGGATATCTCATGGCTGCCTCCTGTGCGTTCTTGGTGTTTCTGGCTCCATGGGCCTCATCAAAGACTCTGGATCCCAGACCCTGACTTTCCCCTTCACTATTCCTTGACAGAATGTTTAACTGAGTCTGCCTTCATCATCATTGATTATCAATATTTTTCAGGGTTTACCTTTAGCTCCATCAGGGCATGGGCTGTGAATAACTCTATCTCTGGAGTGTCCCTACTGTCTGGAACAATGAACAGTCCAAAATAGCTACTCCAGATATTTACTGAGCAGATTGATTTGTTGGCTTAACTGGATAAAGCCTAAACTAAAGCTGTATTTATGCTGTGTGCTGTGTGTGTGTGTGTGTGTGTGTGTGTGTGTGTGTGTGTGTGTGTGTGTAGGGGCCCAGTGTCATCATCAAGGTCATGTTTTCAGGACATTCTACATTCCCAGTAGCCCTATTTGAGAAAGAAATACATTCTGCATCTAAGAGCACCCTGACCCATGGCACACTAGGGACAGCATGAACTGATCATTCCCACTCAAGGGATGGGACGTGTGTTTCTTGAGACACAGAGGCTTGCCCTGTTCCCATATATTTTCGGTCCACAATTCCTTGTTTGTGTTCTGCCTGGTGATCTATTAAACAAAATCGTCTATCCCTTAGGAACACAGGTTTAAAGATTATATGGCATTTTTGCATACAGTTATCTCTAATAAAAACTCAGCACTCGAGGTCCTCCAAGCTCCCATTAGCTCCATGGACCCTCAGCTTCCCTGATGAAGCCTCACATCTAAAACTCCAAGTCTTGTTTCATAAACTGAGCTCTTCCATCTGTGACAAGTCCATACCTTTCTCCGTGTATAGTAAGAGAGACTCGTTCTGTGGCCTTCTCACCACTCAGGGCTTTCCTCTTCCTCTGGAGATGACAGGTCAGGACATAGCTACCAGTTCCTTTGTGCTGTGAGAGCAATGGTCTCTGTTGCCCTTGCATTCCATCAACCTCCCAAAAGGGCTTCATGTCTACAGAAGACTTGGGTCTTGCTGGGATAAAGAGTGCTGAGTACCCAGCCCTGTACTAAGCATGGAGAAGGAACCTGGGGTGTGCTGGAACCCTTCTGCCTCCTTCTGTCATGCTGTGAACTTGGCTCAGGGTTGGAAAGAGCTAGAGGAATGCCTGTACAATAGGTGTCAATCACCCAGAAGCTTGGGGTGGAACCAAGAACCAGGGCTTTGTAGGAATAGAAGCAAGTTAGTGTCTTCACTCTGCAGATCTGGCACTCTGTACTTTAGTATGTGGACATTTCTAGAACTTTAAAACTTCTATAGGAGCCCCTTTGTTTATTGCCGTTCATCTGTGGATCCAGTTCCAGGACCGGAGTTCTTTCTCATAGGATGATCCGCATTAGCTTTCTGGGTCACAAGGAATGAACTAAGACCTTCTCCTTGCTGGAGGGGGGTGAGGAGGAGATTGATCCTGGCTTTCCTTGGTCTTATTTACTAAGTGGAACCTAAGATTGTCACCCAGGAGAGCCTTCTCATAGAGAAGCCCTCCCACATACTCAGGTGGCTAGTGACCTTGTGAAGAACTTGGCTCTTATCATTTTCTTGTCCTTTGTTAATGTGGTCTTTGGGGGAAAATATTTGATATTTTGGCCTGGGTGTTATTCAGCTACAAGTTAGGCAAGATTCTAATCTTTTTTTTAAAAAAAAAAAAAAAAAAGGAAGAAAATTGCTGACTGGTCTGATGAGGGATCTGATGCCCACTCCCTACTTCTCCTGTGGCTTTGTCCTGAGCTTGTGGCTTAGTTCCTACCTTTGGTTAAAACTCTCAGTACCCTGCAAACCATTTTAAAAGCATTCATTCGAGCTGGGGAGGTGGCTCATTGGGTAAAGTGCTTGCTGCATCGACATGAGGGTCTGAATACAGATCCCTAGCGCCCATAAAAGAACCAGGTGTGGCAATGTATATCTGCAATCCCATTACTGGGGGTGGAGACAGGTGGATCCTGGGAACTTGCTTGCTATTCTCTCTAGTCCAGACAGCAAGCTTCAGGTTCAATGAGAGACCTTGCCTCCAACACAAACAAATAAGTAGAGAAACAGTTGAGCAAGACATCTGGACATCAACATCTGGCGTTCACACATGCTCTCATGGGACACACACACACATTCATGCATGCACGCAGGAAGAGCATTCATCCCACACATGCTTACTGAGTACTTGCTATGCACTTGGCTTTGGGTTAATACAGGAGGAGACAGTGATATAAAACCACCACAGACATGGGTTTCATGGAATTCATGGGGTAGGAACACTGTGAGCACAGAGGGTGCCCTATGTCACTTAAGCAAAGGTGTCCCTTCCTCCCAGAAGATGCACAAGGCTAGGCACAGAGCCAAGTGAATGGGAGCGGGTCTCCTCCTGCACTGGGCACCCTTGGACAGTGGACCTCCGAAACAACCTTCCTCAGCCACTGTGATGAAAACAGTGGATATTAAATAAATAATTACACAAATGCCCGTTTAATTATAATACCAAAGCACACTAGTTGGAAAACGCATCATGTGTAATTATGCATGCATACACTCAGAGGGATCTAGAACTGTAACTTCTGGAGAGTGGGGTGAGACCAGGTCAAGAGAGCTTATGAGCAGAATACTCTCCATGCACCCCCCCACCCGGTGCACATGGTGGGCAGGGACACAGATTCCCCTGGTGATGGAGAAGGGGCCACAGCATGTAGACCATTTAGAGACATTAGTTAGCTACGGTGGCACATCCTTAGAAGCTACCTTTTAATCCAACACCTGCCACTTGGCCAGCTCCCATCCATCTGCTCATAACTTTACCTGGTCTTCCAGTGACTTAAGTCCTGGGTGGTGGCCCCAGGCTTTATCTCCATTGGAACAGCAGTTTAGCCCAATGAGGATGATTCTGATGATGACCAATTTTCATCAGATTTTGGAAAGCTGGGGACTGCCAACACAAAGTCAAGGTCTCGAGTGGAATCAGGTGTTCTGTCTTCCTTCTTAGGTATGGAGAAGCTCAGATGCTTCTAACCTCTGATCATTTTATCCCCATGGTCCCAAACTTGGAAGAAGGCTGTGCCTGTGTTCTTCTTCCTGTTCTCCTTCAGCATTTGGTACCTTAGATGGTGCTTTTCATGGAGGGGAGGATCAAGACACTGAGCTTTGATGAGCACCTTCTGTACTGGCATTTCATTTGTATTTTAATAAATAAAGCTTGTATGGTGATCAGAGAGCAAAGCAGCAGCCACACTGGCCAGCCTTACAGACCAGGCAGTGGTGACACACCTTTAGTTCCAGTAGCCACACTAGTTGCCATAGAAACCGGGCGGTGCGTGCCTTTAATCTCAGTGGTACATTCCAGCCCTAGAGAGGGTTATAAAACGGGAGGAGACAGCTCTCAGACACAGTCTCATTCTGAGATTCCTGGAGGCAGGATTGCCATTTCGGATTGAGGTAGAGGTAAGAGCCAGTGACTGACTGCTTTGCTTTTCTGGTCTTTAGGTTGAACCCCAATATCGGTTTCTGGGTTTCTATTAATCGCGCATCAACCTTGATCAGAGTTATCTGGACAGGGAGGTGATTAGCAGTGGAAGAAGCACCGTGCTCATGAAGGATGGGATAAATTGCAAGCTTTGCTAAGACCAAACTGAAACAAAAAGAAACTTTTACATCAACCCAAAGTTCCGACATGTGGTTAGCCTGAGGGCTAATTAGAAACTCTCATAGTGTTGTCATTTTGAGCAGAACTAGGGTTCAAGATGCTGCTTTTGTCCCTTGCTCTGGCCTAAAGTGCAGCAGTGCAGCAGAAAGGAGGGCAGGATGAGGTCTTGGCTGGCCTCCAGCTTTTCTTTTCAATCCTCTTGACGATAAGATATTGTCCTGGATTCTACACCTCACCAGCCCACTCTCCCTGCTCTGCAGTCTTCTTCAGTTCCCATCATAACCCAGGAAGCCCTAAGCTCCTTGTGGCCTCAACCCCAAGAATTTGCCTCATTCACAATTATTCACCAATTTCTTTCATAATACATGGGGAATTCCAACTGGGGATATTTCCAAATAATGCCTGAACCATTTCCTAGAGTAAGGCACTCACTCTATAAGGAGAGGTCCCAGAACAAATGTGTGGTCTAACTAGGAAGAACTAGGTGCCTTTCAGAGAAGGGACTGGAGATTACGAGTGTTGTGGCTTCATCTAGACAGAGCCCTTGCGAGTGGGATTCAACTCCCTCCTCAGTCTCGCCTTTAGAATGGAAGGTGGCATTGTAAGCTTTTGAAAAAAAAAAAAAACAGTTGACCGTTTGCAGGGAAGTCCCAATGGGCAAGTGAGGGGTTCCCAGTCACTCAATGTGGATCAATGTCATCTCTCTATGGTTGACTAAGGAGCTGCTTTCTGCCCACCGCTGTATTTTGTTGAACACATGGGAACCCTTCTTGACCCACATGGAAAGACCAAGGGGCAAATTTTGTAGTCAGGGTTACTATTGATATGATGAAACGCCATGACTAAGCGCAAGTTGGGGAGGAGAGGGTTCATTTGACTTCCACTTCCATATTGTAGCCCATTACTGAAGGAAGTCTGGACAGGAATTCAAACAGAGCCGGAACCCGGAGGCAGGAACTGATGCAGAAGATATGAAGGAGTACTGTTTACTTGATTGCTTACCATGGCTTGCTCAGCTTGCTTTTTTATAGAACCCAGGACCACCAGCCCAGGGATGGCTCCACCACAATGGGCTAGGTCCTCACCCATCAATCATTAATTAAGAATATGCCTTACAGGCTTGCCTACAGCCAGATCTCATGGAGGCATTCTCTGTCTCTCTGTCTCTGTATCTCTCTCTCTCTCCTATCTCTCTCACACACACACTTCTCTCCCTCTTTTCCTCCCTCTCTTCATTTCTTCCCTCCCTCTCTCTCTCCTTTCCTCCCTCCTTCCCTCCTTCCTTCCTTTTTATTTTTTGTTTGTTTGGTTTGGTTTTTTGAGATAGGGTTTCTTTATGTTGCCCTGGCTGTCCTGAAACTCACTCCGTAGACCAGGCTAGCCTGGAACCCAGAATTCCACCTGTCTCTGACTCCCGTGCGGAGGCATTTTCTAACTGAGGTTTCCTCCTCCCAGATGACTTTAGCATGTGTCAAACTGACACAAACCTAGCCAATAGCATTTTTCTTCTTGTGCACTCCTCTTTCCTGGTGCAGGCTGCTCAGATTCATGAGGTGCAATCTCTTCCAACTGTCAGGCCCTGGGGCACTGCTTTGGATGTTAGTTCACAGAAACCATGAGACTGAGTGGAACGTTTACAGGCACTGAAATGTGGAAGGCAAGAGTGTGAGGCCAAGGTAACTTCAAGGACTTTGATAATCTGACTTACCTGGGCCTTTATTTTCTCATCTCTAAAGCAAGTGTAGAAATATTTTAGAGTCTTATCATAAAAACAATGTCATTGGCCTTCCAAAAATGCCGGTATCTTTATTTTAATCCCATGTGATTGAATCTCATGTAGATATTATTATTTGGGTGGTTAATTAAGATAATATTCCATGGGCATTCTGAAACAAGGGCAACATGATAAATCAATTGTATATTTATAATAGAAACCGGCAGTTAGAAACTTTAAAAATGCCACTTCCACATGCTTCTATATCGAGAGCCGTAAGCCATAAACAGAAAATTAAAGGCCTGTGTTTTTAAAACTAAAAAGTATTATTTAAGGAAGATTTAAGTAAGTAGAATATATACTGTGTTCTGCATAGTTCTATTTTTAAAATAGAGGTAGAAATTTAAATATTGATTATAAAATTTACCTGCCAAGTCAGAGAACCCAGGATAATCAAGCAAATTTGAAATGTCTAAAGTACCTAATTCTAAGAGTTATTACACAATATGCAGTGATCCTGTGTGCTTTAAGAAAAAGTGGGTGAAAAGGTGAGATGACTCAGCAGATAAAGGTGTTTACTAATAAATCTGATGACCCAAGTTCCATCCCTCAGATCCACGTGGTAGAAGAGAACTGGCCTTTTCAAGTTCTTCTCCGACCTCCACTTGGGCACCGTTCTCCAGTTATGCATGCAAATACAAAAATTAAGCAAGTAATAAAGTAATAAAACTTTTTAAGAATGCAGAGGGCTATTAATGGGACAGCACCGTGCTAATAAACAGACCCACACGTGTGTTTGGTCTAAATTTGGCATGGATACCAAGGTAACTTATAAGGGAAAGTTTCAGTTAGTGGTAATAAAATTCCTGAATAAAAATCTGAAAGAAAAAGAAAAGCTTTGAGCCATAACACACCATATGCATAACTAATCCAAACTGGATCGGGTAAGAAACGTAAAAGAAAAAAAATCCTCTAGGGGGCACTATCAAGAGCATCGTCAGTACTTTGGGATAAACAAAAGATGTCTTAGAAGGGCTATACAATGCAAGCAATAGAATAAAATGATAACTAGAATTTCACCCAAATACCCCCCCCTTTTTTTCTATCCCTCCAAAGACAATAGGGAAATTAGAAGTCAAGTCACAGACTGGAGGGAAATATTCCCCAGTCATGTGTTTCAGAGAGGCCTTTTTGCAGATCAGTGGTTTAAAAAGAGAAGCCAGGGCTGTGGTTGTAGGGTGTGACTGACAGGTGTGAGACGGCTGAGACAGAATGCTCAGGACTTAAAAAAAAAAAAAAAAAAAAAAAAGCCGGGCGATGGTGGCGCACGCCTTTAATCCCAGCACTCGGGAGGCAGAGGTAGGCGGATCTCTGTGAGTTCGAGACCAGCCTGGTCTACAGAGCTAGTTCCAGGACAGGCTCCAAAGCCACAGAGAAACCCTGTCTCGAAAAACCAAAAAAAAAAAAAAAAAAAAAGGCAGTGCGCGATCAGACGGTAGGCAGAAGACTGTCCGCAAAGGAAGATCACTGTTAGGATGTGATCGAGTGCTCTGTTACTGACTCACAGGAGAATGCAGATTAACCCTACACAAGATAGTGCTTCTTCACAACACAATAAAAAAATGGACTCTGTCACACGTTGGCTGTACAGTTGAGAGGCACCCTCAGCTATTGCTAACAGAAGCATCAATTCAAACGACCACCTTGAAAATTGGTCTCTGGTTTCTTATAAAATTCAGTCCCATGCTTGTCCTCTTACCCAGCAGATCCATTCCCAAGAGAAAAGCTTGCGCACACAAAGGAATTTCTACAAAGGATTAAAATAGTAATTTTTGTTCTAATAACCCCAAACCAGAAAGAGTACCAGTGTTTGTCAGCAGGAGAAGAGATAGCAACAAAAAGGAAATCGCTAGGACTAGAGAGATGTCTTATCAGTTCAGAGCGCTTCCTCCTTTTGCCTTGAACCTGGGTTCAAGTCTCAGCATCCACAGTGGGTGACTCACAACTGCCTATAACTCCAGTTCCTGAGACTCTGATGCCTTCTTCCAGCCCTCTTGCACACATGCCTGCGTGTGGTGCACAAACAGACACATAGGAGCATAGACATAAATTTTTAAAAAGTAAAAATAAATAAGATGGGTTGAACAAGCTCTAATAATACTTGGCCGTACACCCAAGAGTAGAGATCGGCACTAAGGACTGGATGGGCTTAAAAAGAAATGAGGACACAAAGTCAGGTGGGTAGGGGGAAAGGTGTGTATCTGGGAGGGGTTGGGGGAGGGGGAATGAAGATAATCAAAATAGAACGTATAAAATGATCTGATGGGGAATTGAGAAAAGAGAGGACTCTTTAGAGAGAGGAAGTAAATAAAGAGGAAGGAGGAATTTGATAAAATAACTAATAGGATATCTGAAAAAGTCACAAGGTATCATACTATTAACTATTTACCAAACTAAAAAAAATCTATAATGCATATAATCTATGTATACATGTATAATTTTAGCAACTTTTTCTCATCTGGGCTGATAGTCTTTCCTCCAAAGCCAAAGACCACCTAGCAAAATCCGCTATCAGTCACGAGAAGCCCTCTCTCAAGTTGTTGGCCAGAGCTGTCCAAGGAACTCCCAGAACTTGTCGCCTACAGCGGCTGTCCTTATTTACTCCTCAGAGGTGGAAGGTAAAGTTCCACTCCTGAAGACACCATGCAGTTCAGACGCAGGGCCTAGAGACCTTAAAGCTGGGGCTGACCTGAATGCCTCCTCCCTGTGGGCTGGCTTTCCTGGCATCCAAAAGATCCAGTGAGAGCTGAAGTTCAGTGGCTCCTGGCTAGTCTTCTTCATTCTGCGTTTGCTCATCTCCCAGTCATGCAAAGATATCTAACTCATTTCCTACCATCCATTGAACGTCTTAGGGTAAAACTGATTTAGAATAAAATCTGAACAGCTTACTACAATCCCTGTTAAACTGTATCCCTAATGATTCCTGAGGTTTCCTCTCATACTGTTCTCCCTTCCAGCTACATTCACAGCCTTTTCTTTCGTATACTGGGGCTTGAACTCAGGGCTTCACATATGCCAAGCATCACTGTACCTCTGAGCTCTGTACCCGAGCTCTACACTGGCGTCTGGTGGTACCTTGAGTGTATTCAGTATTTCCTCTTCACAGATCCATGCTGATCGCTTGGCCACTCTCCTCAGTGCTCTTTACATAGCCTTTCCCTGCCCATCATCTATGTAGATGATGGTGGCTCTCTCCTGCTCCCACCCAGCATCCTCTTTCCCGAGAGCCTATCTTACTTCTTTACTGATACTCTTGGATGTTAATAATGATTTCTGTCTCTAAATCCATTGAGATTATAGCCAAGTCTGGTATTTGTTCCCTAGAATCAACAGACTAGCCAAAAATGTAGCAGATCTAAGCAAATCTTAGTTGGCTTAGTGACCTCGTAACAAAACTCTCACACTATAGTTCCAGGTAGTTTGTTCCATGACTGTGCTAATAAGAGGGTTGTATTGTTTCTGTGTTTTATGAAGTCCAGAAAAATCTTAGCAAGATGTATTCCGAGACATTGAAACAAGCTTGCATCTCCTTAGGGATTAAAGCTAAAGAATTTCCTCTAAATTCGATGTTTTACTGCCTCTGGTAGGGTGGTATGGTGGTTAATGACATTTGTCAACATGAGATCTAGAATCCTTTGAGACAGATGCAGAATTTCACAAAGTCAAAGAAATAAATCAACGCTAAAAAAATAGCTGCACTCGAAAAGTAAAATAGTGATGAAATCTGAAATATGTTCCAGCCTAAGAGCTGGGTCAGACAGCCCGGCTAGTTTCTTTCATTTTGCCTTCATTCCCTCCACCAGCCATGTGTGCTCCCTGGGCCTTTTCTGCCTGCGTCTGTGTGTTCAGAATTTGCAGTAGCTTGAATTCTGTAATCTGAGAAATCAATCAAGTGCCTCGCGAGATGCCACGTCTCATTCTCCTCTGATCTTCCCCGCGCCTCTCGTAATTAAGCATTAGTTGGAGTTCATCGCACTTGAATAATGAGCCGCCGTTCCGGCAGGCTTCCTCCTCTGCTTTCTCTTGAGGAACACGGTTTCTGTTTTCTGGTTAGCCAAATCACTATCATCATAAAAATGCGATTTAAAGGTTCTGTAATTAGAGTATGTATTTGTCTCTGAAAAACCAAATCCAGCACTTTCTGGTCATTAGCATCTTATTCACACTGGCTCACAGAGCTCGGGCACATGGGGTATCCCCTGCAAAGATGGAGCTGTCACAATGGAAGGAGGTGCAGGTTGAGAACTTGAGTGTGGGTGTCCACATGACGTGGTCCGGCTTGGCCTCGTGGCCCAGCGGGTAGCTGTACAATCTCTGTGGTGACCACTTGAATGACATTTATAGCTCTGCCTTTACTCTTGAAATGTGTCATTTTCATGGCACTCTGCATGATGTAACAGGGGATGATTAACTAAGAATGAAATACAGACACAAAATCTTATGAAAATATGACCTGTGGTTTCAGGGATATAATTATTACTATAATATAGTAATGTTAGTAAAAAATAATATTATGTTAACATTGATTCAGATTTCCAGTGTTGAATATTTGTCTAGAATTTGTCTATTGTCTACTCCCTGTTCATGTACTTAAAAAATTAAGATAATAATTTCACTTGCATTTCTAGTCTTTATTAAAACATGAGACTATTTATAGTAACTTTATATACTTTCTCATTTTGTACTATTTTCTCGTCTGTGTCTATATTTTTCTTCTTTGCCTCTGAAAGTTTTATAAACTTCAGTTTTGATACACACAGGTAGCGAAGTCTTGAGTGAGTACCTTTTTCTCGGAACAGTGTAAAGACAGAAAATGCTTGTGGTCTGGTGAGCACAGGGTTAAGTCACGGTGCTGCCTCGAGGTTTCCTTCTAAGCCTGATATTTGTCCCCTTCTCTCCAGCAGAGCCCCCACCCCGGCCAAAGTTCAGCCACTGGCAGCGTCTTTTCTCCCCTACTTCTCCTCAGGCTTCCCACCCCTAACCCAAGGGACAAGCTTTACAGTTCCTTATTGTTTTCTGGAAAATTTTGTTTTCACTTTGTAGATTTTATGTGCTGTCATTTCTGGAAGACATCTTTATTCAGTATAGGATTCCACTGTTTTATTATATCTAGTGTTTGGTTTGGGTTCATTTGTAGTTATCTGTAAGTCTTGTTACTACTTCATGCGAAGTTTTTCTTTTCTACTTGCCTAGATCTTTTGGTAACATTTTGCCTTTCCTTTTATTTCCTGAATATTTACTATTATATTTCTAGGCATATGTTTTTTTTTCCCATGTCTTATTTGGGATTCTTTTGGCTTTATGAACATGTCCTGTCTTTCAGCATTTAGAGATACCCTTAACTGTTACAGATATGAATCTTGTTTCTCCTCCACTGAATCATGTCTTCGCTCAATGCTTCAGTTAGGCACTTGTTAGACTTCCTCATCCGATTGCCTGTTCCTGTCTGCATCTTTCAATTATATGTCTGTGGCTGTTTGCATAAAAGAACAGGTACCCAAGGAGGCCAGCGGAGATCATGACATTCCCTGAAACTGGAGTTCCAGGCAGCTATGAGCCCTGCCTCCTGATGCTGGGAAGTGCAATTCGCTTCTCCACAAGATCAGTAAATATTCTTAACAGCTGAGTCATCTTCCCAGCCCCTGTCTCTCTCAACTTGTCCTTTCTGTTTTTCCATTCTTCTTCCTTTGTTGTCTTTTAGTTGAATTCTATGAAAACAAATGAATCTTCTATTTTATTTATTCTTTATTCAGTTTGCCTCACACACTGTTTAATCTCTGTTAAGTTTATAAATTTTATGGTTAGTGTTTTTCATTTATGAAAATTCTCTTTGGTCTTTGAAACATACAATTTGGAGCTAGAGAGATGTTTTAGTAGTTAAGAGTTCTTGCGAAGGACTCAGGTAGCCCTTCCTTCCAAAGCCCATGTATGCATGCAGTGCATATCAGCTCATGCGGGCACACACGGATACACATAAATTTATAAAAGAAAATCTTTAAAACATCTGTCTTCTAATTCCTTGATCATGACTATCCTGTCCTCACTTTCAAGCTTCTCAATAAATCTTGACACAGACTGAATATAGTGATTTTATATTCTCTGCTTTGTCATTGGGGTATCTCAGTTGGTAGCTTGGTAGCGAGTCAGCTTGCCCTGTGGGTTCTCATTCATGCTCTTTGGGAAAGTCTGGGTGAATGCTGAATTCCTGGAGAGAGGAGATTTGCCAACTGCACCATAGCATAGTCTCATTAGAACCACTCAAACAGTTAATTCTTCACATAAAGATTTGCGAAGCCCACACGAGGAGCATAAACTAAGCAGCAAGCCCGGGAGTTGGCTGATGGGTCTCACATCCCTCCGTACGGCACAGAGATGGAGGTGGGAACGTGTCTACACTGTCCTTTTTCCTGGGAAGGTTGTGTAGTCTTGGGGTTCTGGGGTTTATTCAGTTCTCCTCCAACACAGTCTCAGCCTTCAGTATTTGTCATCCCCTGCAACCTCCATGTCCATGGGTACAGATCAGGAGCCTTTCATGGATGATACCCAGGCGGCCCACCCTGGCCTGACTGTTTCCTTCCATCTCTTCATTTAGGGAAACCTTGCTCTTATTCTTTTTTCAATGCAATGATGTCTTTAAGGGGGGAGGGCTGTTTTTAATTTTATCAACATTCTGGTTTTTTAAACATAATACTCATATTAAATAACATAATAATCATAATAAACATAATAACCACACACCTTCAATTAGAAGATCTGAAGTCCTGAGTTTGGCACTTGCTGGGTGTATCTATGCTGGGAAAAAGAAAAGAGAGCTGATTAAAGTCAGAGATAATAGGATGTGCGGTCTAGCCGTTGTCTAGCTGGTGCTCTGAAGTGAGAAGATGACAGAGAGAGTGGAGAAGCAGCGTCTGTGTTTTAAGTTAGGGGAAGGCAGGTCTGAGTTTGAGCCCAGCTTCTACAATCGCATTCCCAGATCTCTGTTTGCCTGAGCTCTACGAATCACAACAGCATCTTAGAGCTGCATGCTGGGTTCTGCTTCCAGAGTGCTTTCCCGCAGGTGTGGCTATCCACATTTAGCCAATAGACAAGATCTCTGTAGAAGACACCATTTAGGCTGATGCAGAACCCATGTTTTCCAACACTCGGGAGATGAGGCTGACTTGGAGTAGATAGTTCAAGAGAGGTCCGCAGAGGATCTCCGCCCACTAACCTCACTCACAGGCTCTCTTGAGAGCTTTGAAGCCTGAAGCTGGCTTTCTGGATAAAAGCCCACGATCAGTTAGCCATTGTCTGTGAAGGTCATGGAGATGATGGCGCAATACATGTTCTGTCCCAAACTTAACATGGCCCTCCAGACTTAAACAAATAATTGACAGTTTTCATATAAACAAAGTTCTCATCCATTTAGGTTTAAATGTAACAGGGGAGGCATCCTTTTCGAGACCAAGGACGGGAAGCTCTCTGACATATTCATGGTCAGTTCCTCTGAGAATCTGAGAGGTGATCATGACTGCTCTTTGGTTATACAAAGATTGTTTTCAGAGAGAAAAATACAGGGAAGCCTGGGAATCTCTGAATGCTACTGTGTCAACTGGACCATTACTGGGCAATGTCTGAGCCTGCTGTCTTCCTCAGCAAGAACAACAGAGCGTAGCTCAGGGTGTAACTTCCAGTCTACTTCCTTTCCCCTTATTACAATGCGAGCCTAGAATTTAAGTTGACCTGAAACTCACTGTATATCCCAGGCTGACCTTCAACTCAAACAATTTCTCCTGCCTCAGCCTTCAGTCTGAGCTCCCTACCTGAGACTCTTTCCACTATACAGTGTTGGGAGATTTGCTGGGATTCATGGTCAGCACCCATCATAGACTTCTCTTTGGGCCACACCCCGTGGGGGTGGGGGTGGGGAGCACATCCCTATGCAGAGCTCACTTGCATGCCCTTCCCATGCAGGCTGAGAGCCCCAGGAGTGAAAGCTTGTTTTCCCTAACACATCCTGCAGCAAGAACTACTGATGTCGGTTCTTTGAGAGTGACGGAGCCATTCTTACGTCTTTGTGGGTATACTTCGAGAAACTGGGGTAACAGACTATTGTGGTCAGCACTGCACTCTAAGCCATGGCTTCTGAGCTCATTATCCTATGCCCACAAGAATGAGGAAGTGGACGGAGTGAGCAGAGCACTGTAGATTTATTAAGGAAGAGCGATAAGTGCTCATGAGAGAGAGAGGAGGGTTCCAGGGAGGAACAGAGCCACATGGCCCAGCCTGGTAGTCCTTTATGGTTCCTATGGCAGGAACTGGATAGAAATAGAGGTCATCTTAATTGACGCTGGTCACTCTTGAATGCAGTGTGGGCTGAACCAGTGAGGAGTCCACACACCCTATTCATGCTCCTTTGACCAATCAGAGAGTTACTTGTCAATTTCGGGGAGCGTTAACATAACAAGGGCTATGCTATGTGATTGGTTCATCATCTGTTATGAGCCCTACCCTCACTGCCTGCGGGATGCTATCTCCTGGCTTGCTATTACATCGCATACAAGACAGGCAGGTGGAAGCTCTCTCTCTTTAGAGGGTACCAGGCAATAGCAGCCACTGCAACTCTATGAAGTTCGTAGCCAAAGCCCTTCACCATCCCCTGGACAAGCGGAGGGAGCAGGTCAAATCTACTGCCTTTTGGCCTTTTCTAAGCATTCACATTACTATTCAAGCCCCATCGTCAAATTTATGTTATGTCAAGGCCTTTGGAAGTGGGATGAAAGCATTTTCCATTAAAATATTATCTTTGTGGGAATCCTGCCCGGGCTCTTATCGGTTCCCCTCAAGGCATAATGGGAAAGGTAATTTCTCCCTTTTGAAGGCTTAGTCATGTACTATGTTTCAAATCATTGTGACATATCATTCATGCTGAAAAAAAGGAGAAGTTGTCCTGGGGCTTTAGACCTGCTGTAGATTGAGATGTTCTGATGAGCAGGGCCACTTCCCATCTTCCCGGCTAGTCGCCCACAGCTCTCTCAAGCCCGGGAAGAACATTTCTGGATTCTGATAAATGTTTTTCAGCAATCCCTGGGGTGGGTGAGAGAAGCCACAATGGATTCTCTTGTTTTAAAAAGAAATCCTTAATTTTCCTCTGCTTGTGCTTCCTCCCCTGGGCCAATACCTGTTTCCGGGGTTGGTGCCTCTAGAACACAGGCAAAGGCGTGGGTACCATCTGCCCTCAGTTACCCCTTTTTGTTAGCACGTTCTCTTCCACTGCTCCTACCCACTGAGTAGTCCCTCTGACTCCTGTGTCTGCACTTGATGTTCAGCAAGTGAACACTTTGACAGAAAGGATGCAGACACGATGAGAGAAGATTTGCAGGCAACTGTGTGCCCAGTAGATGGGAAGAAGTTCAGAGTCAGGCTTGCACATGCATTGGCTCCAGGCAACTCTGAGAGGGAGTGAGATCACATCCCACCCACTATGTGTGGGGGACAGGGAGAGGGGATCTGTCTGCTACAGTGATCTCATAATCTCCCAAGCTTCAGAAAGAGCAGGGCCCTCTCGGTTTGTCAAAGACAGTTGTCCCAGAAGCTGGGCCAGACTCAAGGTCTTAGGTCACAGGTCAGAGGAAGCTCTAGGAAGCAAAGAAACATACTCAGGTCCAGAGCATAAGAAGGTAAAGCAGCTTGTCAATGAACTTAAAATGCAGTGGAAACTGCAGGAGTTTAAACAAGGACCAAGCACTTTCAATCAAAAGGAAGACAGCCAGGTTGTACCCACCAGGTCCTCTTGACTCTGGACAGTTCTTGACAGGACAGGAGAAGAGAGGGTAACTTCAGCAGTCCCAGACTCAGCTTGCCTTCCCCGTGGTGTTTAGGGCCCAGCTCACCACCTTTGCACAAGCAAATGGCTCACACAAGTGCTCATTAGACCATTTTTTTTTGTTGTTGCCTTTTAAGGCTCATGATGCTGTATTAAGCGATTCTGCTGGAAACTGTTGGCTATTCTAGCCATGCCTGAACTCACAAGCAGTTCTCTGCAAGGCTGTTGCTTTTAATCCTGGACTCCAGTCAGCCGAGGTCACCCTCAGCTTTTTCCCGCCTTCCAGGGTTTTCCATGCAATGTCTCATGTTATTTCATTTTCTCTTTCTTCAGTATAACTTCCCCAGGGCA
Source organism: Alexandromys fortis (assembly GCF_014885135.2). NCBI lineage: Eukaryota > Metazoa > Chordata > Mammalia > Rodentia > Cricetidae > Alexandromys > Alexandromys fortis. The sequence goes on from NW_026068042.1 coordinate 2,612,298, forward strand.
GAAGCCATGTCTTTGGTATCTTAGCTAGGCCACGTCCATAAGTTTAAAAAAGCAAAACAAAATGAACTAGGGAAACTGCGAATTGCGAAACTGGTCATATAAAGCCAGGCATCATGGTGCGATAGGGAGATAGAGGCAAAAGAATCCGAGAATCGGGAGTTTGAAGTTGTTTTTAGAAGCATCATATGAGGATGGGGAGGGAAAGAGACAAAGAGAAGGAGAGAGGGAGACAGGGAGAGAGAGGCCGTACATAGAACTCATTTCCAATGAGTCTAGGAGATACCTTCTGGAATGAATCACTCGGCACAAGCACGTCTGGGCCCTCTCATCTGAGAGTGCCAAGCTTCCTGCAGAGAGGAAGACAAACACCTCCACCGCCTGTTCTCTTCCTGTCTTCAAGATTTTTAATTCTGCTAACATCTCCTGAGAGCCTCGGGGGCTGTGACGAGCCCTGGACGCTGACCCTGGAATTCTCTCTAAGTGGATTTGTAGTTACATAAGCAAAGAGCTGGAGGCTGCAGAGGAAGCTATTATAAAAGAGCTTCTTCACAGAATGGAGGCAAGGGCGGATGCCACGGCCAGTCAGAAGAAGTGAGCGAGTGAGCAGGGGCGGCTGCCGAGACCTGGGCTGAGGGTCCGGAAGTTTCTGTTCTCTCGTCCTCATGGTACTGAGAATCAGGCATCACTAACCCTAAGGTGGAAATGATGCAAGCTCATGCAGGACTCCATGGCAGCACTGGGTCCTGCAGACTCGATGCTCTTGAAAGCCATTTCTCCTCTACTCATTGTGCTCCAACGGAATAAATGAAGTTACGCAGGCCCCAGCATCACCTGCTCACTTCATGTGGTGCTATTCTCACCTTCAGGAAAACGACCTGAGTTCCATCAGGTGATTCTTCCTCCAGGAGGGAGAGTCGGAGCAGTGGAAGCTTAGGCTCAGAGGTCTCTTCAAACTCTGTCGACCTTGGTAGCAGGACCATGGTGAGGTCTTAGAGTGGTATCCTGAGACCCAGCCCTGCTTGCTCACGGTTGAGTTCTCTTCTGTCTGCTCTGTATTGATCTCTCAGTTAGTTGTTTGGGTTTAAAATCTAGAGACATTTCTCAGAAATGTCAGGACAGCATGCTTTAAAGTTTTTTGTTTTTAATGACTTTATTTGCTTGTTTAGTATTTAGCCTTTCGTTACTGAAACCCGGAGAGGAACAGCAACTTGCATTTTCCTAAGAAGGTGCCAAGGGGAGGAAACCAGGTCCTTGACTCTAGCTCCCACACCGCTCCTTATGAGACAGTCGTGGCGTGCTTGCCGCCCGTACCCTTGGCTTTGGATGGCCTGATCAGCTGTTTTGAAGCCTCTGCAGAACATCCTCCATCAGGTCATCGAGATGTCAGGGATGCCCTTCTTCCTCTTAGGAAAGGAGACCCCAGCTCTTTGAATCAGATGGAAGATGTATGCAGATTGCCCCGTTAAAGCACCGGTCTGTCTGCAATGCCAGGAATGATGCTTGCCTGGGAAAATTTTTATTACTAGCAAAAGTTAAAACTGCAACAGGCCAGGCAGGATGATCCTCAAGTCTTGTCTTATTTGTTCTTTCAGCTACAGGACAGTTTTAATTAGCTAATGTTTGAATACATCTTACAGGCAGTGTGATAGGAGAGCCAGTGTCAGTATTTTTTTCTTTGTGTGGTACAAAAACAATGATAAATCCTAACATCAGTGGCATCTTGGGTATGGGGACATATGATGATTTAATTGCTTCTTAATCTTCTTCATTTCCCCATCTTCACTGACATCAGATTTCCATTGGTCAGCATCTTTATATTTGTTTCATATTTTCCTTATCTATGGTTTCATAAAGGCAGTCTTTTCAAGGGTGTCATGAATATGGACTACACTCACCTCCACATTGTCCTTGCCTTCTCCCTCCCTACCCCTCCTCCCTTCTCCCAGTGTCTCATCTACTTTGTTGCCATATCTCAATAATTTGATGTAGCCGGAGAAGATCTACCATCCATGAAGGAGAGAACATGTAATGTTTATCTGATGAGTCTAGCTCGTTTTGTTCACTATGATGATCTCCGGTTACATCCATTTTCCAGAAAATTTCACTCTTCTTTAGGATTGAATAAAGCCCTGTTGTGTATTGAGACCACATTTTTTTATCCATTCATTTGTTTATGGACAAAATCTGTTTATGAAAGGAATCTGTTAGGTAGGTTCCATAACTTGGCCATTGTGAGCCAAGCTGCATCAAAGATAACTGTGAAGGGGTCTTTATGGCAGGCTGACTTGAAGGGTCCTTAGACACATACCAAGAGCAATAAGGCTGGGGCATATAATAGACCTGTATTCAGCCTGTAGGGAACTTCCACACTGATCTCCACAGTGGTTGGATTCATTTCCTTTTCCACTAGAAATATAAAGGGCTCTGTTTACCCCACAAGCTCACCAGTGCTGGTATTGCTTGTTTTCTTGCCGATCGCCATTCTTACTGGAGTGGGATGGCATCTCAAGGGATTTTTAATTAGCATGTCACTGATAGTTCAGGATTTTGAACATTTTTTTCATATACTTCCTTAGCAATGTGTACTTTGGGAGACTATCTGTCCATTTCATTATCTGATTTATTGATTGTGCTGTCTGTGGCTTAGGGTAAGTTAGACTTTGAGGTCACTATGTCATGGATCCTCTTCAGATGTGTAGCTAACAAGGAGTTGCTTCCGTTCTGTAGGCTGGCAGGACCCAGCTGTTTCCTTAGATGTGCAGCAGCTTCTTGATTTCATGTGATTCCATTTGCTGCTGTTTGCTGCTGTTTTCTAAGTTCCTGGTGCTTTTTCATCCTTACCTGTACCAATACTGTGAAGGGTTTTCCTTTAATAGTTTCAGATCTTATATTGAAATCCTTGAAGCATTTTGAACTGATGTTTGGGCAGGATGAGAGATGGACATCTAGTTTTCTTCTTCTGAGAGACACCAGTTTTCCCTCCCCATTTCTTACTGGGATTGTTTCTTCTTCAGGCTAAGTTTTTGACACCTTTGTCAAAGATCTGGTGGCTGTAGGTAGCTGTGCGCATTTACTTCTGGATCCGCTGTTCTATTCCATTGACCAATGTGTCCATTTTCGTTCCAGTACCATGCTGGTTTTGCTGTTATTGCTCTGTAACATAGCTTGAATCAGATATTTTGATGCCTCCAGTATCGTTCTTTTACTCGGGGTGGCTTTGGCTATCTGGGGTCTTCAAGCTTCCGCTTGAAGTTAGGGATTGTCCTTCCCATTTATAAGAAGAATGAATTGGTTTTTGAAGCATCTTCTTCAGCGCCAGTTTCCTCACGTCTGAAGTCTTTGAAGTGAGAATTGGTTTAAGAATCAGCTGAGGAGGAAAGGAAAGCCACCTGAGTACCTAAGCAGGTTCAGCAAATGGACTTTCCTTCCCCAGAGAAGAACCGCAAGCCTCTGCTCATTCATCTGGGTTTCAGGGAGAGCAAAGAGTGATCGCTACCCAGTATCACTGGGGAGGCAGCCAGCCCGGTCACTAGGTGGACCTGGCAACCCTCCTGCCCCATTTCTCTTGCTGGTGTCATTGAAAACAATGAGTGAGCACCCATATTCATGTAACAAGGTGAGAGAATCTCATGTTTGCCTTCTTCCTAGCTAAGAGCATCTTCCTGGCAGATCCTCCTGTCAATATTTACAGTCAGCTGCTTCCAGCCAAGAAAGCCTGCAGACTCCCAAAGCAAAGGCACAATGCTTTTCTCGCAGAGCACCATGCCCACGTCCCTCCCATCTGTGGTAAAAGACTGTGTGTATCAAATTCTGGAACACCTGCGAGTCTGTTACCCAGGAAAAGCAGGTTCTTGGAATCCCTTCACTTCACTGGTTTCTGTTTGTTTTGTTTTGTTTTTGGAGGGGATCTGCTCATATTTCTAATCTTGGCAATGTGCACACACACATACACACACACACACACACACACACTCACAAACACACATTTATCTCAGAAACCCATCTTCCAAAGTGGACAGCGCCCTGGCTGTGCATTTGAAAGTCCATTTTCTCAGTTTGGGATGGGTTCTCCCTGCCTTGCTCCCTTTCCTCCTTCGAAAGTGTCTCTAGGTTTCCAGGATGGCTTTAAATTCTATCCACACACCTGAAGATGACCCTGAACTTATGACCTTTCTGTCTCCTAAGCTCTGAGTTTATAGGTCTGCACTACCATGCCTGACTTATGTGGTACTATCAGCCCGGGGCCTCGAGCAAGCATTCTGCCAGTCTTGCTGCATTCTAGTCCCAGTTTTGTTACTCAATCAGGTTAGAAAGTGGGAGTGCGTTTAAAGGAAGACGCAGAGCAGACTCTCACTTCAAATGGACATCGTCTCACCAGTTCCAAGGTGGCACAAAGTACCCCAGCAGCTAAGCTAAGTGTGACTCCTTGAGAAGAAAATAGGGGGGAGTATATAGCTAGAGTTGGAAATTTTGTCTCTGATGGCTTTCTTGTTTACTTGCTCTCCTCATCGAATTCGAATCTAGGATTCATGATCTGAGAGCCGAGTGGCTCATGGAACATTACATCCTGGTCCCAAACCCCTTGTCTCATAAGGAATAACGTTTATTCAACCACAGCTTAATGGGTGTAATTCAGACTCAGTTTTTAATGAAAAGGCAAAGGTGCAAAGGACCAGAACAGCCTGATGCACAGTTGTGTCTGCCAGGCCAGAAGGAATTCCCTCCAAAGTCCTTTGTCAGAAGACGTTACATCAGCTCAGTAACTGTATAAATGTCAACAACAAAGCGACAAGCTTAAGGTTTAGCATGAAATTGGAACTTTATATTGTCATCTAGAAAAGTAACAGCATACAACAGTTTCACAATACTGTCCAGAGGCCCAGTAGCACGTGTCAAAAGGAAACCAGCTGCTGCAGCCGTTGCACTCCCCACTTACAACTGAAAAGAACTCCCCCTCTGCAGAGAGGGAGAGGCCTCAGTGCTTGGGAGAGGCTGTGCCCTGGTGCTGCCTCCCACTGGGCAGGAGAGAAGGCTTCACCTGCACTCCAGCGAATGATGCAAAGCCCTTGATGCCAGAGCTGGTGCCTGCATTGCCAGGTGAGAGGTCCTAGGTGGTGGAAGTCAGGAGGAGGGTGGAGGTTCTAAGCCAGGCAACTCCTTCCTTCTCCATCTCCTGAAGGTGCCAGAGTGCAGACAGAACTGGTAGCTTGAGCTGTTTGCTTATCAGTGTTGAAGTCTTCAAGACATTCTTACATGGGCCGTATACCGGTTCTTCCTCCTTCTCCTCATCCACTCAGGGTTTATTGGCTTTTGAAGTACTCCATTTCCCTGAGAAATGACAGTTTGGCATTTCTCTAGGCTGCTCTCCCTTCTGATTCTGGAGACTTCCATCCCATAGCCCAATAAAGCCTCTGGGCTCCTCACACTTTGGGTAATTAGGTGGGGAGATTTGCTAAGCTATCTTGCTTGAATAAAGTCCATTTTATTCCTCCTGTAAGAGCTCAGGATGTGGTCAGAGACAATAGGAATAAGCTGTCCAGCCCTCCCACTCCTGTACCTCATGTGGGGATGTAAATGGATGGGAAGGATGGAGTCCAGTGCATGTAGGTGGGGATTAAGAAGCTTTTGAACCAGCTAGGACGGTACCCACGTTAGAACATTATGGAAATCACTTAATACCCTTCTATTGTCCTAGCATGCCATGCTGAGCTGTGCCCTATCTCACATCTTAGGTTAAGCTTCTACTGTTGGAATGTTGGTAATAACGAGAAAACTTTCAGTGCTCACACACAGCTTCCATTTGAGTTTCTTCATCTGCGTATCCGAGACAAACCAGGTTTAACATCTATTTAACAAGCGGGGGGGGGGGGGGACTGGGCAGTGGTGGCGCACACCTTTAATCCCAGCACTTGGAAGACAGAGGCAGGTGGATCTCTGTGAGTTCGAGGCCAGCCTTGTCTACAGAGCTAGTTCCAGGACAGCCTGGGCTACACAGAGAATTCCTATCTCAAGAAAACAAAACAAACAAATAAAACTGCTTATAATGGATCCTCTCTTTGTGGCTGAGGAAGACCTACTTTGGCACAAGTTCATGCTCATAACCAAGATCCCATTTAAGTAGGTACATAATTTTCAGAGATGGTTTGGAAAAACTGAAGGTCATTTAATGTCATATACTGTAGTTATGCTGACCTGGAACCTGCTGCTGAGTCCTCTTGTCACTCAACACTACCACAGAATCTGGGTTTTTGTGTTGCCCCCCTGGCTGTAGAAGGTGCCACGCACCTGGACTTCCAATTTTCCACTTTTGTAAACAGCTTCGAACAGAACGTCTTTTAGTTTCCCCTCAGAGTTTATGCTACCGCCTTGAGACCATTCTAAAGGTGCCCCGAAAGGATAATGGATACATTTTTGGCCCAGGGTTTCTCACACTGCGGTGTGCATATGATCCTTTTGATAGTACTGTGGAAAGCCAGTCCTCACTCATGGGTCTGCAGCCAGCCTCGAGGGCCTATATCTGTAATAAACTCCTTCGTGATGCCCACGCTGTAGCTAAGGCCTTGCACCATCCCTTGGACTTGTTGGTGTACTGAGGTTGCGTTTCTCAGGCCTGTGCTCCTGGAGTCACTGTGTGGGCTGGGTTTGTGGGACCTCTTGTCTTTATCTTCCAGCTGAGATGAAGATTTGGTTAAGTCTGCCATCCAGAGATGAATAGCTGCAGTACCTGGTCACAAGGAGAGCCCCTGAGCATCGGTCATGGTTATAGCCAGAGGATAGTACAGACGCATTGTCACAGCACTGCATCCAGGAACAGATGCGTCCAGTCCAGGACCATGGCAGACCACTACAGACAATGCCACCTAGATGCCAGCAGTTTTTAAGTTTCCTGTCTACTGATGGAGACTATGTAGCCAGGGTTGAACACCATTGCTCTAAGCCCTCAGAGACCAACCTCAAATCTCACTGAGTTACAACTGCAACATTTTTTTCCAACATGAAGTCTTTTTTTTTTAAATTTTAATATTCACAATACTTGTACCTGATTATAGGGTGGAGTATGCGAGTTTAATACTTGTAAACCATGCCGGATGATCCAGTCAGGGTAATTAGCCTTTTCACCTCCTCAAACACTGCCCGTTTTGTGTAGGGGCCTTTGGATACTTCTGCTTAATCTTCAAATGCACAACAGATGTCAGGCTGTAGTCACCCTGCCGTGCTATAGAGCATTGGCACTAAGTCTTCCTACTAAACTTGGTGCCTTCCACCCAAACGCTCTCTATTCCAACTGCTCATCCCAGACCACTGTCTTACTCTCCGCTATGAAGTCAAAATTTTAGCTCCCGCATGAGTAAAAGTGCATGGTGTTTTTCCTGATGTTTACTATTTTTCACTGCTGATTTGATGCCATCTGAAATCACTAGAAAAGAGATTCTTAATGAGGAATTATACAGAAAGGGTTGGCCTGTGTAAATGCATGTGGGAGGTTATCTTAATTGGTAACTTATGGAGGAAGATCCAACTCATTGTGGGCAGCACCACTCCCTACGCAGGGGGCATTCTAACACTATAAGAGAGGAGAAGGCTAGCTGAGAGCAAACAAGGAAGATTCCATGCATTAAATTCTCTCCACTTTGGGCTATACATCTGATGCTTTGCTTTCCTGCCTTGACTTCCCCACAGTAATGGACTTGTAGCCTGGAATTGTAAGTAAATAAACCCTTTCTTCCTTAGGTTTCCTTTTTCAGGGTATTGGTCGTAGCAGCAGAAACAAAGCAAGAACTGTGTTTGTTGGACACTTATTTCACTGAATAGAATGTCTTCCAGATCCGGATTGGCATAAACAAATGGATGAAAGCTTGGGGAGTTGTGTGTACTAGATCCAAACTCTATAGTTTTAAGTCTTTGCATGTCTAAAATACAATAATTTATATTTTAAGAAGAATTCAAGGTGCTTGGCATGACTGTCTTCTCCAGCAAGTTGACTCCTCCGGGGCATTTGCTGATGTCATCCTAGCAAATGCTGCCAAGGCATGTTCTGTCTCTGTCAAAAGCCAGGGATCATTTCAGGTTCCCCTTGTCCCAACCCTTCTAATCTAAGCAGCTTTTATTGAATATTTTTGGGTACACTCTTTCTTATTGAATATAATACATTTTCAAATAATCTCTCAGAATGCCCATGCCCTTCCAACAGCCCCAAAGCCCTGTGTCTTGGTTTGGATTTCTGTTGCTGTGAAGAGACACCATGACCACAGCAACTTTTACAAGGAAAACATTTAATTGGGGTGGTGGGGAGCATGGCGGTGTGCAGGCAGACATGGTGCTGGCTACTTCTTGATCAGAAGGCAGGAGAAAATGATCTCAGTGTCACACTGAAGGAAGCTTGAGCAAAAGAGCCTTCAGATCCCATGCCCACAGCGACACACTTCCTCCAACAAAGCCACACCTACTCCAATAAAGCCACACTTCCTGATAGTGCCTCTCCCTTTGGGGGACCATGTTCTTTCAAATCACATACCCTGTGAGAGCAGAGATGGTGTCCCGGGCATCTTTTCCTTCCCTCATTTAGCATGTGTCTGCCTAGCACATATCAGGCAGCTGTTCTAGCCAGCTTTTCTGTGCTGTGATAAATCACTGGAAACAAAAAGCAACTCGGGGAGTAAAAGGTTTATCTCATCTTACAGCTTACAGGCTATTACTGAGGAAAGCCAAGACAGGAACTTAAAGCAAGACCCTGATTTTCGGCTTGCTTATATTCAGCTACCTTGCTTAAATAGCCCAGGCTCTCGTGCCTAGGGATGATTCCACCCACAGTGGGCTGAACCCTCCCACCTCAGTTAGCAATCAAGAAGCTGCCCTACAGACATCTGATGAAGGCAGTTTCTTAACTGAGGTTTTGTTTTCCAGATGTGTCTCGTTGACAACAAAGACTCATTGAATCACCCAAGTCATTAAACCTTTGTTGAATGGATAAGCAAGAGAGAGAGAGAGAGAGAGAGAGAGAGAGAGAGAGAGAGAGAGAGAGAGAGAATATGATGGCACAAAGTTAACTCTGGGCACATGCAGACCTGAAGGGTCGTTCTCATGGTTGAAAGTTTATTCTAGAGTGATTGCGGCAGAACAGATTTGGCTACAAGGTGCCTGGTTCCTTTTGGCCTTGGCCTTGACCTTGGGACGTGAAGATAGCAGACAGGAAGGCTGCCAAGTTCTTGCTATTCGCATCTGTTAGGGTGACATCTGCTTTTTCTCTTCGGCAGTTGCCTTCTCGGGCCTCGGTTTCACAACGTTCTACCTGGCTGGCAAGCTGCACTGCTTCACGGAGAGTGGGCGGGGGAAGAGCTGGCGGCTTTGTGCTGCCATCTTGCCCTTGTACTGTGCCATGATGATTGCCCTATCGCGCATGTGTGACTACAAGCATCACTGGCAAGGTGAGTCCCCGATCAGTCCTTAGAGTGGGCCCCCTCTTCCTCCAGGGATGGGTGTTGGACAGTCACTGAGCTGGGAAGAACTAAGTCAGAAGCCAGACTAGATGTGGTCATAAAAGACGCGGGCCTCTTTAAGTGTGTCCTGGCATTCATCTTGGCCCTGCTGAGCTTTTTCTTCTTGTTTGTTCTCAAGAAGACTTAGCTCAAGTCCTGCCAGGATATCAGGTCTTCAGTGTGGTCACCCTGGCCTCCGGCCCAAATGTGATTTCTCTGCTTGATTGGTCTCCAGACTCACTGCCAAGTTGTTTTTGGCTCCTTCTCCGTTGTAAATCCTGTCCCCAAGGGCGTATTTCTCACCACGGAGGCAGTGCCAAAGGGTATGTCCAGTCCAGGGTTCCAACTTCACCAATAATTTTAGTAGCCGCCACAAGGCTGGCATAAGGCTTACCTCTATTGCAAGGCTGGGGTGAGATTTCCCTCTGTCTCCAGGCTGGGGTGAGACTTAGCATTTGACACAGTTGTAGTGAGGCTTGTCTCTATCACAAGGCCAGGGCAAGGCTTGCCTCTATTGCAGGACTGACCTGAGCCTTACTCTGTATCAAGGCAAGACTTCAATCACAAAGCAGGGGTGAGGCTTGCCTCTGTCTCAAGGCAGGGGTGAAGCTTGCTTTTATGTGTCAGCCCTAGGATATTCAGTAAAACTTAAATTGTAAGCAAGTGAGGGGTTTGTTTTGGGAATGTGACTGACCCAACCATGTCTCTGTCAGTAAACTGCAACTCAGTGTCCTGAAAGAGAATCGCCACCTGCCATAATAGACAGGAAACAGACACAGAGGTGATGGCCCGATAGCCATAGTTGTTGTGGCTTCCAGGGACAGCAGTGTCTATGGTGTGGCTTCCCCAAATGGCATCCTCAGACCACCTTGACCAGTCTCACCCCTATCCCATCAGTCCTGAATGGGCATCTGGGAGTAGGATGCAGTGTGATGTGGCGTCCAGGAGTCTGACAAAGGGGCATGACCTTTCTGGTCGCTTCTGAAAGTCGCCTACAGTAAGGAGACAGTTTCTCCTGCTCCCTCCCAGCCTCTGGTCTACTCCCAGCCCTCCTGGAGCTCATGTCTTGGGAGTCATGTACCTGAAATGGCATTTTGGAGTTAGAAGATGCAGGGTGTGGGGAAGAGATGCTGGAGCAGTTTACAGAGGGGATGCATCATCACCCCACGCCCCTGGATGGAGGAGGTAAGGAAAGGACCACAGAGCTGTAGCTGCAGCTCTCCCTGCTTCTCACTGAGTTGAGTGAAGTGCTTGGTGTCCTGAAAACCATATTCCAAGAAGGAGGGGGAGGGACAGAGTCCTGAGCCAACAGCAACAGAGGCATGTCTTCATGCAACGCTGGCTCTAGCCATGTTTTCCTACCATGTTTGTTGCCAATGGGCTTCGGACATCCCCCTGCAAGAACAGTATGGACCAAACAGCCTTGTGTGAATTGTGTCTCATGTTTCTCAAGGAACTCCAATTTCTTCTTTGACCATAGAATGAGAATATCTGAATATTTCACAGAGACGTGTCATAGACTGAATGTAATAATGAACCCTATTGTGCCAACCAGTTTCTCTGTTGCCTTGCTCACTGTTACTGAGGATGTGTAGGGTTTCCTAAACAACTGCCTTAGTGTCAGGTGTATTTTCCCAATATGATCGGATCAAAAGCCACTGATACAGAGTTGCCACCCTGACCTCACCATTTTGGATTAGGGAAGCAGTGAAGAACGTCAAGGGGCTAGAGATGTCACACATTGCTAGAACACTTGCCTACTGCATGAATTACTGGGCTCCATCCCCAGCACTACATAGATTGGGTAGAGTGGTGTACACTTCTGATTCCAGCACTAGCGAGGAGGAGGCAGGATGACTTGAGGTTCAAGGTCATCCTGGACTACACAATGAGTTCATGCTCATCCTGAGATATATGAGTCCCTGCCCCAAAATTTAAAGAGTCTCAGAATTGAGGAAAATTGATGTCCCCCCCTCCTTCATCTTTGCATGATCTTATACTGATGGCATAAGATATGAGGTATGTACCTCTTCAATCCTCTCTGACCCTAGCCTGGCTTGCTGCCTTTCTCTCTGTGGCTCAGTAATGTAATCACGAGGAAAGAATGAGAGATTATATTTATTCAGTGCTCACTTGTGTGGGGAGAAATGGAGGTGGCCTCTGAAGTTTTGGGCTTGGCAAACACATAGCAGCGAGGCCTTTGATTGCAGTGTGGGTGGATGTTGGAGGCGGGAGGCTTGATTGAGACAGATTGCTTGTTTCTCTGTGGCGAACTGAGCTGCCCAGTGACCGTAGGTGGGAACCGTCAATCAAGGTGAAAATCCATGCAGAAGCCCATAGACATCAGCAAAGCCCAAACCCTTATCATTATTAATGTGAGTTAATAGCATCACTATTATGAGATTTTATGACTTCATTTCAGTGTGATTTAAGCAATATCAGATACAGAAATACAACTGACTACTTCATTACATATTCATAGCTAATCAATATCCCATAATCTCACATGGCTTGCTCTGTTAGTTATGATGGTTGTTTTCTGTTATTTCAACCTCCTTAGTCCACTCTAAATATACAAGTCTGCCTTTTTACTGAATGAGGGGGACTATGGGGGCCTAGGCATAGACGGGACTACATGTAAAATATTTAGTGAAACTTCCCCAGAAAGAGAGCTGGTTGGATTGATACCAAAACTCTCTGGGCCGGTTGCTCCATTTGACTTTGTGCTAGGTTGGCGTCTAGGTCATTGGGAAGCCAGAGAGACTTGCAGGTGGTGCCAGTGCAGAGCCCCATGCCTGGCAGCAAGGCTCACCTTTGTGCTTAACCATGAACACAAAGCATTTGAACTCCAAAGTTTGTAGAATCCCCATGCTGGGGAAGACCCATGCAGAGAAGGACACAGCATGCCCTAAGCTTCTGCCTCTTCTCTCTCTTGTGTATTCTGTGGTTCCTGGCCAAGGAAGAACCATAGCTAGGACGGGTATGAACATGTACTTTGCTTCATCCTGGGGTGTATTAGCACTCATGCAAGCTCAGGCAGAGGCACACACAGGCGCATGATGGGCATAGACACACATAGACACACACACATACACATGCATACACACAAACACACACACAGGCACGTACATGGGCACACACAGAGAGAGGTGGGGAGGGAGAGAAGAAGCAATCCTTTGACTTGCTAAATGAAGGGACTTGAAAGGAGATTCTTAGGACTGTATGGTTGTTCCCACCGGAAACCTTTCAGCTCTGGGCTGAATGGAATAAGGCCCTGCAGCTCTTCCTCTAGTGTGCTCCATTCCAAGTGAATGCATCTTCTCTCCATTGGCTACCTGTGTGGCATGGCTGAATTCCCAAGGTTCCATGCTGATTAGGAACCTCAGAGTCCAGATGCCCATGGTGCTCAGGAGAGTTAGTAGCAGTCTGAAGCACCCTGGCACCCCTCCATCCATACAGAGCCCACCAGACAGGCAGAACATGGTCCACGGGAGTCTTTCTCCGCTGGGCCTTTTTGCATCTTTCTGTACTTGGCTGGCCCATTGCCCAGTTTCCCTGAGGAAAGATGTTGCTTACTCCCGAGTTCCATGGACACCTTGCTTCCCTTTACTCAAGGAATTCTTCTCTTCTCAGCTTCCTGTGGTTTCCTGGGAACTTCAGTGTTCAAGCTATTGCTAGAGTTTGATCCCTCTCCCCATGCTGGTCCATTGCTCCTGGCTAGTCTTCATCCATGCCCCTTCGCTGTGGCCAGTGAGCCTTTAGGACCATGGCTTTGTCTAGATGCTCTCTGTTCCTTCAGAATCCCATCCTTCAGGCCTGTGGCTTCTTGCTATTTCGCAAACACTCCAGGCTTATCTCACCACCTGGCCCTTGCACTGGCTTCTTCATGTGCCTGCAATCCTTTCCCCCTTGATGTGGGCATACATACAGTAATCTTTTGCCCTCCTAGCCATGGTCCACACATCACATTGGGATGGACTTGACAGTATCATTTCACTTACGTCACAGCCTTCATATCCTGCCCCTCTACCCTGACTCTTTTTTTTTTTTTTTGATTTTGATTTTCGAGACAGGGTTTCTCCATAGCGTTTTTGTCCTGGAACTAGCTCTTCTAGACCAGGCTGGCCTCGAACTCACAGAGATCCGCCTGCCTCTCCCTCCCGAGTGCTGGGATTAAAGGCGTGCGCCACCAACGCCCGGCTACCCTGACTCATTTGCTACCTTCTAACAACTAATTTAGTGGATGGTGACAATTGTCTCTTTCTATTCGCTAGAACAAGGCAGGGGAGGAAGGCTTTGTAGATACTATATAGGCCTTATGTAGATAAACCATTTTTGTGACAGTTATGTGAAGGCAACTACAAATTATATGTAGCTGAGTAGAATTGTGTCACTGGCTGGCTCCCCCAGCATAGGCGGGGATGTTTGCATGTCTCATGCTCTCTTCTGATGGAGCTCCCTAGACTTTCGAGAACAAACGTCTAAACAGCAGGGGTTTAGAAGGACAGCAGTACATTGTCTTACTGTATAATGTGCTCCTATTCTGGAGGCTGGACAAGAGACCGTCAGGACAATGCTCCTGGAAACCTGAAGAAGGACTCTTTCTTGACACTCCATTTTCTCAACCTAAGATGTGCCTTGGCTTGTGGAAAGAGAGTTTCAGGCTCTGCTGCTGTCCCCCATGACATGCTCCCTGCATCTCTTCACGTCACTTCCTCTGTCTTCATCTGCCCTAACAGCCATCTTTATAAGGATACCAGTCATGTGGGGCTAGGGTCCAGCCCAATGGTCTCATCTTCTAGAAAGAACCCAAATGGTTTTTCTTCTGCTGTAGATATAGCTACTTATAGAGTGATTATCTACCAGACATGGGGTCAGGGTTCTGTCTCCAGGTCCCCGTGGTGGTGGCACACCTCTGTCATCCCAACATTCAAGAAGCCATGGGAAGAAGATCAGAATTCAAGGTCATCTTTGGTTCCACAGTGAATTCAAAACCTTAAGAACAAGTTTCTTAGTAATGTCTGACTGTGTTATAAGGGATTAGGGAATTTGACAGAAATTTTAAAAGGACATAGGTCAGCTCAATAAATACATGCTAAATAAGTGGATGTTTTTTGACTCTTTGGTTCTTTGTTTTGCGTTTTGCCTTTTTGAGTCAGCCTCATGATGAGCTCAGGTTACCCTAGAACTCACTCATCTTGTAACCCAGGATAGCCTCAAACTCACGATCCTTCTGCCTCAACCTCCTGAGTACTGACATTACAAGCATGCACATGGCTTAAAACGTGTTCCTCTTTTACTCGTCACATTCTTTGCACTGGTAACATCCTCGGCCAATCTGCATTACAGCAATGGGGAAAGCTGCCTAGAGCCTGAAGAAAATGCTCAACAGGGTGTGAAGCATTGACTGACTCTCTGTAACATCCTAACAGAGAAAGACAGACAAGCAGGACAAATGCAGGAGCACAGAAGACATGGAACAGTTGCTGTTGGGTCCAGTAGTTGTGGGCTTCAAAACAATAAGGCCACTCCACAGTTCTCACCCTTCACTGCCCTGCCCACCGCAAGGAGGGAGTTTTATGTTTGTCTACGTAGCTGGAGCATCATGAACTTAGCTTGCTTTACCTGGGAGGACAATATTCCAAGCAGTAGCTGAGTAGCTGACACTATCTGTGCAAGAAACAGTTCCCTCTACAGAGGATACCCGCTTGCTAGGCTCCCAGTGTCCTTGTGGGACTTTATGTTGGCCTGCTTGGCTGGTTTCCATCACTCCCTTGGCTTAACTAAGAGGCTCTGCATCAGAAACTGGTATTTCTGGGATGTGGCAGGTGACACAGATGCTCTGAGTTTTTCTGAGCACATTCAACTAATTTTAATGTAATAAGCCACATTTCTGTAAGCTCTTTCCTTTTCCTTTTAAAAGTAAAAAAAATTAAATTTGCATTTTAAATATTCATTCAGTCATGCCTCCTTGTGCTTTTGGGCTCAGTAAGGCAGTATGGCCTCCATGCCTCCAGCCTCCAGTGTACTAGGTATGTTGGTGTTATATAAATTCTTTTCTAGAAACTACATCACAAAAGCAGAAATCTCACTAGACAGAGAATCACTGGAAAGATAAAAAGAACAAACAAACAAAAATATCACACGTAATCGTTGAGTTTTCCAGAGTTGAATTTTGCCTGAGTGTCTTGGGTCATAAAGCCCAAGACATACAAAGTCCTAAGTCAAGTGAACTCAATGATGTTGAATGTTGCCATGGTGACAGGAATGAATGTGCTCTTCCTGGAGACCTGCCAACACAAATAGTAAGCCCTTGTTCATGTTGCTGTTTTATTGGAGCAGGTGAACATAGCTTGGCATGTTGGTTGTGGAAGACCTAGTGAAGTCATTTCCTGTCCTTTGACCTCAGAAGATGAGGATGAGTTTATGCCCATCTTAAAGGCAAAGATTTGTTCTCTGGTTGCTGGATTCTAAGTCACAGTTTCTGGTCCCATTGAAAACCATCTAGTGTTGGTTTCCTCCCTCTGTTTCTGTAAAGAAAGACTTCATTGAGCTCTAATTTGGCATGGTAAAA
The DNA here is from genome assembly GCF_014885135.2 of Alexandromys fortis. Classification (NCBI taxonomy): domain Eukaryota; kingdom Metazoa; phylum Chordata; class Mammalia; order Rodentia; family Cricetidae; genus Alexandromys; species Alexandromys fortis. Next base: position 2,628,348 of record NW_026068042.1, read on the forward strand.
CTCTCCCCTTGGAAGTGCACAGTGCAGTGGGTTTTATCTGCATATTCAGAATAGTGCAGTCACCATAATTCTACTACAGCAGTCAGCATCCCCTGCTCCTGGCAACACTGATCGACTATCTGTCTCTGGTTTTAACTGTTTTAGGAGGCATGGTCTGCATGGCCTTTTGTGGCTAGTGGTGTTGACAGTTTGGTGTATCTTGTAGGTGGTGTTCAGTGTGTTTGTTTTGCCAAACACTTGCAGAATAGAAACTGAACTCTGAGGCAGTGCACATGAGCAAGCTGATTAGGATCCTAGGCGCCATCTACTAGTAGACAGACAGACTTGGAAGTGGGGTACCAAACAGGATGGAAGGGAAGAGGCTGCGAGCTGCACGGATTTTGCCCCAGAGGAAAGTGAAACTGTGATCCATGCTGAGGGCTCATCAGAGCTGTATAAGAATGTAAGGAATATTCTTCACCCAACCTGATTGGTAGCCTTATGTCCTATATCCTTTATATTAGGTGATCCTACCATCAATTTCTCAGTCTGACAAGCCCTTTTCTTCCTTTCTTGGCAGGTTTATGCATTTCTTTCCTTCCTAGAAAACTGCAGGCACCTTTTTCTCCTCTACTTTCCCTTCCTAATGTCTCAGTCATACCCTCAGCCCAACCGTGTGCTCTAGGTTACCCCAGGCCAGCTCTCAGTCCCCCACACTTGTCATTCATGGTACTTAATCACTGCTGCAACTCACTGTTAGCCGTCATTACATAGTGTCTCTCCTGCCCCTTGGAGCTGTAAACTCTGGCTAGCAGGGTTGCCTGTGCTTCCTTTAGCCTGAGGTGTGAAGTCCAACTCCAATGCCTAACACCTGACACGCACACAATAAACACGTGTGTTGAAAGACTGGCAGCAGTGCTAAATACGGAGACAGCAGCATTTGGACGCCAGGGACACGGAGATTCATTATTTCTTAATTTGAGTCTTTCAGGAACATTGCTACCATTCTTGGGGTGAAGTCAATCCCGAATGGGTTTTCTCTCAATGAGGACCCACATGCCCCTTGCCTGATATCTGTCAACGGGATGTGTGTGGGTTGATTAAAACAGCAGTAGCCTGCTTGAACCCTTGATGTCAAGCTCCCTCATAAAGCAAGTTATTTCTTGTTTACATCTTGGTAATACACATAGCCGTGATAACTGCTTGAAAGTGGCTTGGATAAAGACTCTGTCTTGTCCCTGTTACTTCCCACCCCTCTCAGCATTTCACTGGTTCTACCAAACGGGAAATAGGTTGGTCTGGCATCACCATTTCCTTGCCCGTTGCTACATCAATGAGCCCAGGAAGCATATGCTTGGAATTTTTAGGCGTCTTCGGTCAGTGACCCTCCTCTGGAAATGCTGAGCCACGGAAAAGCCAGGTGGTATCATTTGCAGATTTAGCTCTTTGGTCCATTGGATAGTCAGTGGCTCAAATGCAGGTCAGATTTTGTGGTTTATTTTAGATGGTTATAAAAGTAACACCCTGGGCTGGGACAAGACAATAAAATGTATAAGAGTGCAGCTCAAAAAACCTTGAACTAAAAAAGGCTATAATGTGTTTTATGGACTGGTATCCATAGATTACATGAAGAAGCTCTTCATCTGAGCTGCTGTTTCAATCTATGAAGCTAACTGTGCCTTGAAGCCCCATTCAAGAATTCATAGTATATACGCTGCTTTACAGGTTCTTGGGTGATTCATTTAAAATTCTCTAAAGGGCTGGTGAGATGGCTCAGTGGGTAAAGGCACCTGAAGTCAGGGTTGCTACTTAAGTTTATTCCTCTAGGACACCCATGGTAGGAGGAAAGAAACAACTCCTTCAAGTTTTCCTCTAACTTTTACACACACACACACACACAATTAATTAATCTGTTGTTAAAAGGATACTGCATTTAAAAGTAAAATGAAATAATACAAAAACATGGCCATGTTCCTGAGGTTACCGTTCTCAACTCTTGGCTTCCTGTGTGGGAAGAAAGATGAAGGAGAATCAAAAAATCCCCATAAGTTCCTGGAGTAAGATGTGAGAGGAACAGGATGAGGACAGCTGCCTTAAGGTCCTTTTGTGACATGCCCTGTATTATCTTTAATAATAGTAGCGAGAAATTGTTGTCATGGTCAATGAGGAGAATTTTGAGACCTCATCTCCATCTGAGAAAGAAGGAAGCCAAGACTTAGGGAGGTGAAGTGGTTCACCCTGGCATGGGCTTGTAGTGTCTTAAACAGAGAGCTCACCACAAGGGCATTCTTTGTTTGGGATATGAGTAGATGGTGGGTGTGTTACCATGTCCCAGGTGAACCTACTGGGCCCTGAGGATCAATGAGGATGGGCTACTTCCTGAAGCCCGTGGTCTCCTAATTCTACCAGTATCTGTCAGATCATCACCTCCCATCTTGATGGCTCTTCCTCAGGGCCAAGCAGACACTCGTATGTGTTCCTGGCCTTTATGTCGGATCACTCTTAAACAGGAAGGCCTCTTCATGGCCATGTGCTTTCCCCATGCTCAGATAAAACCATCAGGATGACAGAGGACAAGGACAAGGGACTCACTTAAGGATACCCAGGGCAGACATCAAATCTCACCTTTGACCTCCTGTGCATTCACCTCCCTCAACAATCTCAATTCTGCTGTGAGCAGCAAGATGTTGGCCAAGTGTTGAGGGAGTCAGCACCCACAAGACACGCAACCCTTGTCCCCATAGAGTTCTAAACCTAGTGTTAGCCATCACAGTTGCAAAGTTCACCATCATTTACCGCTGGAATTAGTCACACAGGAGTGAGGAGGGGTTGCCAGCATGTATACCCAGGCTTCGTTGTGGAAGGATAACGAGGTAGGCGTTGAAGCAGGAGAGGGAGCAAGAAGGATCCTTTTGAGCCCAGGGTGGAAACTACATGTATGTAACCAAGAATAAGCAGGTACAGGCTGAAAGACTGTGAGTGAAGGGAACATGACTGGAGTACGTGACAGCCGTGTGAGCAACTCTGGTTGACGCCGGGCCTTCTTGGTTCGTGAGAGCAGTGGCAGGTCCACTGAGCAGAAGCGCAGCTCCATCTATTCGCACATGAAGGAGGATCAGCAGCCGCTGTGTCCGGACTCTAGATTCTGGCCATTAGAGCAGCAGCTGGACATTGGGCTGCATGCCTTTGACATCCATGCCCTAACATGGAAATCACTCTTACCTATACTTGTTTTTTTCTATCTTACTATTGTAGATCAATAAAATTACGTGTACAAAATCGCTAAATTTATTTGTTCGAGGAGATTGTGTTTTCCTATTAGCCTGCTGTCAATTTTGACAGTTGTAGTTGTTGGTTCTATGGAGGATAGTGACATACAAAACTTTGTGCCCACTGAAAATTCTGTTAGGGCCGTGGCATTTGCTCAGTAGGTAAGGTATTTGCTGACAAGCATGGTGTTTTTGATCCTCAGATCCCACGGGGTGGAAGGCGAGAACAGAACTCCTAAAAGTTGTCTTCAGACACACAGTAGCCATGGTGTGTGTGTGTAACCATGCATTTATGCACTGAATACACAAAAGAGAAATCTTTCAAATTATTTTGATAGCTCAGGTAGAATCTAATACTTCTAACAAGAACAGCAATGACTGGTATTGCACACGCAGCTACCCACTGAGCAGGTCATTGTCTGGAAAGACTCAAGGCTTTGACAATAACTCAGTATGGCCTTACAGGAAGCAACAAGCAAGTAGCTTGACTTTAGCTGAGGGGGCTACAGGGTGCCTGACATCCTAAGAAGTGTGGAAACAGTTATTCCTTGTTTGACCCAGAGTGGACATAGCCTTTATCCCACAGGCCTGTTACATTATGAAGGCTGAGACCTCAGAAAGTCACGAGGTTATCCATGAATAGACCTGTAGAGGTTTACAGGGCCCCTGGATTAGCGTAGACTATAGGCTCAGGGTAACAGTGTTCCAGCCTTCCGTGTCCTTGCTCAGTTTTATCTGTCCACTTGATACAGCCTAGAGTCACCTGAAAAGGGCATCTAAAATTAAAGGATTCACAAGATCAGATTGACCTGTATTCATGTATATTCAGGGACTATCTTGATTGTCAATTGATGTAGAAGGGCCCAGCCACTTTGGGTGACATAATTCCTAATTCCTGAGGCACGTAAGCCTAGACTGTATAAGAAAGCTTATCAAGCGTAGGTCTTTGATTGGCCACCCATGCTCCTCCATGGTTTCTATCTCAAGTTCCTCCCATGGCTTCCCTTGAGGAGAGACTAAAACTGGAAGCTGGATCAACCTTTTCCTCCCCTGCATTGCTCTTGGCTGTGGGATTTGCCACAGCAATGGAATTCAATGGGAATGCTGGGGGAAAACGGAGGTGCTTCCAACTATCTGTAGGAAGTGAGTGTGACCTAGCAAGATAACTGGCAATAACTGGCATGTGGACAATGACAGCTGAGCACGACAGTGACAATGACGGCGTGAGTTCCAGAGGTCTCTTCCTGTGGGAGGTTCCCACTGTGTTAGGATATTTTTGGCAGAAATAGTCTGTAGAGACCGTTTGAGCATGCGTCACGCACACTGAGGGTTTGATGGGCGGGCCATGTTCATGGGGTCTCTCCTGAGCTCCTGGATGCTCTGTTTGGTAAAGGAGTCTGTCTTTGTCTCCTGCTTCATCTGCCCTCCGCCATCACCCCTTCCTCTCAGTGATCCCTGCAGCTCACTGGAGGGATCCAGCTCCTTTGTCCAGAGCTCTAAAGAGTGTGCCAAGTCTCAAGGACTGCTAAAGGATTTATTCCCATATGCCTCTGAGGGGTTATTTCATCCCCGAGAAACCCCTTCCTGTAAGGCACAGACCAGAACACCTGCTGGGCTCTTGTAGCTCACCAGCAAGATTGAAAGACTCTAGCAAGACTTGCCTAGGAAAACTAAATGTCAGCCCCTGCGGGTGTTCAGATGTGAGAGAGATGTCTAGGACCTCTTCTTCTACTCTGAAAAGTCTAGAATGCCAGTCTGAGCTCTTGCAATGCTAGGGCATGAGTTAAAGGGCGTGGGGGGCACAGAGACAAGTCCTTGATTTTTAAAAGAGTGTGTGCATGGGGGTGGGGCGATGCATATCCAAGTCAGAGAATGACTTTGTGGGATCTGTTTTCTCTGTCCACCTTTCTGAAGGTTAGGCTGGAATTTAGGGTGTCAGGCTGATCAACAATGGTTTCCATGCTGAGCCATTTCAGTAGTCTTGAGCCCTTGTGTTTTAGCATTTAAATGCTAGACACGATGGCAGTTTGGAAGAGACTACAACACTTTCAGCGTGCAATCTTTCCTTTGGTCTTCCAGGGGTGGGGAGTGGAGGTTGGGGTGGGGAGACTGAAAGCAACTCATCATCTAGGGCAAGTGGGAAAAGAACTTTCTGGATATCTGGGCTGCTCATATGAAGGAAGAATAACCGTCTTTCCTGCTTCCTCTCTCCCGCTAGATTCCTTTGTTGGAGGAGTGATTGGCCTCATTTTTGCCTATATTTGCTATAGACAACATTACCCTCCTCTGGCCAACACGGCGTGTCACAAACCGTATGTCAGCCTCCGAGTGCCCACTTCACTGAAGAAGGAGGAGATGCCTACCGACGACAGTGCGCCCAGCTTGCCTCTGGAGGGGATCACCGAGGGCCCCGTATGATGGGTGTCTAGGAAAGATGGACGCTGAGCCCCTGGCTCATTCTTCTACCCTGATGTCATAACACAGTGGAAAGGCTTTTCTGTAATGTGATTCTCATCAGTTACTCTAAAGTCCCCTCAGCTTCCTTTCTGTGGATGGTGTTCCTGCCGCTTCCCATGTCTCCCTTCAACATTTTCAGTTCGTAAAGTCGGGACACCGGGACCAGTCTCTGAGAGACCCACGCACCAGGAAGGCAGATGCAAGGGTGGAGTGGGCATGCTTGCTCATCCAGTGATTCCTTTACCTGAGGTGTTTGCCGTAGCACCCACTCTCCTCTGTGTTCATGTTGTAAAATATAATAAAGTCTCCCACCCAGAAGACGTGGTGCTCGCCCTCAGTACGTCAAAAATTATTAGGCACCGAGATGGGTTTCACAGTGAGGCCCAAAGCAGGCACTGTCTCTAGATCATTCTAAGTTTGGAAGCTAGGGGCTCCCTGTGTGGGGAGGTTGCCTCTTGGGTCCTGGGCGCAAGATTCTTAGCAACCTTGCAGTCTGGGTTAGGGAGCCAGTTCTGAATGTAATTCCACCCTCGCAGAGTTCACTGGTGTGGACGTTGGTCCTGTGGCTTCCCTTGGGGGAAGAACTGTCGTGGAGTTGTCTGACCCCTCTGAGAGTTGCATACTGCACAGCTCTGTGCTGAGGGGTCTTTGGCGGCAGCATCAGCAGAGCAGGACCTGGGAGGAGGAGCAGGAAAAGAGCAGGGAGCTGCTGCCTCTGTGGGGCTTGTCAGGCTGGCAAATCGTTCATCTTTCTCCGGCTGAGTACAGCTCCTGGCCAGCTTGTTCTTTTCAAAGCTGAGAGCGTTCCCTCACTTCCCTCTGGATTTCCAGATGGCTGGAATTGGATGCTATGCAAGGTGATGCATCTTTGATGTCTGAAGAATGTCATACTGTGGCAGTTAATGTAACGGCTTGCACATACGGAGGCTCTTATGGCTGTCTAAAGCACCAGCTGAGGGGCTCTGGCGTGAGCTGTCTGGGTGGAGCCATCACCGTAGCATTGCTGTTACAAGCTTTACGTGGAGCTCAAGCACCACCTGTTCCCCAACCCCCAGTGTGGTCCTCACCAGCTGTGGTCCTCTCCAGCTGTGTTCCTCTCCAGCTGTGGCCCTTACCAGCTGTGGCCCTCACCAGCTGTGGTCCTCTCCAGCTGTGGTCCTCTCCAGCTGTGTTCCTCTCCATCTGTGGCCCTTACCAGCTGTGGTCCTCACCAGCTGTGGTCCTCACCAGCTGTGCTTCTCTCCATCTGTGGTCCTCTCCAGCTATGGCCCTCTGCAGCTGTGGCCCTCACCAGCTGTGGTTCTCTCCAGCTGTGGCCCTCTCCAGCTGTGGTCATCCCCAGATATGATTGCCCAATGGTGGGGTGAGGCAGGGAAAGGCCTGAATGAATGAATGTCCAACCCAGTTCAAAGCTTAGGTTGCAAAAAAAAAAAAAAAATTATAGCAACTACATTCACAAGCACCCTGGAAAGAGAACGTGAGGATCAGTGAGATAGCACGGTGGGTAAAGCGTCTTACGGTGCTTGCTGTCTAGACTGGCAATCTGAGTCCAATCCCCAGGGCCTGTTTGGTTGAAGGAGAAAGACAACTCCCAGAAGCTGTCCTCTGCTTTTCTACTCATGCTCCTTGGAATTCACACACACACACACACACACACACACACACACACACACACACGCATGCATGCATAAATGAATAATGCATTTTAAAAGGAAAATGAATGTGGGACACTTGACAATTAAGTCATGTTAGTTCATAAAACACAATTTTAAAACCAGAGGTAAAATTCACATGAAACTTAAAAATTAATATCTGGATTGAAATGAAAAATTCTAGCATTTTAAAAACCAAACATGAGAGTAAAAATGTAAGAAAAAAATACATTTGTTTTTGAAAATGGAGCTTTGAGTTTTTTTGACTCTGGCTTTAATCTGGTTCTGCAGTATCAGTCTGCAAGAAGAGACAAAGTTATACTTTAGTGGATAGCTACTTAAAATTCTGGACCACGAGGTGTCCATTTATATAAATACTTAACATTTAAAGATAAATGGCCAGAAGGACTCTGTAAAGCAACAACAGAATATTGTTAATGCTGATCATTAAACTGAAAGCCTTAAAATAGGCCATGTAAAAGCTTTGATTAGAATGTAATTAAGATTGCAAAGGACGTAATAGCATGAAGCATGCAGCCAGATCCTTAGGAGCGGTAATTAACAGCCTAAGCCGGCTCACAAAAGGCAGCCGTTTTTTGTAGATCCATATGTTTAATTTCACAGTCTATTAATGTGAAGTGTCTGATGCACAAATAAGGTGGCTGTGGAGGGGGACACTTGTGCCTCAGGCCCTGGTCTGTGGGCGAACTAGCTAGCTCAGTCTCTCACAGGCAGGGAGGTTCAGGTTGTGAGTTAGGGCTCACCCCAGAAGCTGTGACCCATCAGACTAACAGGAATGGTGTGAACTTTTGGAGCTTCAAAGCCCAACCCTTCCTCCAGTGGCACATCTCCTCCAACAAGGCCACACCTCCTAATCCTTCCCAAATAGTTCCACCGACTAGGGGACTAAACATTCCCACAGAGGAACCTATTGAGGCCGTTCATGTTCAAACCAGCACAGCTCCCTACCAGGGGTTATTCATCTCCAGGGTGACTCTGAAGCTGACGGCATAGACTTCACAGAACCCCTGTGCCTGGCATCTGTCAGAAAGGGGACAGAAAGTGGAAGATTTATAGTCCATAGTCATGACCTCAGTCTCTGCTCTGCCTCATCTTCTCTTTAGTTTTCCTGTCCTCGAAGTTGATGTGTGACTTTTAATTACTAATTTTTTGAGAATTTCATGTGTGAGTACTGTATTTAATCATTTCCTTCTGCTTTCCCCCGTCTATCCTCCCATTCGATCTCCCAGATTCCTGAACTTCTCTTCTATAATTATCATTAGTTTACACACACACACACACACACACACACACACACACACACACAAGCAGCAAACTGGCCTACAAACCCAGGGACATTTTCCAGAAGACCTAAGTAAAGGAGAGGCCATCTAGGATTTGAGCAACACTGGAGGGTAACGAGTGTGTCTGTTGACTCTAGTGTTCATTTATCTCTTTCTGCGCATGCCATTTCCCTCTCTCAGTGTCTCTGTGGGTGTGTCTCTGTCTTCCTGCTGTGTCATGCTGCTAGGTAGTTAACTTTGACAGGCTGCTCTGGAATTCCCATCATCAGCCTTCCTGACACTGAACGCCCAGATCTTTTGTGGAACAAAGAGCCCTTGGGAGAGAGAAACGTCCCTTGAAGTAGGTGGATGCAATCTTATTGTCCAGGGATGGAAGGAAGGAACCTCTCAATGTTGTTGTTGCAGTGAGAAAGGCCTCTGAAACCCTTGCAACTGTTTTTACACTCAGGGCTTTTATTCCTCGGGTTGCTCAAAGACAGGAAGATAATCCTCAGCACTCGTTAGTGCGTCCACGGAGAGCAGAATGTGCTGGAATTTAGGATTGGTTTCCTTTGCTGCTGAAGGGGGATCAAAGTTCTGTTACAGGGGGAAGGTTTGCTGTCTCCTTTTCTAGGCCTCTCCCACCCCAGGTCCACAGTTGCTTAGCCCTAGTTGGGTGGGTGTATGGCCAGCAGGTATGCTGAGATCACGGAAGGGATGATGCTGAGTGTCTTCGTTCCCTTTCCCGTGGCTGTGATAAAATAACAGGTTTATTTGGCTCCCAATTCCAGATTCCATCATTGCAAGGGGAACTCGAGGCAGCCGAGATGTAAAGCAGCTAGACACGTCACATCCATAGTCAAGAGCAGAGATCGCTGAATTAACGCGTGTGCACCAGGGCGCAGCTCCCAGTATCCACTCTTACAGTTAGGATTCTCAGCTAGGTAAGGGTGCCACCCACAGTGGGTGCATCTTCCCACCTCAGTTAACAAAGTCACGATAATTCCTTACACAGGCCAACAATTTCTAAGACATCTAAACAATTTCTCATTGAGATCCTCTTCCTATCTTCCTTAGGTGAGTCAGTCTCCTGCAGTGATCAAGCCTTTACTGCCTTTCCCCACCTGTAACCCCTCAGGGTCCTTACCTCGTCTGGGCATCCAGTCAGGTCTCACAGGCCCTTTGTTCACTGGAAGGGGACCCTGATGTCCTATTTGGGGTGCATGCATCCCAGTTCCAGAGACCTTTGGTGGAATGAGAAGCCCCTCTTGACCATGGGGTCATGGTGAAAAAGATCTCACTGGGGCCTCCAGAAATGTTTCCGGATTCTCTCTGGAATAAGCACTCCTGTAGAACTGAGAGTGGAAGAGAGGAGATGTCACTGGGGAACAAGAGCCTTTGGTGACATCTCTTCCACCCTTGTTGGTGTCAGAGTACTTACTCCAGAGAGTTTGCACAGCATAGCCAGGCATGAAAGAAGTAACAGCCAGGCCTGGTATTTTCCACTTCAAATCAATCACCCTTTGATCTGTGAACACTGTTGCTATTGTTTCCCTTGAGATTACCATATCGTTTGGTCTTCCCCCGCCAGAACTGCTCAGGAGAACTACCTAAGTCTGTCAGACTAACTCAAGCTCCAGGCGGAGGACACAGCCTTGCTACGGTCTCTTCAGTGAATTCGCTATTTAGGAAGCTTCCGTTTACTGCTGGTGACTTTCAGAATGGCTCTCCTAGTTGCTCAGCACTAAGGACCCTGAGAGAAGCATCCCCAGAATCAATGAATTTGGAAATGATGACCCTTCAAGTACAACCTCCAACTTGAAATGTCTTCAACTCTTTAAGTTCATACCGGACACCAGAACAGTGCCTTCACTGTTAATAGTCTGTGAAGAAAACACAAAAACTTAGGAGCAATCAAAACTACGGAAGACAGGGCTGAGAGATGGGTCGGTGGTAAGAGTGGCCACTGCTCTTGCAGAGTTCACGTCCCAACCCCCATATCCAGTGGCCCACACCTTCCTGTGATTCCAGATCCAGGGCATCACATGACTTCTTCTGGAGTGTGTGAGGACCTGTACTCACATGTATGCAAGGCATATACGCACATATACAGAGACGTGTGTGCTCGCACAATTTGAAATTTGTCAGTACACACATAATTTTAAAATAAATAAAAATTGTAACTAATCACTATGTGTGATTAGGTATTATGGGCCCTCAAGACACATGACTGACCATGAGAACAAACTCATTTCTGTTTGTCCTTGATAAACCCTGTGCTTTCTCAACAACGGCCATCGTGACGATGACAACTGCCAAGAACAGAGCCCTGATGTCTCCGGGAGCCCTTGGACTGTGCGGATTCATTCAGAAACCAGACAAAGCTACCACTTAGGGCTAGATTTCCATGTTCTCAGCCGTCCATAGACTCTTTGCTCCCACATCCTGTTACTCTCAAGTGAATACGGTCCTGTTTGCTATCTGGAGCCTTTTTACCTTGCTAAAATTCAACTTTTCTTGGGGGAAATTAATCATTTTTCCTACTGTAGACCTGACCTCACCTTAACCTCAGAGGTCAGTATGTGACCTAGCCAGGCCATCATTAGGGAGAACACATCCCTTTGACCTCAGGGATGGGATAGGAATGACCATGAGGCCTGCAGGTAACCAATCTGAGCCGCTATGACTGAGCTCCAGAGGCCAGAATGGGAACCTGGAAAAGCTGCAGCCCTTTTATACCAGGAAAAAAGATCTATAAACTGTGGGTGAAGCCTGCAAAAGCAGTCAGAGCTCAAATACTGGGGGAAGGAACAGATGGCCTCGTTTGGTTTCTGGCCCCAGCTGTGCCAAAGGCCGGCTATGACCTTGGCTTCTCAGCTGTTTGAACTGATGCAATTCTGTTTTCTTTGGTCAAATTTAGTTAGATCTTTCATCCCATGGGGCTGAGCAGAGCAAGCACTTCTTTTAGCTTTGGGTCCTCGAGGCAGAAATGCATTCATATCCTCCCTGCTCACTGCTTTCCTCTTTGTGGGGCAGGGATCAGGATGGAGGGTGGGATGGGGAGGCTCTCAGAACCTGCCCCGACTGTTCGCTCCACCAGCCGCACGCCTCCCGGGTTTTTTTGTCCTCCGTGACCACCTTCAGCCCTGAAGCTAACAGTGGCACTCAGCGTATCCAGCTTGTTTTAGAACCTGTAAAGTGAGACTTCATGGCGTTCAGCTCTCTCCCTCGTTAGCACACTGCTTTTCAGTCTGGGTGACGCAGGCCGAATGCTAAAGGCGGCTGCATCTGGTTTGCATTCTGGAGCTTGCCCTCATCAGCGAGAGAGTCTGTGCTCACACAGCTGGGCTGCACCGGCGATTTCTTCTGACGGCTTAGAGCTGTGATGGTACCCTCTCATTGATGGCCATTATGTCATTATGGAAAGTATAGGGGCATGGGAGTCCAAGCTCTCCAAGCATCTGTTATATAACTGAATAAATAAATAAATAACCGTCTGTTTAAACCCACTCTTCCTCTGATGGAATCTGAGGGGGGAAATGTGAAGAAATAAAGAGGCCAGTTAATACACCGTCAACAGCAGGAGCAATGGTGACATCCTTTAAATCCCATTTGTAAACTATTTTCGCACAAGTCAGGAAGACTTTTAGCAGCTGTCTCCTGTGCTGGGTCCCTTTTGTCAACTGGACACATACTAGAGTCACCTGGGAGGAGGGGACCTCAGCTGAAGAACTGCCCAGGTCAGATGGTCCTGTGGTCAAGTCTATGGGGGCATTTTCTTAATTGCCAGTTGATGTACAAAGGCCAAGCCCACGGCTGGTGGTGCCATCCTTAGGCAGGTGGGCCTGGGCTATCTATATAAGACAGGTAGGTGAGCAAACCAAGGAATACCAGAAAGCAGCATCTCTCCATGGTTTGTGCTTCAAACTTGTGCCTTGGTTTCCCTCAGTGATGGATGTATAACAAACTAAAATGAACACTCCCTCCCAAGGTTGCTTTTGGTCATAGTACTTATTGCAGCAACAAAAGTAGACCTCTCTTGAGTGATGTGTCCACCTTTGGGCAGACGGGAAGACACTTGTTCTTGAATGCCAACATCCGATGATGAAGAGAGAATAAATCCAACTTATCAGACAGAAGTCTCTGGACTTTGTGTGCCTTCAGAGGTGGCATCTGCCCATTACACAATGTTGTGGGGGCCTGGGGCACTAGCCAGAAAGTGTCATGACAAGGGAGTGCTTCTCCTATCAGCTGATACTTTAAATGGACATGTTTGTCATCTGCATGCAATCAAGTAACTGTCTTGAGTCTTGACTTTGTTTTGTGCACAGAAAAACAGCTGTGCTGTGAAATGGAAAGCTGAGGTGTGGCCGCAGTCGATGCTGACATCTGGACACACACACACACACACACACACAAAGATGCCAGAGAACACTCTTCACCCAGCTCTTTAGGCGAGTAGGACCTGAAATTCTATTTCATGGAGCAAAAATAAACCCTTGCTAAGAGCAGATTGCTTCCAAGATCGTCCAAAGAGCCTCAGGGGCTCATAGAGGCACACACTAGTGTTTCCAAACAATATTTCCACACTGCTTATGTTTTAAGTGGAAGGAAGGTAGTGCAGAAGGAAGGAAATGGAAGTTTTGGAATGGTGCAGGAGAATTGTCTGTATTCTGTCAATCATATTTTAAATAAACACTGATTGGCCAGGCAAGAAGTAAAGGCGGGTCAACCAGACAGGAAGTAGAGGTGGGGCAATGAGAACAAGAGAATGCTGGGAAGGAGGAAGCCCATTCTTCCCAGACTCCTGCCCAGACCACCAAAGAAGCAAGATGTGCCCTGTTTCGCTGAGAAAGGTATAGAGCCATGTGGCTAACATAGATCAGAATAATGGGTTAATATAAGTGATAAGAGCTAATAAGAAGCCTGAGCTAATGAGTCAATCAGTTTATAACCTAATGTAGAGTCTCTGTGTGATTCTTTTGGGGGCCTGCTGGCTGTGGGACCTGGTGGGGGGACGGAAACCCCCAAAGCAGCTTCTTGTTACAGAATGGTGCCCAACCTAATGTTACATTGGAAGAAAAAGGAAACAAAGGAAGGAGGGAGAGAAGAAAACAAAGCAAATGGGATGGAGGGGAAGGAAGTGAAGGAGGGAAGAAAGAAGGAAAAAGCAAAAAAAAAAAGACGATCAGAATTTTGTGTCAATGCTTCAGTCTAGTGGGGAATGGCCCAGCTTGGAGCATGCTTGCAGGGACTGGATCAGGGTAGGGTATGTGTAATGCCACTGTGTAGAAACCCCAGCTGATTTGTTTCTTACACTGTGAAAGAAAGAAAGACCCACAAAGTAGTAAAGAGAACCCTCAGTTCCTTTTACAGCTTTCTTCTTAGAAAACTGGGCTTCCAGGTGAGGTGGAGAGTTCCTGCCTGGATCCACACTGGCAGAGCCCAAACACGCAGATGCCATGTTGACAAAGGAAGTCAGGGAACGGTAAGCTTGCTGAAGAACTGGATTCTGTGCTTCACATTGACTCCAGGAGGCAGAACGGCAGCCTTAGTGGCTTAAGCCACTCCAAAACAAACGCTTCTCAGACTTAGGCAGAGTTCAGAGGAGACAGAAACAGTGGCAGCCACGGCCAGGCATGTGCCAGGATAATGCCCTTGCTCTCAGGAGGGGGCCCTCGTTTCCCTTCACAAACGCCACAGGGAACAAGAGTGAACAGAATTTAACCGCTGGCTTCCCCTGCATCATAGAGCAAACAACTCCCTTCTAATTAGCGCCTGCATGCAGCCCGGTGCTGCTGGCTCTGGATAGCAAACACTCCAAGATGGCAGCAAAGTTACAGCTCTCAGATCCTACAGATCTGGTCATTGTGGGCCAGAGCACTGCCACCCACATGGTGACATGAGAAAGAGGTCTGAAGCAGACAACTAGACTCTGGACACCGTGTGTGGCTGTTGTTTGATCCTTCAACTTGGTGCCAGCAAAGTCAGAGAGTGGTCCAGACTCCTTGCCACTTTGGCAGACAGTGTTACACATCATGAGCAATGTGTACCTGTGTGTTGGGGGTAGATTGTATATGTGTGTGTGCCTGCATGTGTGTGGGTTGTGTCTTTGTATGTATGTTTGTATGTGGATTTGCATGTGTTTGTAGGGGTTTTGTGTTTGTGGAGAGGGTTACACGTGTGTGTGTGTGTTGGGGGACTTTGTGTGTATGTATTTGTGCCGTTTGTGTATGTATTTGTGTGGTGTATGTGCATGTGTGTGTGTGTGTGCGTGAGTGCATGTGCGAACACACACGTTTAAAATGAAAACTCACATTTGAATTGGACATTTTAAAATAAAAGTTACATTGCCTTTGTCCTCAGTTTACCATTTAGGGGTTCTATTTGAGACCCAAACCCTCTGCCTTCCTCATTGCCCTCCTGGACACCCTCCTGGTTGCCCTTCTGGTCACCCTAGACCAGTCCACTCTCCAGCCACATGACCACTGCCTTCTGCAGGTTCTGCTGGGCTGTTTGTTGTGAATAAAAGTCCTAGCTATTGAATGGATGTTGGGACACTTTTATGTGCTCACTAAAGAAAGGGACACAGTTTGTCACAATCCCCTGTGGATCTTAGCGAGCCAAAGCACCATTGAAATGAAGCTCACGGTGTCCCCACTTGCCTTCTGGGAGTCAGTCAGTGTTTACCACGTAGCTTTTTCTTCTCCTTTGTAATCACTGTAGCCAAATGGGGGAGTGAAGCTTTGGGACACAGACAAAATCTACAGGGGCTAAAGAAGAAGTGTGTAGCTCAAATTCTACTTGGTCTTAAAAATAAAAACCCAGAGTCAGATGTCAGGGTTAATGCTGAAAGATCAGAGAAACAAAGGAGCAAGGCACAGCCACCTCTGACTTCACCAACTTCTCAGCTCCCGTCTCTGCCCTGTCTTATCACTTCCTTCCTCCACCCAACCATATCATTTCCTGTTCCCTCCTTCCAGGTGGCTGGGATTAAAGGTCTCAATGGTTAACTATTGGCTAGTTCCTCACTCTGATCTCCAGACAAGCTTTATCTATGAGAGCACAAACAAAATATCACCACAAAGATGGTCAAATGAACTCTCTGGAAGGAACCCATCTGGTATGTTTTATTTTCGTGTGCCATGACAGGCTATACCTCATCTCGTCCAGGCAAGCCCAGGTTCTTAGCTCTTTCAAGGCAGCGACTGTCAACAGACATCCAAGGAGCTCTGGTAAATGTTAGTTAATTAGATGTCAAGAACATCAGCTGGAAATAAACAGAGTAACTTCATAGCAAGACAGGCCAACAGAGCTAACATCAATTGCTAATTAAAAGGAAGACTGAATAAGGAACAAAAATAAACCCCGCATTCCGAACCTCTGCCTCTATTCTCATCCTCCTTTCCCTCTGGTTATAAGGCATTGGTTTTTACATCTCAGCTTAATACTTATTTCAGATTATATCCTAGACCCTGTAAAACTGAGCATCTATATGTTGACACCGTCTTTAAAGAGAATTGGACTTGGGTTGGTAGTTAAGTCATGGGAAGATCAACCTCATTCTTGTAGGCATGTTCTTAAACTCTATTTAGGAGTCCTAAAGTAACCTTTATCTTGTAGGCGTGTTCTTAAACTTTATTTAGGGGTCCTAAAGTAGCCTTTATTTTAGGCTTTAGAATATTATGACCCTCAGGAAGCCTTTTTTATATGCCCCCAGGTGATTAACACAGTCTCTCCCCCTCTGACTGGTTCTAAGTGAACATCCACCAGCCGTGGGTGAGTTCTGAGGACTGCACACCTCACAGCTCTTAGGTAGCAGTTCTTGCCCGGTCCTGGGGTTTCGTTCTAAAAATACACAGCTTAGTATTGAGTCTGAAACTCAAAGAGACGTCAAGGTGGCATCCTGGAGCACTTTCTTTGCATAGCTCTTCCCTCTCTAGCATGCTTAATATTAATTACAGAATGTTTGGCCTGTAGTTAAGGCTTATTACTGACTAGCTGTTACATTTAAATTTATTTTTATTCAATTTTTTTTCATCTATGTATTGTCACATTGTCATGGCTTTTACCAATCTGCTGGCATCTTGTTTCTTTTTTTAAATTTATTTATTTTTATTTATTATTTATTAGCTTATTATGTATTCAGTGTTCTGCCTGCATGTATCCCTGCAAGCCAGAAGAGGGCACCAGATCAGATGGTTGTGAGCTACCATGTGGTTGCTGGGAATTGAACTCAGGACCTCTGGAAGAACAGCCAGTGCTCTTAACCTCTGAGCCATCTCTCCAGCTCTTTCTATTTTTAAAATAAAAAATTATTTATTGTGTATACAGTGTTATGCCTGCATGTATGCCTTCAGGCTAGGAGAGGTCACCAGATCTCCTTACAGATGGCTGTGAGCCACCGTGTGGCTGCTAGGAATTGAACTCAGAACCTCTGGAAGAGCAGGAGGTGCTCTTAACTGCTGAGCCATCTCTCCAGTCCTAGCATCTTGTTTCTTGGGTAGCTGGTTCGCATCTCTCTCAACTCTGCCCTTCTTTCTCCTTGTAATCAGTTTGGCTTTCCCACCTAGCTATATTCTGACTTGCTATAGGCCAAAGCAACTTTAGTTATCAACCAATGAGAGCAACATATATTCACAGCATACAGAAGTACAGAAGGAATATCCATCCCACAGCAAACCACAGCTTGTCTCCTCTCCTTGTCAAGACCACTGTTTGCTAGGGACGCAAGAGTGAGGGGTGCTTCTAGCAAGAAAAATAGATTGTTAACTTTGAGTTCCAAGTTCCTTAGATTAATGAATAGTTTGAGCATTGGTGAGGTATACCTTTGGGATGGAGATAGAAAGGGGGAAAGGAAAAGCCATCAAAGCACATGGGTATTCTATTTGTTTTCTCTCTGATCCACAGGAGATATGAGCTAGCAACTTCCTGCCATCACTGATCAGACCTGGTTCCCTGCCCAGCATGCCTTTCTCACCCTGATAGATTCTTGTATCCTCTGAACTGTAAACCAAAGCAAGCTTCTCTTCCTTTAAATGACTTCTGTCAGACCTTGTCTCTAAGTAATTCAAACAGTGCTCTTGTCATGTGACAGGCCTTGTTATTTCTTCTTTCTGGAGTGATGATCATGTATCACCTGTTTTCAGTGTAAATATATCTGATACTGGCTACTTGGTTGTGGATAGAAATGGAAGTTCTTAGTGCTTTCATTTATTGGTGTGTGTGTGTGTGAGAGAGAGAGAGACAGAGACAGAGACAGAGACAGAGAGACAGAGGGACAAAGAGAGGGGGGAGGGAAGGAGAGAGAGACACATTGTTGTTGCTGCCAGCATGTTACCAAGAAAAGTAGTTAAATGGAAATCAGGACCTGGAGATCAGAGTGGAGCAGAGAATACAGCTGGTGGATGGGGAGACTAAGAAATAAACCACTATGAAGAAGAACAGCAGAGACCCAAAGGCTGGATATGTCCTCCTCTTCCCCATCTGTAACCCTACCAAACATCAAGGCAGATCCATCTAGTCCTCGGTACTGATGGGTGACATAAATGCTATGCTTTTATTTTGTTTTTTAATGAAAGAAGATTTTATTTGGTCTCACTGTTCAAGATGATCTATTTCATCAAAGCTGAGAGGAGAAGGGATCACATGGCATCTACAAATTGATTTGTATGAGTGTGTGTTCTGTGTGCTTGTGCCCGTGTGTGTGCATGTCCATGTGTATTCCGGAGTGTATGTATGAGAGTGTACATATGTGTGGAGGCCAGAGATAAACCCTGTTCCTCAGGACACTGGGGTCCTCTTACTTTGAACTGGAATGTGTTAATCTAGCTAGCTCTGCAGTAGCATTGCAATTGTATTTTAATTAATAAAGCTTGCCTGGGGATCGGGAGAGTAAAACAGCCACACTGGTCAGCTTTATAGACCAGGCAGTGGTGACACACACCTTTAATCCCAGTAGCCACACTAGCTGCCGTAGAAACTGGGTGGTGAGCATGCCTTTGATCCCAGAACTAGAGAGGATTATGAAATTGGAGGAAACAGCTCTCAGTCACAGTCTCACTCTAAGATATCTCAGAGGCAGGATCGGCATTTCAGACTGAGGTTGAGGTAAGAGTCAGGGGCTGGCTGCTTTGCTTTTTGGACCTTCAGGTTGAACCCCAGTTTCTCTCTCTGAGTTTTTATTAATAGTGCTTCATTTTGGGGCACAAATTTACAAAAAAAAGTTGTTTGTCCGAGGTTTTTTAGCCACTGCCTCTGTCAGAGCTGGAGCTAGCCACCTGGGTTCGGGAGAAAACCTAGAGCTCCCAGCTCCCATCAGCCCAGTTTAGCTTCCATGTAAAGGTGGAAAATACACAGAGAATCTGGATACTGTATGTTGTTGTGTTGTATTTGAATTGTTTGACTGCTCAGGAAGGCACAACAGCTGCTAAAAGACATTTGAGTATAAATGCTGCTGGATTAATCTAACCTATATATTTGAAAATGCCTTGACTTCAAAATTTAAGTCAAAAGATACATTACTTTGGAGAAGGATTTTGCTTTTTTTCACACAAGAAATGAGAGGCTGTTGATTCATTCTGGGCTAAGAAAAATCAGATTTGATTGAGGAAGACCCCCTGAAAAATCTCCGATAGGAGTAGATGACCCTGATGCTCCAATGTTTCAGACCTCTGTTTGTGTTTCCTCTGAGTTCCACAGCCAGAACAGCCTCAAGACTGCTGGCTGAGATGATCCAGCCTCAAAGAATATTCCAGTCATGACTGACCATAATCTGAAACATTTTTAGGTCCCCATAAGATTATCAGCACCCCCAATAAGCAGGAAGTAGCCTAGAAAGCTACCCCCACATTGCCCAAAAATGGATTATGGATGTTTGTCTTTGTTTAGAGTGTTGGTTACAAGCTGTTACAAATAATGGTCAGGGAAAAAAAAGCGCAACAATGGAGATTAGATTCAGAGTTCTTGTTTTGAAAAGAATAAAAGGAAAAGTATTGTGGGGTAATGCTCTTGTACCCTGTAAAGATTTGTTACCTGTATTGGTTTAATAAAATGCTGATTGGTCAGTAGCCAAGCAGGAAGTATAGGCAGGGTGATCATACTTAAAGAATTCTGGGAAGAGGAAAGGTTCAGTCTGCAGTCACCACCCAGACACAGAGGAAACAAGATGAAAATGCTGCACTGAGTAAGGTATCAAGCCATGTGGCTAAACATAGACAAGAATTATGGGTTAATTTAAGTAGTAAGAGCTAGTTCATAATAAGCCTGAGCCAACAGTCCAGCCGCCTTATAATTAATGTAGGCCTCTGTGTGTTTCTTTAGAACTGAATGACTGTAGAAACAGGCAGAGCATAAACTTCTGTCTCCATAACTCTGCAAGCTTCCACGGCAAGCCCTTAACTGGCTGAGCTCTCCTTGGCCCCAGCTATTAACCTCCATTTAACAAACCAGCTGGCCTGACTGTATTTTCCCCTGGGCTCTTAGCCTGAGCACTTGAATAATGGTGCTTCCATGCAACAAGAAAGGCCAGTTGTAGTGATTGGCAGAGGTTGGGAAATGTGAGCCAAATTGTATGGTAGGTAATTGTCTGTAGCCAGTGACTGCCCTCAGTCCCAACTCTATAGCTTTCCCCAACTTCCTGGCCATAAAATCCCTTCTGTCCTTCCTGTCCATCCACCCAGCAGGCAGAATTCTGCTCTGGCTTCTGTAGACTTATTGGTCACGGTGTCAGGCTTCTTTTTGGATGCATGGCCTCTGACCAGCATGCGTTTTGCTCCTCAAGCTGCTTCTTAATCAAGCATGTGGGTCACTGGAGTGTCAATGTGTGTCTTGCCCAAACTGCCGGAGGAACCTGAAAGCTCTCCAGTGTTGGACAAAAAGTTTGCTCAAAGGATGAAAACAAGCCTGGGGGAATGCCACAGAGGGACCAGAGCAAAGCATACTAGCTGCAGTCAAACGGAATCAAGTGATGAGGAGTAATAATTCATTTAGATCTGTAAATGCTCAAATTTGGTCTTTTTAAAGAAGATAAAATTCTGGTTCCTTAGTTGTGTTAGACCCTAAATTAACCTATAAGCCTCACCTGCCCAAAGACAGGCAACTTCCTGGCATTCTGGGAGTTGTAGTTCCTGAGAATAACACCAAAGCCTCATGGGAAAGTGAGGTAGTCAATGAGTTTTGTCCATAAAAGCCCCAACATCACGTGTCTTGGGGCCACTGAGCTTGAAAGTTTCCAGAGAGCAGTCCCAACCAAATTTCATCTTGGTTGTTATAGAAAGTTTTAGTAAAAGCTTGCTTTAATTCAGTCAAAATGGTTCAGCAGTTAAGAGTACTTGCTGCTCTTGCAGAAGACCTAGGTTCTGTTTCCTAGTACCTATATGGTGGCTCACAGCTGTCAATAACTCAAGATCCAGGGATCCAATCCCTTCTTCTGGCAGGCACATTCATACATACATGCAGGCAAAACACTTGTGTATATGTATAAAAATAACTCAAAAAAGTTCCGGCTCCATTTCTGGACTGGCTTCGCAGTCCTCAAATCTAGCAGAAGCTGCATATAACATCAGCATGTGAGGCCTGCCGAAGCTTTCATTGGGCAGAGTGAAACTATCTAGGTGGGTGGGCAATGTTAGATTCCAACCCTGCCTCCAAACCCCCCAAATGGCAGTGCCACTGACTGTGTCTAGAATGACAGTCTGGGCTCAGCTCAGGCTGGACTCTAACAGGATAAACAGAAAAACTGAGAAACACTCAGCACTCCTCAGAAACTTGTGAAGATTGTGAGCCTGGTTTCTGTCTACCAGGAAACCCTCTACCTCCAGCAAATGGGCATCTAGTTCCCTATTAGCACATATCTGTAACACATCTAGTTAACTATTAGCACATACCTGTAACACATCTGCTTCCCTATTAGCACATACCTGTAATACATCTAGTTCCCTATTAGCATATACCTATAACACATATCCAAGTCCCACACAGATACTCTAAACTTCCAGGCTGTTCTGGCTGCCACATCTTCCTCCCTGAAGCCACCCTGCCCCCTTCTGTATAACTAGCAAGGCTTTCCCACCTTCTTGCTATTTTCTCTGCCTCCCAGGAGGCAGCCAAGGCAGCTCTGGACTCCCCCTCAAATGCTCCTGACTATTCTCTCTCCACCCAAGTGTTAACCACACAGCAGTTTCCTATTCCCCATAAATCTCTCCTCTCCGCCATGGGGTGGTCTGAGGCCCAGCTGGTATGGTTTATAGATTCACCTTCCCCAAGCCTGAGACCACAGAAGGAAGAGAAAAGAGCTGAGAGCTCGGTTTTATGTTTTGCATTCCGTCAGAAAGAAGGCTGGCTGTGATGGAATTTGCAAGCAATTAATTTGGGTTTAGTAACTCTGACTTTCCAAATCCAGATTTAATAAGTCCCATGGGAACCTCCAGGTGCTGTGTTGACGCACTTGGCTCTTTAGCTGAAGATGGATTGAATGCAGCTAGCAAAATGTCTGGACCTGCCGTTGTGAAGGAGAAGTAGATTAATATTAACTGCCTATGAAAAACCCATGCCAGCTCTGACTCCCAGCCCAGCCTTTTCTCTCCAAGAAGCTAGTTAGGATACAGGATTCCCCACCTCCCTCTTGCCACAGATCACTGCTAACAGCAATGCAATTGTAAACCAGCCACTGTTCACCTAAGAAATTGTTCCTTTTGATGGTGAGGTGGGCTGAGGCACAAGAAGAAAAAGACGACTTCACTTCAGAGTCTGGTTGCAGTCTCTCACCAACCAGCTAGGACTCAACACTACTTTTATATAAAGATTTTTTATTTTTCAAATGAGAAGGTTAAAATAAGAGCGAACCCTGACTGAAGCCTGAACCATTGTAACCTAACCCTTCCCTGTTACTTCCTAAAGCTCACAAGCAAGACTCTTTAACTTGGTTTATAGTGGAAACTATTAACACCCTTAACAGCTCTCTGATGAGCTAGGCTTATCAACTTTAATCCTATCCTCTTCACCTCAGGAGCCACTCTGTGATTTCCCTTATATTCCTTAGCAATTTTAAAAACAACTTCTGAACCCACCAATATCCCTTACAGACAGGGAAGTGTGACTGCTTTGAGAAGCCCATATCCACGACCTTGGGCGTGTCATCTAGCCCTAAACCAGTGTGGTTCTTAACTTTTGGGTCTCGACCCCTTGGGGGTCGAATGACCCTTTCACAGGGGTCACCTGAGACCATGAAAAATACAGATATTTACATTACAATTCATAACAAAAATAATTTTATTGTGGGGGAGTCACAGAAACATGGGGAGCTGGATTATTAGGGCCACAGCACTAGGAAGGTTGAGAACCACTGCCCTGAGCTGTTTTGCTAATTATTTTACTTGATTTTGTGCTTAGAAAAAAAAAAAGAATCTTTTTATTCTAACCCACAACTCTGCTTCATACTGGTGGACTCGGAAATTATTTTCTGTAGTGAACTCAAGGATCCAGCTTTGCTGGACTGTCGCCCTCCGCCAGGAATGCCTCAGGCTATTGCAGAGTGGAGTTGTGTCTCTGGCCCACACTTGCTGCTGCAGGCACTTGGACTCTTTCTATCCCAGAACAGTGGAGAACCCTGTGCACCCCAGACTGTCGTAAGCCCCCAGGTGCTCCTGTGGAAATATCCACTTTCTCCTTCCTTTCTTGTGACTGAGGGCGAAATATCTCCTGGGCAGAGATGTTTTCTTTCAAACCCTGTCCCCTCCCTCTAGGCACCTGCCAGTCAGTTCTTTAAAGCGTGGCCCTCTTCTAATACGCCCCCCGGGGTGCTGCTGGCCTGCCGGAAGGCAGGCGCTGGCAGAGAGAGCTGCTGTTGTCTGCCTCGGCAGCTCGTCACATTTGCATCTGTCTTATCTTTGGAAGCTATAATCTTGCTGTAGGCTGTTCAGTGGAGGAGGATTTATTAAATCAACTTTATTGAAGTGTAATTTACACTGATAAAATTCACAGATTTTAAGTGCACAGCTGATAAGTTTTGACAACTATATACATCTGTCTGCTACTTTAATCCAAAGCAGTTCAGAGCTCCCCCCGCCCCGCCTCAATGTCATTTCTACCCCTTCAGAATTCATCTCTACCCTACAGGCAGCCGACAATCTTATTTCCATCAACACTGATAAGTTTTGCTGGTTTGAAAATCACATATAAATACAGTTAATGGCATGCATTCTTAATGTCAGACTTCTTTTACTTCCTTCATGGCGAAGTCTCCATGATCCTACATATTTTTCAGTCCTCTGACTGGCATTGCGTTTCCCTAGTGGATTGTATTCTGTTGTATGACTATAGCACAGTTCTTCATATATCTGCGAACACTGGGTTTGGGCTATTGTAAATGAAGCTGCTATGAACTTATTTTTTTTAGGATTTTTGTTGACATTGGTTTTTAATTCTTATATATGTGTATGGTGTGTGTCGTGTGCATTCACGAGTGCTTGAGTGTGCACACACATGCATTCACATGCAGAAGCTGGAGAAGAATCTCAGGCTGAAAAACAACTGTACGTGTAGACCTAGTCATATTAAAGCTGAAACGATCATGTTAAATAGATGATCAAATTTATGGTGTGCAGGCCTCTTATCCACTGAGCCATCTCCCCAGTCCCTCACTGAGGCCTCTTGGATGTTAAAAGGGATGTCAGAAATCAAACACCTCCCATTCCTTCCTTCTCTGCTTCCCTGTGTTGTTGGTAGCTCAGACATCACACTTCTTGGGCTAATCCTGGGAACTGCTTGGGCTCTGGCTTATAACTCACCCCCAGGCCTCACCCCCTAACATGGCTGCTGTGCTGGCTAGTTTGTTGTTGTTGTTTGTCAACTTGACACAAGGTAGAGTCATGTGGGGGAAGGGGAAACTTCAACTGAGAAAATGGCTCCATCAGATTGGCCTGTGTGAACGGTTTCTGCACCCTGATAAGCCTCTTCACTGATGCAATAATTCAAATCAGACCAAATCAAACCAAATTAGAAAAAGCCCAGGTTTAATTAATGGATACCAATGCTCCCACTCTTGGATGGCTCTCCAGCTCCCTAGAGAGGAAACAGAAAAGGAAGACCAGAAAATCACATGGTTTTTCTCTGGGGGGGGGGGCAGTTTAAATACCCTGTGGGAGTAGTCTTGAGTATCTCTGGGGAGGGGGTCATCATTTGGTGGACTTTCTCGGGGCTGAGCCTGGATTAAGGCAGCTCTAGGGGAGAGGGCTTGGGGTGAAGCTTCCATCCGAATATTCCAGACTCTTTGGATATAGGAATGCCAGGGGCTAGGGTGACGCTTCCACCCAAACATTCCAGACCCTTTGGACATATGGCTGCCAGAGGCTGGAGTACAACCTTCACCCAAACACTTACTGTAGGCAAGTCTATGAGGCATTTGTTTTATTAAAGATTGATGTGGGAGGGCCCTGCCCACTGTGGGACAGTGTTACCCCTGGACACGTAGTCCTTTTTGTACAGAAAAGCAAGCTGGTGAGCCATGGAATCAAGTCAGCAAGCAGGAATCCTCTAGGGCTTCTGGATCAGCTCCTGCCTCCAGGTTCCCTCCCTCCCAGTTTGAGTTTCTACCTCGGCCTCCTTCAGTGGACTGTGATTCAGGAGATGAACAAAACAGACCCTTTCTTCTCCAAGTTTCTTTTGGTCATGGTGTTTCATCATAGCAATAGTAATCCTAACTAAGACAGCAACCCATGTTTTTGTCTCCATGTCTATAAAATATGTTGTCATTGTCTACACCTGTACCTGTCCTGTCTCCCCCCCCCTTCCCCTCCACGCATCCCCCAACATGTTGTCTCTTCCATGAAGTGCTTTGGTCATGATGTCTTATCACGGAAAGAAAAGTAATTAAGATGTCTTCTTTACCTGCCTCTACCTGACCTTGCATGTACCTTCACCCTTCTCCTCCTCCCATGCCACAGTAATAGTGTACCCATTAGCTATGCCCAAGCTACTCTTCCGTCTAGCACATTATCTATCCTCTCATGGTCCAGCTCACACCTCAAGTACTAGCTCAGCTGTGAGAAGATCCTGTGGACACCTTTTGTACTGTTCATCCATTGGATTTGCCTCGTAGGTAGCCCATGCTGGGACATCACTCATGGAGGTCTCGGCAACCTATTCTCACTGTGGCACTGGCCCTGGGCAGAAGCTCATTCTCTTGTCTAGAAGCAGCCTGGTTAGGGGACTTACTCTTTTCTGGGCCTTTCTTCCCCATGCCTGCTCAAAGCATGTTCATCTGAGTAACCAGAGGAGGGATGCGTCCTCTGCCCTCTGAAGAACCCCCTCCTCTCACCACCAAATGCTAGTTTCCTCTCTTCCATCTCTTCCCAACGCAGAGAGCAAGGGATCTACTACTGAGCTATACCCTCAAGCCTTCAGTTTATTGTGAGATAAGGTCTCTCTCTATAGCGCAGATGGTCCTTAACTTGTGATACCCTGACACAGTCTCCTGAGTATCTCTGATTCCAGGAGTGTACCACCATCCCCAATGGAGAATCAACTTTGGAATTATGTTAGGATAAAAGGTGTCATTGAAAAAAACCCACAATACAAAATCCCTTGCACACACACACAAACATCACACACACATCACATACACACATACACCACACAGCACACACACACCATACACACCCACTACACACACTCTCCACACACATACCACCCACACCACACATACTCCACATGTACACCACAAACACTCTACACACACAACACAGAACACACTACACACTTACACACCACACACTCCACACATACACACATTCCACACACATATACACCACATGCACAGACACACCATATATACCACCTATACAGAGCACACATACTCACACACAGCACATATATACAACACACACATCCACATATACCACACACACACATACACCACACACTCCACACATATACCATACACACACATACACCACACACACATACACTCCACACATATACCTCACATACACACGCATACACACTTTAAATGTCACTCAGGTTTCATTAGTTTGGGTAACAATCTGTGATGAGCCCACAAGTATTGTCCAGTGAATGTACAGCTGACACATCTATTGGACTAATCCACGGGAAGTGTATATGTTCATCCACATGGAGAACCCAATTTTGCAGAGCTTTGGGGACACCCGTCCTTTGGATCCTTGGACTTGACACTATCAGTTCTGTAGAAAACTTGTGAAATCATGGCATTTCTCCCTTCTTCTTTTTTTTAATTTATTTATTTATTTATTAAAGATTTCTGTCTCTTCCCCACCGCCGCCTCCCCTTTCCATCCCCCTCCCCCAATCAAGTCCCCCTCCCTCGTCAGCCCAAAGAGCAATCAGGGTTCCCTGCCCTGTGGGAAGTCCAAGGGCCACCCACCTCCATCCAGGTCTAGTAAGGTGAGCATCCACGAAACTGCCTAGGCTCCCACGAAACCAATAGGTACAGTAGGATCAAAAACCCATTGCCATTGTTCTTGAGGTCTCAGTAGTCCTCATTGTCCACTATGTTCAGCGAGACCGGTTTTAACCCGGGCTTTTTCAGACCCAGGCCAGCTGGCCTTGGTGAGTTCCCGATAGAACATTCCCCTTGTCTCAGTGTATGGGTGCACCCCTCGCGGTCCTGAGTTCCTTGCTTGTGCTCTCTCTCCTTCTGCTTCTGATTTGGACCTTGAGATTTCAGTCCGGTGCTCCATTGTGGGTCTCTGTCTCTGTCTCCTTTCATCACCAGCACAACCACATTTCTCCCTTCTCTAGTCTCCCAGCAGTGTATAAACCTGACTTTTCCTGTAGGACAACCCGATACCTCCCCCACACAGTGAAGCCCTGGGGTGAAGACATTCACTCAGTCAAACCTTTCTTCTCACAGTCAAAACCTACTCCTCACAGCTTTATTGACAGCTGACTAATAATAAAGGAGTCCCATACAGAAGCAATATGTCTGCTCTAACAGCAGACTCAGGAAGCTGTAATCTGTTCTGACTTGATAGGCTACTAATATTCTGTTTTTACTCTTCACCTTAGTTTCAACTACCATAAAATCATAGCCCAGGAAATTAACTGTTTATACAGGAAGAAGGCTTGAGTCACTAAAACTAGCTTCAGAGAGAACAATCCTCACATGAGCACCCTGCTGGAGTCAAAATCAAGGTCCCCAGAAGAGATTCCATTTAATGCAACCAGCTAGACGCTAACACAAATCAGGTGTGCAGGTTAGTCTAGTTACCAGTGCTGTATTTTCCAGCCACCAGGAATGTGGCTTCACAGCCACGCCCCCTCTGAGACATAAGGTGCCTCCTTTCCAGATCCACCTGTTTTTGTGACTCTGTGATCATGCATGCTTGATACTATTGTTACCACCTGTGGGATTGCTAACTTGTCTGTGCCTATATAAACTGAAAGTTTTGTGGAGATTGCCCCTCCTCCTCCTCCTCCTCCTCCTCCTCCTCCTCCTCCTCCTCCTTCTCGCTGCTTCTTCCTTCCAAAGAATAAAGAACATGTAGTGATAATATACTTGAGTTGATTTATTTCATTTTACCCTCAGATTCAATTAACCAGGTTTTCACTGCCATAGTGAATCTTTCTGGACCCTGAGAGGTTTAATGGGCTTAACCCTAAAATAAACCTTGATAGCAATCTCTATCATTCTTTCTTCACAAGAACAGATGAAACCTTTGTCTGAAGTGTTGGGGCCTCCGTTTCCTGTTTGTCCTGGATCTGTTTCCTCTGCTAACCTCTCGCCAGGCCTTCTACCATCTTTGACCAATGACACACCCAACTTTGATCTCTTCCTGCCACCCAGTCTGACACCCTCACCACAGAGTCTTTAGCATTCCAGCCAAGTCTTTCTTCCTAACAACCCCCAACCTTGGGACTTGTTTTCCATGCCATTGTTGTTAGCCCACTGTGGGAGTAATGGCTAGCCATGTGCTCTGGGTGTCCCTGTAGTGACAGAATGCCTCTGCTACAAACCATGGCAGTCAGAGGAGGGTTATGGCTCACTGGAAATTGTTATGCCCAGATCACAGGTACCCTCAAAAGATCAACACAGAGACTGAATCCTGTATGTAAAAGCAAATAGCCTTTATTCAAGTTCGAACTTGGACTCTTCATGTGTACAATGCACATTGGCACAATCAGAGAGCCTTGAGCTCAGCTGGGGTGGGGTTTTTATAATAGCAGGGGTTGGGGTGAGGAATTTTAAGGTTCAGAACCCTGATTGACTGACATTTGTCTAGGGGTGTCTTGGTGAAATGGGATGGGTATGTGCTGGGTTGAGGGACACCAGGTGATCCTATCTACAATAGTTAGAACTAGGGATTTCCTTTGGAACATTAGGTACTTCTCCTTGGATACTGATTGGTCCATTCCTGGGTGGTGCCTGGGTGGTCCCAGATTTTGGTCTTTCTTGGAGTCAGGTGTTGTTTTAGGGTAAACGGAGACTCTGGCCCACTTTCTGGTTGGTCTCTATTGAGCTTGTCTTGGCAGGTGTGTGCCAAGCTGCCCTGGGAGAGCTACCACCTCTGTCCATTCTCAGAGAGAATTTGTGGCTAGAGTCTCACTTACAGTTGCTAAGGAGTCAGAATCCCAGAAACCGCTGAGTAGCAGCAGGTTGGGAACTGGACATTGTCATGAAGCTCTTCCTGAAGGTGTTACAGCCTGTGCTCTGTGGGATGGAAACCATCAAGAGAATACTGTTATCTCCAGACCCTCCCTCGCATGGAGGATGGCTCTCAGGTGAATGAAGGGGCTTTTTCTTCCCCTCCCCCTCTTCCTTTCCACTTCCCTTTCCTTTGTTCCTTCCTTCCTCCCTCCCTCCCTTCCTCTCACCCTCCTTCCTTTCTTCCTTCCTTCCTTCCTTCCTTCCTTCCTTCCTTCCTTCCTGCCACTCATCCTGTAGAGCCGTCTTCTAATATGTCCTAGATCTTTTTTATGATCATTTTTTTGAAATTATTACATCATTTCTTCCTTTTCTTTTCTTTTCCTCCCTAAAACCTCTCCCATGCTCCCCTTGTGCTATCTTAGAGTCATGGCCCATTTCCTTTCCTTGTGGTTGCCTGAGTGTGTGTGTGTGTGTTTGTGTATGAATGTGTGCGTGTGAATGTGTGCGTGTGAATGTGTGTGTGAAAGAAAGAAGGGACAAAATGAAAAAGACAGGAGGGAAGGAAGGAAGGAAGGAAGGAAGGAAGGAAGGAAGGAAGGCAGGCTACAGCTTATTGTGTGTAGATAAATCCTTGTGTCGACTTTAAAATATGTGCAGATGCAGTTTTGGACTAAATTTAACAGAACTTATTCAACAAATGGTAAAGAAAAAAATTCATTTGGGAGCTGGTTAGGAACACTTCTGAACAAGGGTTTGGAACTTGCTGTTAATCCCACTGATGGAAACTAAAACCACTCCCACAGTTTAACGTCAAATTTGAAGCAAACTTTAGTTAAATACTGGCCAAGTAGATGGGCTCTGGCCAGGTTCCCCAGAAAAAAAAAATGGCCCCAAGTCACAGTTTACAGCAGCTTAAATATTTCTCACCAGGTCCAATCAGGGGCAAGCATGCATCCTGACATATTTCCTGCCCATGAACCTCCTGCCCACACGTGATCCAGCATACCCAGTGCAAGATGGGTCAAACAAACTTGTTTAGGGAGTGAAAACACTTGGCTTGTTATCTTCCATAAGCAACAGCCTCTAACATTCCAGAAACTGTCTGTCCTTGGGTGAGGGGCTTGCAGATCAGAGGCAGTTTTGTTTCATGATCTCTAAGACACAGTGATTAAAACTTAAAATGTAACTCTATCTCTTACAGGTGCCTCTTTCAGAGTAGCTCTGAACCCTACTTACTTCCTGCTGTGTCTGTCTTCACACCTGGAAGGAGAGTAACTTCTCATTTGGGAAACCAAAAACAAAGCCCTGAGCTTTCTAAGGGTGGTTACTTCCCTTCTTCCTTCCCTTTCCAAGCTTAGGAAAACCTGTTGATAGATTACGGTTAAAATGACAGAGAAGATATTAAATTAATTCTTAGATGTCATACCGTGAGCCTAACTACAGGTTAACCTCCCACTGGAAGCACAATTTGAACATCCACTCTTCAGAAAGATATGAAGTGAGGTGAAATGGGACCTTACAGCCTTACTGAGCATTCCTATTTAAGCTGTCATGAAGGTTATCAGCCTTCTGAAGGTGCTAGGTAAAGAGGCGAATCTGGTGTTTTCTTCTTGAAATGATATGTTTACACAAATGCAAATGTGAGTTTACAGCATTTGTAATTCATTTGTAAAATGGAAATTAGAGGCCGACTCTTCCTTCCTTTGTCCCAGTTGATCTTGACTTAAATGAGATTCAGCAATCAACTTTCATTTCAGAGGTAGAAAGCTGTACCAAATGACAGGGGAGACAAGCAGGCAGGCCACAATTCTGAGTTCACGGAGCTTAGCAGGGGGCTGGAAGGCAGTTGATTGACCCCAGAACAGTACCTCTAGATACTACATGCAAGCTTTCCCCTTACAGAGTAGAGAGAACAGAAGTCTAAGAACTTGATGAATGGATAAACTTTCGAAGGCTAGGGTGTCAAGGGGATCCTGGGAAATGGGGTATCATTGAGCTGTTAGTCTGAGGGCTTTTTAAAGGATTTATTCAGAAACTGAGGTTGTTGGGTCCTGGGGTTGCACAAATAATGGGAAACAGACCTCCAAAGTCTATTAACCAGAAGCAACTTCATTCCATCACTGTGGGATACTAGAACTTCTAGTTAGGGCCACAGACAGATCAGGATCTGCACAGTGACTCTGAGAAAGAGCCACGAGAGTCTTTTATAGCTGAAGACCATATGCAGGGTGGGGAATACATTTCAGACTTTATGACCACTGTGGAGGGCATCCTGGAACCAGGATTTCCAACCTCTGATTACAGGATGTTCTGTAATGCTCTGTCCTGTCCCTTTAAGAGACAAGCCCAACCCACTCCATCCCTCCCCACTCAGGCAAGCAGATCTTTCTTCTACTTCCAGTCTGAGCTCTCCCCTTCCTTTCTGCTCTCCTGAAGAGGCAGCTTTTGCCTCTCTCTTTTCTCCCCATTCTCCCCTCTCCCCTCTCTCTGCCTCTCTCTGCTCTTCCCTCTTTTCTCCTTTCCCTTCCCCTTTCCCCTCCATAACCCACTAAATAAATATCGAACCCCACTCTGCATGGCCTGCCTATCCAGCTCTGTCTCTCACCAGCTGCATGGCTCCCTGCCTGGGACCCACTGACCCTCGTGGCCTGTGGGCCACTCGGGGACCTGCAGCATTTTACCATAACAAGTTCAAGATGTTTACTTGGGTAAAGAGCTATGGGTCTGTTTTAACTGCTTTTGCTGTGTCTGGGAAGAATGTAGGACAAAAGGCCATGTAGTAGCTATTAACCCCAACACTCTTAGAATATGTGTATAGGTTATAAATAGACATACCATTTCTCATATTCCTGGGCTCTTCAGCGTGAGGCAAGAGGATTGGTCCTCAAGGGCCTCCTCTATCTATGAGTAGCTTCAGCCACATCACTACTCAGGCTTTAGGCAGAGGAGCTACTTTAGGAGACAACCAAGACAGGAAACAGAGTTCTCTCCTGATCTCCACTGAGGATAATCTCAGAACTGCTACTCTGGAGTCCCTTGAATGAACATTTTATCTCTCCTGTCCTCATGATTGGGGTAGGCCTTTGGTGATGCCCCTTGGCTTTGAGTTGCCTGAAGTAACCCCTCATCCATGCTCCTGTAGGTAATCCCAATAAACTCATTGATTCACTCAGCTAGACTTGGGCAGAATCATTGCTTTAATCTATCATTGCTGCCCTACTTGGGGTGAATAGATTATGTGAGGGCTAAAGTTATATCTTAAGTTTAAAGTACTGTACTTAAGAGTGTTATGTCCAGTCTGTGGGGACCCCAAAAGACTACCAGGGATATGGACTCACTGAAATGCAAAAGCAAGGTTTATGGGTGCATGTTACAAACCAAGAGGGACCTTGTCAGTGCAGCAGTGAGAGGAGGCACCTGCCC
The DNA here is from genome assembly GCF_014885135.2 of Alexandromys fortis. Lineage (NCBI taxonomy): Eukaryota > Metazoa > Chordata > Mammalia > Rodentia > Cricetidae > Alexandromys > Alexandromys fortis. The sequence continues at coordinate 2,661,033 of NW_026068042.1, forward strand.
TTCTGGAAGGCATTATTTAAAGGCAAAGCCCAGAAAAGTTACATTAGCAGGGTATGGGGTGATGGGTTCAATCCTGATTGGCTGTTGTTTGTCTAGGGGTGTCTAGGTCAAAAGTGTGCTGGCAGGTGATCCTATCTACAATGGTTGGAATGGTTGGAAAGTTAGAAATTTCCTTTGGATGGTCTGTTCCTGGGTGGTGCCTGGGTAGTCTCAGTTTGTGGTCTTTCTTGCAACTAGGTATTGCCTTAGGGAAAACTACTGAGACTCAGGCCTCTTTTGAGCTTGTCTTGGCTGGGTCCTACAAAGAGATCTATGACACAAAATGCCTATATTCTTTAAAATTCAGGGTGGTGGTGGTACACACTTTTAATTCCAGCACTTGGGAGGCAGAAGCAGGTGGATCTCTGTGAGTTTGAGGCCAGCCTGATCTACAAGAGCTAGTTCCAGGACAGACACCAACGCTATACAGAGAAACCCTGCCTCGAGAAGAAGAAGAAGAAGAAGAAGAAGAAGAAGAAGAAGAAGAAGAAGAAGAAGAAGAAGAAGAAGAAGAAGAAGAAGAAATAAAATGCCTCTAACATGCGTAAACCCCACTTGGCTAAGAAAGAAAACCATCTGGAAATGCTGGAGGCTGTTGTTCATATAAGATAACAAGTTTACTCCTGTAAACAAGCTTGGTTGCCCCAGCTGCACAGGAAGTGATTGCTCACACATAGGAGGTATGCAGGCAGGAAGTAAATCAGTATATATGCTTGCCCTGGATTGAATGAAAGGGGGGATGTATGTATCCTTGTAAATTATAGAAGGACCTGATTAAAATAATTCTTGGCCATTCTCTGAGAATCCCTCGTATGGACCTGGCTGGTGTCCATCCTGTGTAATGGTAAAAATAAAAATAAAATGACACCATTCCTGGAGGCATGAAAGCAGGCAGCAGGCCATAAGGGGCAATGGATCCCAGGCAGGGAGCCACGTGGTGGGTAAGAGACCTCAGCAGGTCAGCAGGTCCCATGAGGAGCCAAGGTGGGTGAGAGACAGAGCCGGATAGGCAGACCATGCAGAGTGAGGTTGGATATTTATTTAGTGGGTTATGGAAGGAAAGGGGAAAGGAAAAAGGGTGGGAGATGAGGAGAGAGGCAGAGAGAGAGAAAGAGAAATAGAGAGGGGGAGAGGAGAGGAGAAGCTACCTCCTCAGGAGAGAGAGGGGGAAAGATAGAACATTCAGGCAGGAAACAGAAGGAAGATCTGCTTGCCTTGTCCTACGAGAGAGGGAGTGGGTGTGGCTTGTCTCTTAAAGGGACAGGACAGACATTTACATCCTGGGCTCAAAAAATGTGGTAGTGATCTTATTCTCACGTGGTGAGATTAACTGTAATCTACATCTCCCCAGAAAAAGTCCCACAACACCCCTAGGATAACACCCCCAAAATAAGCCTGAATAGCAAGCCAGGAAAACCTGCTACAGGGCTATGGGAATGAAAAACTTTGACAGAGACCACCCCACTCTGGTATATGCTCCTACAATTCTGCCCTTTAGAGAAATTAAAAACCTGGAACCCTCTGAAATTAAAAGTGGCACAATAAACCCAAGCCGAGCTCAGCTACTGACCACATAGACACTATTGCCGACAAGGATGAGCAGCCTATGTTTAGGCATATGTAACTACCTTTTCCTCTACTCTTATACACAGTTATAGATTATGAATGTATGCACAGCACTGTTGCAATACAAGGCAATTGACAACAGATGCAAGCATTATCAGAATGCTGAGATTTTCAGACACCATGTTTAGAAACCGTGATGCTCGTGTTGAAGGCTCTATAGAAATGGTATTTCTACACATTGCATGCAGATGGACACTCCCAGCAGGGGGACTCAGACAATTAAGCCAAGTAGAAGTGTGTAGAGAAAAGCCTCAGGTGAAGGATGAAGACAGTTGGCTCTTCATCCAGGGTGACAGCTGCGTGTACTGCTGCTGAGGGAGTTGGAATGTAACCACCACTTTATGAAGTATGAGTGCAGAGGGGATTCTCAGAAATGATACTGTATACCTAAAAGACTAAAACATAAAGGTAATTACTGTTCTCCATGAGACTCCTAATCTAAGCTAAGATTCATTAGCAAATTATGTGGCAGCTGTCAGAACCAAAATGGAGTCACTTGTGACAAACTCTAGCCGCAGGTGAGGACATTCATGAGGTTAATTACCGAAGAATCTCATGCAAATGTATTTGTGAAAAGGTGATTAAAAAGAGTCCCTGGAAAAAAGATATATCAGGAATTTTCCTAAAATATGAAGTTTGCCCCATGAATCACGAGTACAGCAGTTCATCATAAACAAACAATCAAACAAACAAACAAACAAAAAAGCCAAAAGCACGTACCCAAAACACGAATGAACCAATGACTCCCAAAAATAATCCCCAAGTAATTGACATACTTGCTTTCACATTTTAGTTGTTCCCCTTACTCCAGACTCCTCTCACATGGTCTTGGTCACTGTTGGCTATAGGCCAGAGTCTCTTTTTTAAAATTTTTTTGTTCATTTTACACACCAACCACAGTTTCCCGTCCCTTCCCTTCTCCCACTCCCTCTCACCTTCCCCCATCCCACTTCCAATACAATCCTCAGAAAGGGTAAGGCCTCCCATGGGGAGTCAATACAGCCTGGAATATCAAGTTAAGATAGGACCAAGCCCCTCCTGCCTGCATCAAGGCTGAGAAAGGCATCCCACCACACAGAACGGGCTCCAAAAAGCTAGTTCACGAACAAGATATAGATCCTGGTCCCATTGCCAGGGCCCCCTGAGATTCTTCTGCTGAGAATTCTCCGTTTAGGTATGTACCTCACTTTTTAATTGGATTATTTGGTATTTTGAGGTCTAGTTACTTGAGTTCTTTATGTGTTTTGGAGATCAGCCAGATGTGGGGTTGGTGAAGATCTTTTCCCATTCTGTGGGCTGCCTTTGTGTCTTATTTAACTGTGTCCTTTGCCTTACAGAAGCTTCTCAGTATCAGGGGGTCCCATTTATTAATTGTTGCTCTCGGTGTCTGTGCTACTGGGGTTATATTTAGGAAGTGGCCTCCTGTGCCAATGCATTCAAGGCTACTTCCCACTTTTTATTCAGTCAGGTTCAGTGTAACTGGCTTTATGTTGAGGTCTTTGATCCACTCGGACTTGAGTTTTGTGCATGGTGATAGATATGGATCTATTTGCATTCTTCTACATGTTGATATCCAGTTATGCAACACCATTTGTTGAAGATGCTTTCTTTTTTCCATTGTATAATTTTGGCTTCTTTGTCAAAAAACCAGGCGTTCACAGGTATGTGAATTAATGTCAAGGTCTTCAATTAGGTTCCATTGATCCACGTGCCTGTTTTTGTGCTAATACCAAGCTGTTTTTATTACTATAGTTCTATGGTAGAGCTTGAAGTTAGGATGGTGATGACTCTGAAAGTTCCTTTATTGTGTAGGTGTTTTAACTGTTCTAGGTTTTTTGTGTTTTTTTTTTTTATTTGTATGAGGTTGAGTATTGTTCTTTCAAGGTCTGTGAAGAATTGTGTTGGGATTTTGATGGGAATTGCATTGAATCTGTAGGTTGCTTTTGGTACCATTGCATTTTTCCTATGTTGATCTTACCTACCCAAGAGCATGAGTGGTCTTTCCATTTTCTGATATTTTCTTCAATTTCTTTCTTCGAAAGCTTAAAGTTCTTGTCATATAGGTCTTTTCACTTGTTTGGTTAGATTTACCCCAAGATATTTTATATTATTTATGGCTATTGCAAATGGTGATGTTTCTCTGATTTCTTTCTCTGCCCATCTATCGTTTGTATATAAGAGGGTTACTGATTTTTTGAGTTAATATTGTATCCCACCACATTACTGAAGGTGTTTATCAGCTGTAGGAGTTCCCTGGTAGAATTTTGGGGAATATATATATATATATATATATATATATATATATATATTTGATTGATGGGCAAATAGCTAAAGTTTGATTTCTTCCTTTCCCACTTGTATCCCCTTAATATCCTTTTTTTTTTGTCTTATTGCTCTAGCTAGAACTTTGAGTACTATGTTGTATAGATATGGAGAGAAAAGACAGCCTTTTCTTGTTCCTGATTTCAGTGGGATCACTTTGAGTTTCTCTCCATTTAATTTGATGTTGACTGTTGACTTGCTGTATATTGCCTTTATTATGTTTAGGTATGGCCACATAGTCTTAATTGCAGTACTGATTTAGGTTTTGAATGAACTCATTACCTTGGTAGAACTCTGTGCTGCTCTTTAGGCTAACAGATCCACATCCCTTATGTGAACAGATACAAACAAAGGTTGAGAAAGAATTGAGATGAAAGCTCAGGGCACTCAGAATCTGTGAGCACCCTGGACAGAATTTAACCAGCCCTGAGATTTCACAGGAAGGACAGAATACAGTGTTGATAAAACTATGAGCATCTTTTCCCACAAAAATAGCTCCTTCTAATTTTGTGAAACACAGACGGTGTCAAATATGGAAGCGTTTGATCATGGGTGGATTTGGGTACCATCACTATACAGTTCTGGGAAAGGAGGAGAGGAGGGTGTACACAAGTGATGGCCTCAGCTATGATGTTTTAGCTTTGACTTCTAACATACACGGGAAAGCTCTCAGGTCGCAGGTGTTTAGATTGTGTAACCTTCCAACTGAAAATGTCCTTGCAATCAGTCTCAAGATCAAGAAGCATCATCCTCCTGGCTCTTCCTAATGTTTGCTTATGTGCCCTTGTCTAACCTCGTCCTAGGACTCATCTGCCTGTTTGGTTCTTATGCAAATGAAACCATACACTGATAGCTGTTTTCTTCTGGGTTTTTTCTTGCTTAACATAAATGTGTGAGATTCATTCATATTGTAGTTGCTCTCCTTGGTACTATATCCCATTCTGTTGACTGCTATTTGGGCTGTTTCCAGTTTGGGGCTATCATGAATAAACTATGAACCATCTCATACTAAGCATATTGTGGGCAAGTGATTAGTTTTCTTTTAGGCAAATACCTTTGAGCTCAATTGCTGAAGATATGTAAATGCCGCCAAATTGTTCATGAAAGTGGTTGTACCTATTTACGTCCCCGCAGCTACAAGTTTGCCACTCTGCAGGGAGATGGAATTTTAAGCAACAACAGCAAATAGTGTAATCAAATGTGAAGGGCTTGATGCTGCTCTCTGACTGTGAAGACTTGACTGTTGAAAGGGGAGAGACATTAGTGAGGGTGGAGAGGGTGGTGGGTGGGCTGAGGGCCATAGCAGGTAAGGCCTTTGGCTCAAATCCAGATTATACAAGAGATCAGCTGCATATCTTTGGGAAAGTTACTGAAGCAACCTGAGTTTCAATCAGGTGGTCATGTGTGTGAGTATATATGTGTATGCGTATGTGTGTGTGTGTGTGCATGAGTACGTGTATGTGCATGCGTGAGTACATGTGTGAATATGTGTATGTGCGAGTATGTTAGTGTATATGTATGTGCATGAGTATGTGTGTGAGTATGTGTGTGTGTGTGTGTGTGTGTGTGTGTGTGTGTGTGAAATCAATGTCAGGAAGTATCACTTCTTAACTGCTTCTCCACATTTTTGAGACAAGTGTAGGCAGAATTTTCTGTCCTACCAATCAGCTCTCAAATCATCACAAAGAGACTTCTTAATTATGAAAGCTTGGCCAATAGCTTAGGCTTGTTCCTAGCTATCTCTTTTGATTTTAATCAACCCATCTGTTCATCTATGTGCTGTCCCAAGGCTTGTTTATCTCATCTACACTGTCTGTTCTCTTTTCTGCTTCCTCTGTGCCTGCCTGGCTGGTGATTCTGCCTTCTTCCCAGTGTTTTTTTTTAATACATCTTTTTTTTAAGATTTATTTATTTATTATGTATACAACATTCTGCCTCCATGTATGCCCACATGCCAGAGAGGGCACCAGATCTCATTACAGATGGTTGTGAGCCACTACTGTGGTTGCTGGGAATTGAACTCATGACCTCTGGAAAAGCAGCCAGTGCTCTTAACCACTGAGCCATCTCTCCAGCCCCTTTCCCAGTGTTTTTTCTGCCCCATATCCTGTATAACTATTGGTCATTTAGCTTTCTCTTAAACCAATCACAGTGACATATCTTCACATGGTGCAAAGGGATATTCCACAACAGACAACATCTCTGAGTTAGCCCGACTGGGAAGCAAGCCCCAGGGAGCCTCCTGGCTACCTCTCCTGGGGTGCATTACTGCCCTTGGCTTTTTTATGTGTGTGCTGAGGCTCTGAACTCAGATGCTCTTGTTGGTGCAGGAAGCCTTTTACTGAATGAGCCATCTCCCAGTTCATGAGTTTCCATTTTATCATATGAAAAGTGAAGAAGATAATGATGCCATTGTTAAGAGTTAAATGGCATTATGAATGGAAGACATTTGGTACAGAACTCACACAAAGCAAGTTATTATTAACTTACTAGTGTGGTAAATCATGAAGCAGGGCAGTTGCTGGGCTTTGGGGAGTGGGTGAGATTGCCTGGGTGGAGGGTGGAAGAGCTCTCTGGTGGGGGGGGGGGATAGTGTCAGTAGCACATGGGACTATGTATGGTATTTTCAAACACTAAAAGGACTGTGACCTGACAGGCCTTTAGATCTGCTCTGAAATGTCAAATTTCCAAGGTAGATGGGGCAAACAGAGGAAGACCACAAAGAATAGACTTGATATAAGAAATAAGGTCTAGGGCTGGAGAGATGGCTCCATGGTTGTGGCAGTTTGAATGTTGGCCCCCATAATCTCATAGGGAGTGGCACTATGAGGCGCTGTGGTTTGTTGGAGTGTGTATTATAATGGTAAAAATAAAATGCTGTGGATCCCCCAAGTGGCTGCAGTGGACAACAGGCCATGAAACCACTCATCAGGTCTCCAAAGTGGTGGCAGTCAATGGGCAGTGGTCCTGAGACCAGCCAGTCCCAGACTGGGATGGCACAGTTCTCTGAGTGGCTGCAGCAGGCCATGAGGGTCAACAAGTCCCAGGCAGGAAGCTGCATGGTGGGTGAGAGACCTCAATGGGGCAGCCAGTCCCATTAGAAGAGACAGACAGATGGGCATGCCACAAGACCACAACTCAGGTCTCTGAATGCAGCTGGTCCTGGGCAGGGAGCCACATTGCGGGGGAGAGACAGAGACATGGATAGGCATGCCATACAGAGTGAGGTTGGATATTTATTTAGTGGGTTATGAAAGTGACGGGAAGAAGGGGAAAGAGCAGAGAGAGGGGGAAGGAGGAAGGGAGGGAGGGAGAGAGAGAAGAAACAGAAAGGGGAAGGGGAGAAGTGGCGAGAAGGGAGAGGCAGAAGTTGCCTCTTCGAAAGGGAGATGGAAAGGGAAAGGACTCAGGCTGGAAGCTGAAGATCAGCTTGCCTTGGCAGACAGGGAGGGAGTGGGTATGGTTTGTCTTTTAAAGGGACAAAGTAGACCATTATAGGTATGGCCTTGTTGGAAGAAATGTCATTGTGGGGGTGGGCTTTGAAGTTTCTCATGCTCAGGATACTGCCCAGTGTCTCAGTTGTCTTCCTGTTGCCTGCAAGGTGTAGCACTCTCAACTACTATTCCAGCACAGTGTCTGCATGCACATCATCACCGTGCTCCCCAACATAAGGATAATGTACTAAACCTCTGAAACTGTAAGTGAGCCACCGCTATTAAACATTGTCTTTCTAAGAGTTGCTGTGATCATGGTGTCTCTCCACAAAAATAGAAATCCTAAGACAAAAGTTGGTACCAGGGATTGGGGTATTGCTATGATAGGCCAGACCATGTTTTTGTTTAGAGGACTTTGGTACTTTGGGTTAGGAAAGCAGTGGAATGCTTTAAGCACTGTTTAGTGGTCCATACTAGTAGGAGCATGGAGGACAGTGGCGTTGAATGTGATCTGCTGAACTGTGGGGATCAACAGGTTTCAAAGGAGAAGAATTTGAGTATGTTTGCTAAAGATCACATTTGTGATATTTTGGTGAAGAAAGTAACTGCCTTTTGCCCTTGTCCAAAGAGTCTGCCTAAGGCTAAAGTAAAGAGTTTTGTATTAAATCTATTGGCAGAAGAAATATCAAAACAGCCTAGTATAGACTCTATTTTGTGGCTACTAGTGTTAACTCTAATGAAGATATATAATGAAAAGAAGCAAACTGAGCAAAGGAAAATATTTGAGGAGAAAAATAAGCACTAGAAAGTAGATTGAAGCTAAGTTCTGACCACTGACTCCAGAATGTCTTTTGCTTTTGCTGAGTCTTTACATGTTTGCCCTTGCCATCTTTTTCTGGTATCTGACATGGTGTGAATAGGTATAAGGAGATCCCCACTGCCTGTATTATAGTGTGTTTATATAATGGAAGCATCCTGTTCTATTGGGCATTTTTGATTGTGAATTATTATTAAGATGATTTCTTCTTAAGCTGTATTGTCTAATTGATAATAATAATAATATTACTTTAAATGGAGTTTTGATGATAAAAGTAAAAGAAGGAAGTGTCACACAGCTAGAACTCATGAGATTATTTTGAGGAGCCACATAAACTGTGGCTTAAGTTAATGTTAAGACATATGTTAATGATTAAACAACTGAGTCCCAGTAGCCCAGCTAGCTTAAATCTTTTAATCTTAATGTTGGGAGATGTGTTCATAGGTTTCAGAGCACATCATAGCTGAAACAAAGCTTTGAAAATAACTTAAAGTTAGACTAAGATGTTTTTGTTACGTAGTTTTGAGGTGAAAAACCAACCCAAGAAAACAATCTAAAGTTTTAGAAAGGCACATGGTTGAGTGAGGAACTCTTTAAGGTCAGGGAACAAGAACAAAACAGCCCAATCAGCATTACTAATATACCTTTTTGCTAGAATTGGTTGATGCTCAGAGACAATGATTAATTCCTTGTACCTATTTTTGCCCTAAATCTTTTGATTTAAAAAACTATTGATAAGTGGGTATGCACCCTAAAGATTTAAAGTAGAGCTGACTGATGTTTTTCATGTATAAAAGTTCAAGTTTGTAATTTCTTTAAGATTCCTTGTAAGACTGCCTTTCAAGATAAGTAATAAAGTGATTGGTTCTTTCATTGTAACTACAAAACACAGTTTACCAGTAAAAGAATAGCTTTCTTGTGTATACTGTTAATCTATAACAGGTTTCTTGGTTGTCAAAGTATGTAGGTTTTGGGGATAATTTGTTTTTCACTTGTAATATGTAAAATGTTTAATCATGTAAGAGATATGGAAAATATTCTGCTTTTACTTGTATTCACTGTAACCATTCACTTGAAAACTAGAATGCAACCATAGTGCAATTTTTATACTCCTTGAGGGATTTTGCTGGAGTATGTAAGCTGTAGGGGAAAGAATAAAAATAAGAATAGAGAAAAAGTTTGAAGGAAATCATCATGAGAGTATGTGAGCATCTTTTCCCCTTGCCCCTCAGATAAAAAACGCCTTAGTACACTGACTCCTCAGATTCCCTTTGAGTCCTGCACTGCTAGAGGCTGCCCCCCCAGGCAATAAAACTGGATTGTGTTGGAAAACTCAAGATGTTAGAAATGCTAGGATCGTTGGTTATCTGCTGAGGAGAGCTGCTAACAGGGAGTGGTACCAGCCCAAGAGAGCTTAATAGAGTTGGAGATCTGAAGAGTGTTTTGGCATCAGATATGAAGGTGCAGAGTTTGGAGTTGCCTGGCTGCTTTTTGGTCTTACATTGGTCCAGTTTTTCCTATGTTCCCTTCCCTATATTTTAGAATGGTTATGTATATCCTTTGCTATTATATATTGGAAGTATGTGATTTTTTAATTTTGATTTTATAGAGGATTACAATAAAGAGATTAAATGAATCTCTGAAGAGATTCTCACAGGCATTCACATTAAAAAAAATTTAAAATAAAGAGGGCACGATTTAATACATTGTGTGGTGACTGATGGTATAACTTCCCCTTTTTTTATTTTTTGAAGTTTTTAAGGCGCCATAGGCATACTCCATAATTCCTTGTCCTTGAGGCTTATAAGGAACGCCTGTTTTATGCTCAACTTTACATTGGAAACAAAATTGCTAAAATGTTTTACTAATATATCTGGATCCATTATCTATTTTTATAATTTTAGGAATTCCCATATATGGAGAGACAATTTAAGCACATGCTTGGTGGCTTCCTCGTTTGTGCAATTGCCATCAAGAGCCCTGAATAGGCATCAACTGTCACATGCATATATCTTAATTTGCCAAATTTTGCAACATGAGTCACAAACATTTGCCATAAATGATGAGGAAGGCAGCCTTGAGAATTTACTTCTAAGAGAGGCACAGGCAAATACTATGGGTGTACATTACATTGCTGAACAATCTGATGAGCAATTTCCCTGGTAAGATCAAATAGTTTTCTTAAACTCTGCTATTCTGATGATGACAGGCACATGACTGTTGAGCCAGTTCTATCTTGGACTTGTTCATTTATCGGCTGATGCATTACCATCCATTAGAGGGCCAGGAAGACTAGATTGAGCTACAATATGATCCACAAAAAAAGCATGGCAACTTTCTTTGTTGAATGGCATCTTGAATTTGCTGAAATAGCGTCCTAACCTGACCATTATTAGTTCTAATACAGGGAACAGTCTCTATAACTTGAAGAACTCCAAAAATATAACAACTGTCAGTATATAAGTTAAATAAACTGTTTACAAAAAGCTGGAACACCATTGCTGCAGCTTGTAATTCTACTATCTGAGCTGAAGCTGGAGCTGTTTACACTACACAAACTCTACCATTCATAACATAGGCAGCTCTTCCATTGGAGGAACTGTCAGTAAAAACAGCATAGCACTTTTCATAGGATCTTTAATCACTACTTTAGGAAATATAAAGGAATACATTTGGGCAAAGTGTAACAGTTGATCAGCTGGAAAAAAATGCTTATCAATTTGGCCCAAAAACTGAGCAAAAGTAATCACTCAAGAATTATTATTTTGAAATAACCAATCAACTTGTTATTTAGTATAAGGAACATTGATCACACTTAGTTCTCCACCAAAATATCACCTAGATTCTGTCTGGCTTTTCTGTACTGGAGAGGCTACTGCTTTATAATAAGGGTCTAACACTTTGTCTGGGGAAACAGGTAGATGCAATCATTCTAATGGTCCCTCCTGCCATAACACAGCTGTTGTAGTATGTGGTATAGGAAGCATATAGGTTTCCCATGGTTTTGCATAGTCAACATAGCACACTTGCTGATATTAAATGGCATGCTCCACCTGAGCCAACACTTGTTTAGAAGCATCTGTAAGATGCTTAGAGGAACAAGGATTACGACTCCCCTCAAGAACCTTACTGGAGGGCTCAAGATCTCCTGTAGACAATTTCAAATAAGGCCACAACTGTTGACTATCCCCCAATAATTTCTGAAAAAATGAGTCAAAGGTTATATGCTCTCTTTCCTAATTTTCAATTTCTGAGGTTTAATTTCTTTAGGATATAACATTTATCCCAAATATCTTTCCATCTCTGCACTTTCTCTGGGGTAGTTATTAACCCTGCATGGCAAGGCTCTGGCTGAAGCTTTCTATATGTTGCAAGAAAAGGGCCTTCATTTTTATGGGCAAGAAAGATATCATCCATATAATGGATAATACAAACTTGTGGAACTTGATCTCTAACATTTTGTATAGCTTGAGTCACAAAGCTCTGACATAACATAGCACTGTTTACCATACCCTGAGGCAAGGTGTTCCAAGGATATCTCCTCATGAGGTCTTTGACTTTAACTGTCAGTAAATACAAATCTTTGACAATCTTGGGGAGCCAAAGGGATGGTATAAAACAATCCTTTAAATCTAAAATAATTTCACAGGTATTCTTTGGTATGGCTACAGAAGAAGGCAATCCAGGCTGCAAAGCTCCCATTAGCTGCATGGTCTCATTAACTTTTCTTAAATCCTGTATCGATCTCCATTTCCCAGATTTCTTTTTAATCAGGAAAAAAGAATTCCAGGGAGCATTGGAGGGCACAATCACCATCCAGCTGTTCTGATACTAACTGCTGGGCAGCTTGTCTCTTAGAAATTAGAGGCCACTGATCCGCCCATACAGGTTCCTCACTTTTTTTTATGACAAATATTCCCTGATCCTTTCTGGTCAAAAGTTCTTCATTGGAGGAGAACTCCCTTAACCATTTTTCCCTGTAGGCACGTGACCAGGGCTAAGTGGGGCAGGGTGGCAGCTCCTAGAGGCTGTGGCCTGCAGTTTCCCACTGGGTTTGGTGGTCCTACTGGGAACAGATGAAGTCAGTGGTGGCTCGTAAACTTAGGGGGTGCTCAGACGCAGCATGGGTGCATGGCTGGCCATCTTTGCCTGGGGCAGTGGCTCCAAGACCATGGCGCTCACAGGCCCGGTCAGCTGGGAGCATAGGTGGGGCCACACTGCCTTTGCTTTGAGTTCCAGCACAGCCTGGCTGTGGCTGCAATGCCACCAGTGTTGGGTAGGGGAGAGAGGTTTAAAAGAGTTATAAACTCTAAAAATGTCTATACTTCCTGCTGCTCTACTTCAGCTCCTCTGGCTTTTAAAATATCTTTAAGCAAATGTACAAACAGCTGACTGCTATTACCCTGCCCCATATTTAAAATTTTTATTTACAGTTTTGCTTCTGAGATGCTCACCACACTTTCATTTCATTGTTACAGAATGCTCACTGTCATCCACAGTGTCCTTCACGTTTATCCCCTGTTTTCAGGCTCCATATATGAGCACCATTTGTTGGGACCAGATGACTTGTTCATATGTTCCTGAAAAGGGGAGTGGGGATTGAGGAAAGAAATAGACACAAGACAGGAGAAAGAGTCAGCAGGGCTTCCAGTGAATACTGCAACAACCTCAAGTTTATTGCTCATAGTCCTTATATACTCCAATCAAAAGGGGAGGGTGTTGACTGAGTTTTCTGTCCTGCCCAGTTCTCGCAAATGTTATGTCCCAAAGAAATCACACAGAGGTCTACATTAGTTGTAAACTAATTGGCCCATTAGCTCAGGCTTCTTAGTAACTCTTATAACTTATATAAGCCCATTATTCTTGTCTATGCTAGCCACGTGGCTCAGTACCTTATTCAGCGAGGCAGTCACATCTTGCTTCTTCTCTGTCTGGGACAGGACTGCTGACAAAGCTTTCCTCTTTCCAGAATTCTCCTGTTCTCATTGACCTGCCTCTACTTCCTGTCTGATTGTCCCATCTATACTTCCTGCCTGGCTACTGGCAGACTGAATCTGAGCTCCTGTCTCCTCCCAGCTTATAGTTCTCTCTCTGCCCAGCCATATCACTTCCTATCTCCACCTCCTTTTGGCTTGATGTCCTGGGAAACAAAAGGGAAAATTAATTCATTCCTCTGCTTTGTGTAGTGGGAGCAATGAGGCCAGCTGCCTCCATCTCCTGCTTCCTAGGCCTCCCCTCTTGACTAATGTGCTTTGAACTATGAACTGAAACACAGCTTTTATTTCTCCCTTAGTTTGTCCAGTCGGGGTATTTTATCATAACAATAGAAAAGAATCGGACAGAAGTCATAGCTCAGTTTCCAGGCTGATTTTCTTCTCCATGCTTTTGATTTGTTGTTTTCGTTTGTTTGTTTATTAAGTCTGACTTCATCCACTTTGTTTCTTATTTGGGTCATGAATTGGCTTCATTACATCATCACCTGTCCGTTTGAGTCCTCCTTGTGCTTGTAGTCATTGAACTTTTCATTTAAGATCTTATTTATTTTTACTTACTATGGATGGGTGTTTTACCTGCATGTATTTTCTTCTTACCATGTACATGCAGTGCCTGTAGAGGCCAGAAGAGGGCGTGCGAACCCCTGGAACTGGAGTTACAGATGCTTGTGAGACTGTGTGGGTCTTGGGAACAGCAAGTGCTCCTAATGGTTGAGTCATCTCTCTAGGCCCTCACAGAACAGTTTAACAAGTAGGATTCTGTCATCTTTCTCTGACATTTCAGCTATTCAGCTATCTCATGAACTTGGTTTCTGTTACTGAAGGTGCTATGTTTGGAGGTGTCAGAGGGCTCTCTCGTAGTTTTGTGTTTCTTTGCTGTGTTTTGTATGTTTGTTAGAATGCAAGTGTCTTCTGGCCTTTACTTTTTCCTCTCTCACTATTTTTGTTCGTTGCTTTGCTTTCTGCAAGCCTTCGCGTATAATCTTCACTTGGGCTTATGATCTTCAAAGGAGAGCCATAATTTTATCAAGCACATAAAACTGAAAACAACTCAGCAGCTATTTTGATTCCCCCAAGGAAGGAGACTATATAATTTCAAAACACTTGGCTTTGTAAGCATGGCCACTCTTCTGTGTTGACAGAGAAGTTGTTCCGTAGTCTGTTGTCTGTAGGTAGAAAGGATCACATCTCCTCTCTCCTTCCCCCTGACATCCACTGGGGAAGGCCTTTTTCTGTTCCCCTCTCTGAGCAGCGTCCTACTCCAGGGTCTTTGCACCCTCTGCTCTCCTGGAATAGGCATTTAGGGAGGGCGCAATGGCTTCTTCCGTCTTTCTTCAAGACTCTCTTCATAGTTTGCTGTCATAGAAAGGCCTTTTCTGACCATTCTGTGAAAGATAACAGCCCCATGACTGTTTGACCCTGGCATATTTTCTCCAGTTCGCTGGTGTCCTATTATAAACTTATTTCATTGTAACTTCCTCACGTGCTAATATGTAAGATCCTGCAGGTAGGAACTTCTGTTCTTTTCAGTGTTATACTCTTACTACTTAGGACAGTGCCCGACCCAAAACAGATACTCAATAAGTGTGTACTGGAGAAATAACAAATTAACTGTAATAATTAATGAATAGACCTTCCAATCTTTAAAAAGAGTTCCTTATTAAAGGACACCTGGGTTGTCTCAAGACTTTGTAACTGTGAAACTGGGATGAACCACTTTTTAGACATATTTCCCTTGAGAGCCCAAGCCTGCTGATCATTGCTCTGTCTGCTCCTTAACTTCATTGCTGGGCATGGTGAGCAACAAAGAAGACGCATTGCCATAGGCCAGACAGGAGGAAGACAACCCTTTGACCTGTTGCTGGTGCTCAATACCTGTAGTCACCTCCTGAGAAGTCCCTTGGAAGTCCCCCAGCACCTCTGCAAGCCCTTAGCACCTTCCAGGTACTTCTCTAATTTTACTCACTGTCCTAACTGATCTGTGGGATGACAGGCCTCTTTTGGTCCCGTGACTGGTTGGTCTCTGTATTAGATGTTTCTCTCATACTGTGACAGAATACCCGGCAAGAAACGATGTAAGGGAGGACGGGGATATTTTGGCTCCTCATTGGTCAGTTCAGTGCATCGTAGCAGGGACGCCATGGCACCAGGAGCAGGAGGCAACTGGTCACATGGTATCTGCTGTCAGGAGGCAGAGAGAGAGAGAGAATGCCACTTCTAAATTCAGTCTAGGATCCTGACCATGGGTTGGTGCTGCCTACATTCACACTGAGTGTTCTTTGCTTCCTTAGACCTTTTTGGAAACACCCTCACAGGCATACCCAGAGTTCTGTTTCCATGGTGATTCTAAGTCCAGACAGTTGACTACAAGTTGACAACTACAACCTCTAGATGGCAGAGCCTGTGACTCACTGGACACTGTGGGTTTCAGTTCCTGGAAGGGGTATACCAATTTACTCCAACCAATAGTCATCAAAACACCTACTTAGACCGGAGAGATGGCTCAGTGGTTAAGAGTACTGGCTACTCTCCCAGGGGACCTGGATTCACTTCCTAGCAACCACATGATAGCTCACAATTATCTGTAATGCTAGTTCTAGAGATCCAATGTCCTCTACTGACTTCTGTGGGCTGCCGGGCATGCAAGCCATGCATAGACACACATGTAGGCAAAACACCCATACATGTAAAAACATAAAACAAAACAAAAACCACACCATATGACAAATGTGATCCTGAGTGGTCTCTGGGGAAGACGAGGAAACTCATTGCCATGTCTAGAGGACAGCAAACGAGAAGGTCGGTATATGGGTCCAATAAGAGACTGGGCACAGGACTTGTATCTTCTATGAAATCATCAAAACCTACAGGACAGAGATATAAAGAATTGAATCCAAAAGAAAAGTTTGAATTAGAAGTGGCAGTAAGTGGGATTTATATTGTTTTAGTCATGATCTGGGTTAAGGGCTACAGAATAGTAATTTCCAAGTAAAAAGTAAGGAGATTCACTCTCTGTTGTGCTGTAGTATCATCTATGCCTCTGCTTTCTATTTTCCTTGAACCACTTAGGAAAGGACAAACAGGGAGAGTCTCTCCCCGCAGGAATCCTTGGGTGCTTTCTCTTCCCTCCTCGTTTGCACCTTGGAACAACTGCGCTGCCGGAGGGCGAAGGGGAAGGTGTGCTTTGGCAGGAGGACTCACAGAAGAAACAGATTTAGCAGCACCACATAGCTCATGCACACTGGAAAGTAAAGTATTCAGTAACTTCACAAAGCACCTGCTGTTTCATTTCCCTGGTGAATTCCCTCGAGCAATCCGGCTGACTCCTGTGGTTTTTCAGGCTACCTCAGAAAACTGGGCATTTTTTTTTTAGGTGTATAAACCAAATCTGGAATAGCTATCAAGTTCAAAGGAATTCAGAGAAGAGAGAACACAGGACTTATTAAAATTGAAAATGAGGTTGGCTCAGCCAGGAGTGGACCCTGGCAGGGCAGAGCCAGAGGCAGGGCATGTATGGGAGGTCCTTAGGGGCACCTTCCTTGGTCTGGGCTTCCTGGGAAGGCAGCCTGGAGGAAGTGGGGCTAATTAGACATTTCCCTTAATGAGGGCCCTGACATCTCAATTTATAAATCATAGGGCTCCCCAGCCCTCTCCAACTACACAGAAGAGCTGAGGGCCTTCCTGTCGGTCATGGATAATGTTACTATAAGTCGCAGCACAGGAGATGGTCCTAGCTGAAGGTCATTCTCCTGCATCATGTTTCTCATGCAGGATGCTCACTGCTTGGGCCTTGCTAGGAATTTTGGTATTTTTGAGACAGGGTTTCTCTGTGTAGCCCTGGCTGCCTGGAACTCGGCTCTGTAGACCAGGTTGGACTTGAACTTAGAGATCTGCCTGCCTCTGCCTGAGCGCTAGGATTAAAGGCACATGCGCCACCACCTCAGACCTGCTAAGAATTTTGAGGGAAACCCTTTTACAGAAGGATGTGGAGGTCTCAAAGGAGACTTTGGATTCAAGGTCAACTCCTCAGCTTTGCCAAGGTCTTAGAGATTCTATGTGGTATCAGACTCAGCCAATCTGCTTTCTTCCTTTTATTCCTCCACAGGGACACAGCCTGATGCAGTTATTGGTGGCCTTGTCGACCCTCCGCTAACGCCCTCCCAGTTTCCCCACCAAATCTGACATTCCTGGAATCCCATCTTCCCAGAGGATCAGAGAAATCACAGCAGTGGTTTCTGGAGGTAGTTTTGTTTACATTTGGTTGATTGTGTGTGAGTTCTTTCTATGGGAAGTGAGCAAGGCAATGCGGAGGCAGGACATTATTAGGAACATGGGTTAGGGGGCCCAAAGGTTAGCATGCACAGAAGGCACTTAACTCCTCCAAGCTGTGTGGTCTTGGTGAGGTATTCAGCCTTGCTCGCTAGCAAAACCGTAAGGAAAATAGGTATATTTTACCTACTCACACAGGAGAAAAAGCAAGTAGGTGGAAGGTCTCAGGGTGCCCGACAGTAGCGGCTATATGTGGAAGGCTCTCTCAGTGGTTGGTGTTTATCACTTAGTTAACATTTTCCACACCAGGCATGGAGCTACAGTGTAGCACAAATTTTAATTGGTCTTAATAATAATAAATAATAATAAGTTATCAGGGGGTAAAAAGTGAAAGATCAGAGAAACAGATCAGCCAGTCACTAGTTCTTACCTCTATGAAATCCTCAGACTGAAAAAGGCAAGATCCTGTCTCCATGAATCCTCAGACTTGTGCTCCTGTCTCCTCCTGCCTTATATTCTTCTCTCTGCCCAATCATATCCCTTCCTGTCTCCACCTCCATAGTGTTGGGATTAAAGGTGTGTGGATCCCAAGTACTGAAATTAAAGGTATGAGTCACCGCTGCCTGGCCCTGTTTCTCTTTGAGACTGGATCAGTCTAGCGTAGCCCAGGGAGGGTTTGAACTCACAGAGGTCTGTCTGCTGCTGTTGGGATTAAAGCCCGGCCTCTATGGCTAACTAGTGTGGCCATCTCCGCACTCTGATCTTCAGGCAAGCTTTATCTGTGACAGCACAAACAAAATGCCACCACACTAAGGTTCCTAGTTTATCCACAAAAAACTAAGTCCTGGAAAGGCAGAACCAGAATTTGAGCTCATGGTCTAGTGTCCAAACTCTAGAGTCCAGGGTCTTCATACCCCCATCTTTTCCCAGGATATGATTGCTGTGATTCTACCAAATTTTGTGGACGTTTTCTGCTTTTTACCCAATGACCTTGATAATTGGTTGAAGCAGAGAATAATCTTATGATATAGCCAAAGCAGAATGCTGAAGGGCTTGTGAGATAGAACTTACTAGGCATCTGTCTTAGTCAGGATATTTATTGCCATCAAGACACTGTGACTGTGGTGACTCTTATAAAGAAAAAAAATCTAATTGGGGCTGGCTTACAGTTTCAGAGGTTCAGTCCATTATCATCATGGCAGGGAGCATGGTGGCATGCAGGTAAATGTGGTGCTGGAGGAACTGCTGGGAGTCCTACATCTCCTAGGCAACAGGAAGTCAACCAAGACTCTGGGTAGTATCCTGAGGATAGGAAACCTAAAAGCCTGCCCCAGCAGTGGCATATGTCCTCCGATAAGGCGACACATACTCTAACAGAGTCACACCTCCTAATAGTGCCACTTCCTGTGAGATTACGGGGGCCAAACACATTCAAACTATCACAGTACCCATTTAATTTTAGCTCTTATTACAATTATTCTTGTTACAAGCTTTGACCTGCAAGTCCTATCTTGCAGCGCCAGGAGTTCTCTTTACAGACAGTGGCGGAGCCATAGATACATTGCTAGTTTTCAAATGGGTCTGTTGAGTGGGAACTGATGCGCCCCTTGAAGGAGCTGAGTTATTCCCACTGATTGCTGTAGCTGCAATGGAGTATGCAGTAATCCACTCCTGGTCTTCCCTCTGCAGCTCTTGTCCCTTTCTCGAATGTTATTCACTGGCTTCTCTCTGACCCAGTGTACTTACTGCCCCTCAATGGCAAGTGGCCTTGGAGACAGCTGAAGGGCATTGAAGGCAGGTGGCGATGGATCAGAATGTTTGATATGGTTGTAGACTATATAAAAGGCTGGGTCCAGAGGCCACCATAATCCACCTAGAACCTAGTGAGAAATGGGCGAATTCACAGGCAACAGTTGTTGGGGGGAGTCCAGATCAGTGCCAGCTACCTTGCCTTTAGATACTCATTACAGCACAAATGAGCGCGCTTCCTCTGTTCCTAATAGCAGGGGGACCAGGGGCAATGTGCCGAGTAGTTAGTTAATCTTTCCATCTGTGTCATGCTTTATTAACAAGGGCAGGTGAGAGCACACAGGTGTTCCGGCGCATCTTAGGTGAAATCTCTCCGAGTCGCCTTTGTGCGTCTCTGTATCCTGCATCTGAGAGACGTTCTCAGCTTTCGTCTTTCTGTTTGGCTTATGTCAACACTTCCGTTCCTCTTCTGTACACCCTCTTAAGGTTCTGTCTGATGAATACTGAATGTTAAACTCACCCATACAGTCTAATCGTGTGGACACGTGCACGCCTACAGTGCTGTCACACAGAAGGACACTGTGTCGGCTAGTTTTATGTCAACTCAGCATAAACTAGGGTCTTCCGAGAGGAGGGAGCCTCAGTTGAGAAAATGCCTCCATGAGAGTGGACTACAAGCAAGCCAGTAAGGCATTTCCTTAATTAGTGGTTGATGGAGGAGGGCCCAGCCCATAGTGGGCGGATCTATTCATGGACTGGTGTTTCTGGGTTCTATAAGAAAGCAGCCTATGTTTGGATGCTCACCTTACTAGACCTGGAAGGAGGTGGAAGGTACTTGGACTCCCCACAGGGCAGGGAACCCTGACTGTTCTTCGGGCTGATGAGGGATGGGGAGTTGGTTGGGGGAGGGGGGGGGGAAGGNGGGGGGGGGGGGGGGTTGGTGGGGGGAGGGGGGGGGAAATGGGAGGCGGTGGCGGGGAGGAGACAGAAATCTTTAATAAATAAATAAATAAATAATAATAATAATAAAAAGAAAGCAGCCTAAGCAAGCCATTTGAGCAAGCCAGTAAGCAGAACCCCTCTAAGACTCTGCATCAGCTCCTGCCTCCAGGTTCTTGCCCTGCTTGAATTCCTGTCCTGACGCCCTTCAGGGATGGACTGTGATGTGGAACTGTAAGACTAACAAACCCTTTCCTTCCCAGCTTACTTTCAGTCATAGTGTTTCATCATAGCAATAGAAACCCTAACTAAGGCAGACACAAAACTGTAAAACGTGACAACTTAGCAAAAATAAGTGCTCCGGTCAGGGTTCTCATGCCTACACCAGCAGCAGAACCCAGTGCTGAATGAGTTCGAACACACAATGCTGGGGGTTCTGACTCAACGGAGACAGAGTAGGGGCTGGTAATTTGCTTTTTGAATAAGTGTCAAGTTGATGCTGATGTTGCTGGTCCAGAAACCACTCTTGAGAAAACTTGTCTGATGCATCCATGGGTGTGGAGTCCCCTAGTACAACATAGATCGAATTACTGTGTTGGGAGAAGCTAGGTTCTTAAAGGGTCATCCAAGAGAAGAAAGCCTCTCTGAATATGGATCACAGCGAGCTTTTGGAGGTGGAATGATCCACAAGTCATTTTCATGAGTGACACTGAGATACTGTGACAAACCAGGGAGTAAACACGGGGAGGGAAAGCCACTTTGACAGTCCTGACAACCATTTATTGGCCATCCCTGAAAACTTGCTTGGTACTTGCCCAGATGCCGGGCAAGAGAGGGTTGTTTGTACCAGAAACACTTGCTCTTCAGGTTATAGAACAACCCACTTACCTGAGTGAGCACTCTAGAACACTGGAACCAGTGAAAGATCCTTCAAGAAGTAATGAAGAAGCAACCTGCTGCCTAGCAGGGTAATAGGAACAAATGCAAAATGGTAATAGCACAGACTCTGCTATCCAGAGCTCTCCTGAGCCTGGTAGAAGGGCCTTTAGGGGAGCCCAAGGTCGGCCACATGAGACAGCATGAGATAACCCTGCTACCATGAGCCACCTCACGCTATGGCCTGGGTTCTCACCCCTCCAAATCTCACATCGAACCTCAATACCTGGTGCTGTTGTTCCATGGTGTTTGTAGGCGGGACGTTTGAGAGAGAATTTGGATTAGATAAGATCCTGAGGTTGCGGCTCCCTTGTTGCATTAGTGGCTTTATTCGGAGATGAAGATGGATTCAAATTAGCAAGACTGTCTCCATCTTGACATCTGCTTTCTGGGAACTCTGCAGAGATCCCTAGCAAGAGCACCTTAGACCTTGGACTTCTTGGCTCCTATAACTGTGAGCTGAGTAAACCCTTATTCTTTATCAGTCACTCAGGGCTTGGACACTGATTGACTGATTGCTCACTCATTTGCATTATTTAAGAGGCATCATTGAGCAGCTAACAGAGGGCATAGGTACAAAGTGAATATGGGGTAACCCTCCAGTGTTCTAAGACTAAGCTTCTTGTCAAATTAGATGGGGTTTTAACATTCATTTACCTGCACCCCCTCATGAAATCACACTAAGACAACAGGAAAAAGGATTTGTTTTAAGAGTATAAACCCATGACCAGAGAGAACAGAAGTAATCCTAGAACGTAGAAACTTGAAAACATGGAGACCAGATAAAAACCTGGTCTGAATTCTGAAACTGCAATGGGAAGGATCAAACCAGATTCCATCACGGAATCCCACTGATGCTCTGGAATTGCCACACCAGATGTCTTGGCCTGTGAAGCTGAAGGGAAACGTACTGAAACAAGGATGAGAGACAATTGGTCTAAGTAGCAGTTGATCCCCAAGTGCCTCCTCCTCCATCTGTGAGAAGATGATTTTCCTTCCCCTTAGAGAGGATAAAATGAAGGATTCACACTTTGGTAAACTCAAGACTACCATACTCAAAATACAGAAAAATAGGAGCTGGAGAGATGGCTCAGTGATTAAAAGTGGTAAGAGTTCTTGCAGTGGACAGGAATTCAGGTCCCAGCAACCTGGGATTGCTCACAACCATCTGCAACTTCAGCTCCAGGGACTCTGGCACCCTCTTCTTTCCATACATGTCATATACTGATAAACAAACACATAAAAAATAAAAGTAAAAAAGTAAGTACTGAATACTGAATGTCAGAGGCCTCTGGCCATGTTTGACACTTCTGATGGTTAAGAACTCTACCTTCTATGTCCACACAGCAGAAGAGAAAGACAGACCTAAGCAGCTCTTCATCAGACTCTCCAAGAGTCCTGTTAGCTCGTGACTTTAGTGAAGTTTGTAACCAACCTGTGCCAGCATGTGGGCATAGCTTCTAAGAGCCCACTTCTCCTATAGAGTTAAGAAGGCATCCCGGGCATGAGGAGAGTCTTTGTCATGGCAGACAAGGTCACAAACAAAAGCGACTTGAAAGAATAAACTGTACTTGGAGAAAGGAAAAGGTCATAAGTTCCACATTCAATATCCTTAGAATTATAAAAGAAAGTCTCTTAAAAATATAACAAGATAATGATGTCATTAGGAGGAACATTCTGTCGACAACAAAAAAAAACATTAGAGATTAAAATATAAGACATGATGAAAATATGCTATACTATTTGGAAGATAAATATTTCAGAATGCAGAATATAAAATACCCAGTGCAAACAGGAAAGAGAAGCTAGGAACTCAGATCATTGGGCTACACTTATAGTATCTGAATAACAGATATCTAGTAAGTGATGAAGAAGAAAGCAGAAATGATTATTATTTTGTGAAATCAGTCAAGAAAATTTTGGGCATTGCAAAGGGCCCACAGAGTGCTGATAGCAGGGATGAAAGTCAACCCTCAGGATAGATGTTTCGGATCTTTCGGAACCCAAAGAGTTTATGATCTTCAAAGACTAATGCCTACTCAATATGAAAGTTTAGGACTAGGGTGGCTCCGTTCTCCTTAGCAGAGCTGTCATCTCATGGCCCGTAGGCATCATGTAGCCAAGGATAGCTTGTTATAGTCCAGGGTCATACAAAATAAACATCTCTATGCTCGTACAACCCAGAGGTCATAGATTGGACACCCGAGGACAATTCTTTACCCAATGTGGCCCAGACAATCTAAAAGATTCAGCATCTTTAGAAATCAGGATGTCTCAGTTCCAGGGGGGAAATATGCTCAGTAGATGCGAGTATGACTCTGCCCCAAGTCTTTCTTACTGTCCCAATGTCTGGATCTGATGACTTCCAGAACAAATTCCTATGCCTCTAGCTGAAGAGTCTAAGGGCACTTGAGTGTAGTTACTCCCAAGGGAAGACTTTAACTTCCTTGCCCTTTGGGTATGGCTCTCTGGAGTGTCCTCTTGTGGCTTCTGTGGGTTCCCAGAAGAGACTGAGTCACTGGCCCAGTGTGAGGAAACTTGTCCATTAACACTGCTCTGCAGCTTGTCTGCTTGCACCTGTCTTACACCACTATTGATGCTTCCTGGATCCCCTCCCGGTCAAACCCATCATCCTCACTTCTTTGTCTCAGAATCCACTTTTTGGAGAGACTCCAATGAAAATGACAGTTAAGCAATCAAGTGTCACATTAGATCAAAGACATCTTCTGACATACAATGTCTCACAACCAAATTGCTTCTGGTTATTTATTTATTTATTTATTTTTAGAGGAACGAACCAGAATATGCTCTATAAGCGGGGACCACAAATCATTGAAGAGGCAGACGTGGATACAGGAAGCAGCATCTGATACATAAGAGAAGACAGCAAGGTCCTGGGAAGAAGCTTGTTTTGGGGTTCCCCCGGGCCACTAATTCAGCCTGGAGCATCTCCGAAGACCCTGAGAGCTTCCTCAGGAAGATAGACTTCAAAGTATTGATTACATTGGAGCTCTTGAGAGGATACTCAGACAGTTGTTTATGTACTTGATTTTAAATTAGTAATAAGAACATAGTATATTGTGTAAACAGAGAAAATGATAATTAACAACTCCAGAGAAAGTCAAGATAGCTATGTTGTAAAATAATAATACTAGAAACAGCAAGTGTTAATGAAACCCCAGCAAATTCTCTGGAGGGAGAGGTAGAAAGGATCCTCATGGGCTTGGGAAATAAAGCCTTTTTTTTTTCTAGTGTAAAAGTAGTAGAAATTGCCTAGCACTGAAAAATGTAGGCAGAAATTCAAACATAATATGTAAAGACATAAAGTTGAAAATTAAAATACTCAACATGGGGGGGTAGATGTAGTCAACCCAGAAATGGTAGATAGGAATAATTATCTAAGTTGGGGTGTCCAACTCACAGCCCACAGGCCACATACAGGATGTCTCTGAATATGGCCTGACCCAAAACAAACAAACAAACAAAAAACCCTTAAACCTTCCTTAAACACTATGAAATTTCTTGCAGTTACTAATGCTTTTGTACATTAATTACATGATTCTTGAACATGAACTTTGTAAATGACAGTGTTGGGTTACAATGTCATATAAAATAAATGTATATGTAGTGCTACAACCCAATGACCAAAGATTGGACACTTCGGGGACTCTAAAACTTCCTAAAGCAGAGACAACAGTAGTCATGCCTGATGCTCTGCTGTGATTTCTGTGTCAGAGCTACTGAATGTATCAGCCTGGTTAGTCTTCCCAGGTAAATGCCAAGCTCCTTTATCCTAGAGATCCAGGGGCTAATGAGCTCTGTACCCCAAGCACGCAGTATCAGGCTCTGGAACACCCAGTGTTTCCCTGGTGCTCGCTGAACATGTGAAATAACGGAAGAGAGCACCTTTCCTGAAATATGCAGTTTGATTCCTACCCTGATATATAATTTAATCTTATCTCATTTCAAATCAACCCATATCCATTGGGATCCTGTGTAGCATGAATTCTAATTGGTATTAATAATAAAATCCTAGAGTCAGATGTAGAAGGTAATGCTGAAGATCAGAGAAGCAGAGAGGCCAGCCACTAGAGAGTTCTTTTACTTCTACCAATGCTCAGTCTGTGTCTCCAGACTGCATCAGTCTCCAGCAAACCTCAGGCTGCATTGAGTTCTTGTCTCCTCCTCCCTTATATTCTTCTCTCCACCCAGCCATGTCACTTTTGTCTCCACCCCCTACTGCTGGGATTAAAGGCACGGGATCCCAAATATTGGGATTAAAAGTGTGTGCCACCACCACCTGAGTTCTAGTGGTTTAGTTATGCACTCTGATCTTCAGGCAAGCTTTGTTAAAACACAACCAAAATATGACTACATTTCTTTTTTTGTCTAAAATAAAAAAGGTTATAACTAATATAAAAATTGTATACAATAAGTACAATAACTGTATATAATATATATACAGGCAATAAGTACATCAATAATCTCTAGTTCATTTGCATTTGACAAATTCAGAAAAAATACTTCATTATCTCTACTACCTTGGTGAGTCCAAAGTCATATACCTAATTTGCTTTCTATCATAATTTTCATTACCATCCTAAACTATTTTGATATCTCTCAACTTTATATACTTTACACTTCTTTAGGGAGTTTCTTTTCTTCACTTAGTAAATAAGGAAATCTAACTGTAGCTATCAAGTCTTCAACTATCTCAGAGACCTGAGAAGGATTTTATATTAACTGAGTAAGAAGAAAAGTGCAAGCAAGTGACTTCCAAAAAAAATGTGAGAAATAACAAAAACAGCTGGTTCCTTGGACAGGCATCCAAAGTTCCTTTGCAATGTTGAGGCATCCATATTCAACCTATAGGTCTAGAATATTCTACAGACTTTTCTATGAAACAAGATTTTTTTTACTATAATTTTTTTTATTGAGAATAAGAAAAAAAAGTTTCCACCTCCTCCCAGCCTCCCATTTTCCCTCCCCCTCCCCCCACTCTTCTTCCCCTCCCCCCTCCCTTCCCCCCCCCCCCCCACTCCTCTCCCCCTCCCTCTCCAATCCGAAGAGCAGTCATGGTTCCCTGCCCTGTGGAAAGTCCAAGGTCCTCCCCCCTCCGTCCATGTCTAGGAAGGTGAACATCCAAACTGGCTAGGCTCCCATCAAGCCAGAACATGAAGTAGGATCAAAACCCCTTGCCATTGACCTTGGCTTCTCATCAGTCCTCATTGTTCGCCATGATCAGAGAGTCCGGTTTTATCCCATGCTGTGAAACAAGATTTTTGAAGGACTGTCCTACCTTGTCTTGATAATGTTTGGCAGTCACTCACTTTTGTGTCCTGCCTGTCCAATTTGGACAACATACCATCAGCAATCAAGGCAAGAGCACACTCTTACCCAGTGATTTACTTTTGCCACAAGGAAAGTAAACTCCATGTAGAGTTTCTTTGATGTCCATTATCTTCTCTGAAGTAGATTGATGCTGCCAGGAGCAGACCTGTCTCATTGTCAAAAAAAAAAAAAAAAAAAAAAAAAAAAAAAAAAAAAAAAGAACCTATGTTATTAAAAACATCCTAAATGCCATATTCTGTAGATCTCTGAAAAGTTTGAAGATGACCTGTCTATTTAAAACATATCTATATTTGACCTTGAAAACATACCTAAACATACCTAATATGATTACAAGTTTGACTGTAATAGGGAACAAGAATTGTCAAAATAATAATTAATAGTATATCAATCTTGGTTAACTTGATTATCCCTTCATTTAATTGTCCCATTTTTTAAATCATGCATTACATAATCATACAGAGACCTAATTTTCTCTATCATAATTGTGTTTCCCAGTTTTTAATGTAGGGAAAAAATCTCTCTCTTTTAACTTGTCTTACCAAATCGGCTGCTACTGCTGCTGTTGCTGTTGCTGTTGTTGCTGCTGCTGCTGTTGCTGCTGCTGCTGCTGCTGCTGCTGAAGATGTAAGACTTACTGCTGCTGCATAGAACAGTATAAGCCTGACCAGATATCAAGGCAGCTACCTAGTTTGGCAGCAGCCTGAGAAGGGGGTCCAGGGACGGGCCACCAGGAGACAAGAAAGGAAAAGCTAGCTGGCAGGGCAGTGACTCCAGCCACGTATATTTCCAGCCTTATTCCAGTGGCTGTAAAGTCACAGGCAAATGGCTTTTTTCATATCTTCATACCCCAAAAGTTGGGTGTCAGGTGTAGCACAAATCTTAATTGGTATTAGTGATAAAAACCCAGAGTCAGATGTAGGAGTTAATGCTGAAGATCAGAGAAGCAGAGGCCAGCCACTAGAGAGTTCTTTTACTTCTACCAACGCTCAGACCAAAGGGGTGATCCTGTCCTCAGAATGCATCTCCAGCCTGCATCTGTCTTCACCAACCCTCAGACTGCAGTGAGTTCTTGTGTCCTCCCTCCTTGTATTCCTCTCTCTGCCAAGCCACATCCCTTCCTGGCTCCACCTTCCCAGTGCTAGGATTAAAAGCATGGGATCTCAAGTACTAGGATTAAAGGTGTCAACCACCACCACCTGGCCTCTGGTGGCTTAGCTCTGCACTCTGATCTTCAGGCCAGTTTTATTTGTTAGAACACAAACAAAATATCACTACAATCCTGCTCTATGGGGAGCCTGGATCTGGGGAGTAGGGAACCAACTTTCTGGGGGGATTTATGGAAAGTACAAGATAAGCACTCCACTCAAAACCTGGCTGTGGAGATAAGACTAAAGTGCATAGAAAATGACAAAGGTTTCAAAGTACTGGGTGCTAAGATCCAGCAAGTGGTATGTCTCAGGTAGTTCCAGGAATCCAGATGTAAGGCATAAACTGCAGACTTAGTGGGTCTGGGGGACTTTCTGGAGGAGATATGAGCTATAAATGGTCTCAGAGGCCGGGAAAATTTCACTGGACATATGCAAGCAGAAAGACTCCTGATTCAGGGGACAACAGAGGATTTGAGACCACACCCATGCAGGAGAATGTACAGACTGAACAAAGTCCTTCCTTTGCAATCACAGGAGGTGAGACTGGACAGATGGAGAGAGAGAGAGAGAGAGAGAGAGAGAGAGAGAGAGAGAGAGAGAGAGAGAGAGAGAGAGAGAGAGACCCTGAAGGACCCTGGACACTAAGATGGAAAGAGTGGCAGTGGGGAATGGGGATGAGATTTGACTGGGTTAGAGAAGTGACAGGTGAACACAGAGCTCTGGGTATGTTCATCTGGAGGAAGGGGGTCCCATTGGGTTAAAAAACCAAGGACAACCGCCAGTTGGAAGACTCTCGTGACAGGTAAGTATTAGAGAATGAGTGTCTGAGTTAGGACATGAAATGAACATTAGCAGGAAAGAGTGCTAATAAATAATTTAGTATTAATGGGAGTAGAGAAGGAGTTCATATGGTCAATGGAAAGGAGATAGGAGATACTGAAGGACAGTGGGTTAGCCTTGGAGAGATGGAACTCAGCACAGTTTCAGGAGTCTGGAGTTGGGGACTCAGGGCATATGTCTTGGGGGTCCTGTCTTCAGAATGACTTAGCAGAGCTGGCTTCATCCTTGTCAGATTTTTTTTTCCAGAGTTGAGCTGAGAGAGGATGGCTTGGATCATATCACCTGTCCCTCCTTTGAGCCTGAGAAAAGAATATGGGGTTGGCAGAATTCCTGGCCCATCAAGAGCTGTTTCTTAATGGAGATGAGAAGGAATAATGAAACGATGCAGAGAAGAGGTGACAGTCCAGGAAATCTGATGTGAAACCTAGGTATTCATCGATTCCCCAGGGACCATGGATGCGGAGTTCTGCCTCCATGTAAGACAGGAATACTGGTCACCCAGATAGGCTGTGTGGATATTATGTTTAGGAAGTGCATGGAAAATGTTTGATTAGTTCCTAGGATGAAAGAGATACTTCAAAATGGTAATTTAATCTTAAAATTAAAATCTCCAATAATTTCATTTGGACCAATTTTTGATGAGTTCTGGCCAACCCAGACTTCACTTTTTAAAGTTTAATTCTGAGAGTTTCACTGTAGGTTACAATCTATGGTTGGGGTCAGAATAAGCTTCTTCTTGGTGAAAATGTAGAAGCTGCTGGAAAGATAATTTGTCCCCCACCCCAGGTTCTGTGCAATTTACACACAGAGTTGATGTGTGTAATTACAAGGTGATGGGGATTGACCACCTCCTGACCTCAGTCTTGCTCCCCACTGGTGACTTCAGGTGTATTGGCCCCCTGACAGGAACTTCATTTTCTTTCTCTATAAAAAGCCTACTTTATATAAACAATAATAAACACTTCAATGTCACTTTTCTGAATGTGAAGTTCTTTACCATCTATCCTGATACTTTTTTTTTGTCAAATATATCTCCCAACCATCATATAAACTTGATTGAAATTCCTGCCACCTCCATTAATCAATGAGAACAGCTGGTGTCTTGATGCTCTCACGGTCCATGGGCAGGTGGGTTAGAGTCATCCTTCTTCATGAGCCTGCAGGTACCACAGCCTCATCTCAATCTCTTTGAAAAGCAACGAAGGAAAGGAATGGGGACAACCGAGCATGACACAGGCCTAGAGAAATGGGTCTGGACTAATAAGTTTTGCTGGCAAACCTACATCAGGAAACAAGGCAATGGTGTAGTATCTTAGGAGCAGAACTTTTATCCTACCTCCATAAATGATGACAGTTGTGAACCCCCTTTCAGGAGAAAGGGATATTGTACCTACCTCCTTTTTCCTTATCAGAATCCAACTTACCTTTTGTGGTGATTTGAAAGAGAATGCCCCCCCCCCAAAGGGAGTGTCACTATTAGGAGATATGTCCTTGTTGGAGTGGGTGTGGCTCTGTCGGAGGAAGTGTGGCACTGTAGAGGTGGGCTTTGAAGTTTCTTTCTCAAGCTTCCCTCAGTGTGACAGCCAATCAACTTCTGTTGCCTGTAAGACCCAAGACACTCGGCTATTTCTCCAGCACCAGGCTTGTCTGCATGCCGCCATGCTCCCAGCCGTGATGGACTGAACCTCTGAAATGTATCATGAGCCACCACAATTAAATGTTTCCTTTATAAGAGTTGCCATGGTCATGGTGTCTCTTCACAGTAATATTAACCATAGCTAAGACCACTTTGGATGGTCCAAAGTGGACTTAGCTGTCCTGGGGGAGAAGAGCAGCAGAGATTTACCCTTTAGGTTCACCCATCTTTTTTCTCTTCTCCACACAGCTTGAGGGGTGCCTCCATGAGGAAATGCTTCCTCCTTCGTGACCCTCCATCCTGAATAGCTCACTCGATCCTTCCTCCACCTTAATAGATTTTTCAGTTATTCCTTTAGTATTATTTGAAAACATTTCTCAAGTCTCCTACTTAAGGTCACAGTTTGGGCAGAAGGTAAGGGATTTGGGAGATAATCCACTCCCTTATTACCACAAGGAAATTGAATTCCTGAAAGGTTAAGTGATTTGTTCTACGCCACGGGGCAAAGAACTCAGAATCCCGAATTCTGAATTCACACTTGAGCAGTCTGCCCACAAGGAAAAGCTGTAGGACCCTGTGATCTTTTATTACCTCGGGTGACATTTTGTGAACAAATAGTGCTAAGGAGCCAGAGGTCCCCAGGAGCTGAGAGGAGAGGAAATGGAGTAGGAGGGCACTGTCAACTTAGACCTGGGTTACTCGTTAGAGCAGGGCAGCCAAGAGCCCTGTTCCGGGGGCTGGTTTCGCAAATTCCTTCCCCCGCCACAGTGTGGAATGAAGTGCTCATCAGCCACGTCTTTCTGAAAATTCAGAAATGTATTTTCTGTTTTTGGAGCTCAGCAAGACGTTTGTAGGCATGTGTGGTGTTTCAAATGGCAAGCAAGGCACTAGGCAGAGAGCCACCCAGGGCAGGATGTCCTTGAACATTTCACAGAGATGTGTGCGGGCTCCTTGGGGTCACGGCCTGAAGGACAGGTGCCTCCAGTGTCTGGGTCTTCAAGCAAGGGACAAAGGAAAGACCGGGTTAGAATGTCTCAGGCATGCCCAGGGACGGAGGTTCAACATGAGTTCGTGTGGGTGCAGAGGGAGAAAGGAAATCCAGCCCATGTGCCTAAGAATGTGGGGCTTTGCACCCCAGAAGGGTCCTGATTGGAGCGCCAGCCAGTGTCTTCATTCTGGAAGCAATCTCCCTAGCCAGACAAGGACTTGTCCCTTACCCATCTAGCAGCTCTGGTTTCCTTTAATTTTAATTCTCATGTGACTCCTCCCCCTTTCCCATCTTCTGTGTGGCTACACAGCATAGAAAGATAACTCAGTCTCTGGAAGAAGGTTCTGATTGACAAGGGCCAGCCGGGAGGATTCAGCTTTACCTTAGAGCCCTGGATATTATCTGTCAGGTGCCAGTCAATCGCCTCAACTCAGATGGGGCCCCAAACACATCGATTCAGACAAACAAAAATCCAAACATCCCACATCCCCTAGAGAGGCCTCTGTGCTGCTCTCCTTGGGCCCTCCCAAGATTGGAGATGGTTTCTGTGCGACTCAAGGGCAGACTATGCTAAGAGAACTCAAGCTCTGTCCACACACTCCCGGGAAATGGCTGACTGTGCATTTGAAGGCACAAATGTAAGCAGTGATGTGGGAGTCCCCTCTGGGTGAGTGAGAAAGGGAGCTCAATTGACCTTCTATTTTACTTCATCAAAAATGTTTTAGAACTGGGGTCACTGATATGTCTCAGCAGGTAAAGGCACTTGCTGCCAAGCTTGATAAAGTCTCTCCCCAAGCCCCCCATGGTGGAAGAAGAGACTCCTACAAGCTGTCTTCTGAGTGCCACATGTGCCCAGTGACATGCATGCACACACATAGGACAAATAACTGTAATCAAAAGCTTATATAATCATTGTTACATGAAGAGACAAAAAAGTTAGGAAAATCTTGTACAAATCAGGAAGTTAAAAATTGGCTATTTTCCAGATATTTAAATTATAGAATTTGTCACATTTTGTAAGAATTGAAAATTGACATGTTTCCTTTTTTGTATTTGAATTAAACTTTGCAATTACACTTTTTAACTTTTTTCCCCAGAAAGTTAAAAGAATATTACAGTCTTTTTCCTTACAAAATTCTTACCTGTCTAGAATCTATTCCCTGACACCAAGGCTATACCATGCCAGAGCTGGTCAGAGCCATGGAAGCCTCTGGAAAAAACACACCCATTCACACTACCAGCAGCTCTCCATCTGACACACTCATTCACACCACCAACAGTTCAACATACTGACACCACCAGCAGCTCTGTCTGAAACACTCATTTGCACTACCAAACAGTTCAATACACTCACCACCAGCAGCTCTCTGTCTGATACACTCATTCATATCACCAACAGTTCAACACACTCACACCACCAACAGCTCTTTCTGACCACTCATTCACACCACCAACACTTCAACACATTCACATGGCCAGCAGCTCCCTGTCTGATCCATTTATTCACACCACCAACAGTTCAACAAACTCACACCACCAACAGTTCTGTCTCATTTGTCAAACAACACTCATTTGCACCACTAAACAGTTCGATACACTCACCATCAGCAGCTCTCTGTCTGACACACCCATTCACACCAACAGTTAAACACACTCACATGGCCAGCAGCTCTCCGTCTGAGGTTAGGTCACAGACCAGCTTCTTTGAAAATGTCCTGCTGAGGTGGCTGTGTGTATGGTCCCCAATTTCTGGTGGTTTTTTAAACCCCATTAGAAGATCATTTCTTTCCTTATTTTAACTTCATTTACTGTCTCCAGAAATTGTGGAGTTGCTAAAAGGGAATTTGGTCTTCCTAGAGGATACAGCCCCACATGGTATCTCTGGGGAACCTCAGTGCTTCTTATGTAAAAAGGAGCTTGGGAAGTTCCTGCCGTCTTCATTTCCCCAGGTCCCAAGCTCATTCTGAGTCCTCTAAGTTTTACTGATCTCAGTAATTTTATCTAGGAAGCAGGGCAAGGCAGACAAGTCAGGCATATATGCCAAGTTTGCAGTCCCATAATTCCCTTTTTCATTCTTTTTTCCCTCTCAATTTGTGTTTACTATTCTCTCTTATTTTCTGGTTCAGAATTGTTCTTGGATGATGTCTTCGGGTTTGTCTTGCTGTGAAGAGACACCACAACCACAAGAACCCTTATAAAGGAAAACATTTAGTTGGCACT
Source organism: Alexandromys fortis (assembly GCF_014885135.2). NCBI lineage: Eukaryota > Metazoa > Chordata > Mammalia > Rodentia > Cricetidae > Alexandromys > Alexandromys fortis. Next base: position 2,694,342 of record NW_026068042.1, read on the forward strand.
GACATACATTAAGATGTAAGAGCTAGTTAGAAATACATTTGAACCATTGGCCAAACAGTCTTGTAATTAATATAGTTTCTGTGTGATTATTTGGGTCTGGGAGGCTGGGGGGGGGGGAAGCTCATTCTCTGCTTACAAGAAGGTAGAGCCGATGTCAGAAGACTCCAAAAAGGAGAGTAACCACCTTGATTCCTTTTTTTTTTTTTTTTTACGCGTTCTAACCTTTCACAGTACTAATGGTTCCTTCATGGAAGGTCACCATCTCAGGAGGTCTCTGATGATTCTGTCTAGGACTCCATGAATATCCACTCCCCAATGATGTATTTCATGCTATAAAGCCAGGGAGAGCTGGCCAGAGAACACAACCAGCTAGTGTTGTATTCCAGGAAACCAAAGCCGGGCTTCCCAGAGCTTGGCAACCACAGTCTTTGGCAAGTCAATGGGTAACCCCACCACGTGCAGAATATTCATAATTTCAGTTTTCCTCCCATCTCAGTTCAACAGTTCTTTATAGAAGGCTTCCATCTTCCAGACCCTCGGGTAGAAACTGTGAGAACTGCAGAATAAGCAGAACATTCGTTTGCATGCAAGGAGTTCTTAAACAAATGAAACACAAAATGAGCAGAAGGTACAATTTGCTACAATATAATAGCAGAGCATCTAACTTTTGGTGCCTTGACTTGTTCGAATCTAATAGACTCCATAAAGGGCCTTGACTAGAAGATTTCAGAACTACTTGACTCTCTTAAAAATATTCGGATGCCCAGGCCTTGTCTAAATTTACCAGATCCAAAAACTTCAGTAAAAGTCACTAATGACCTCAGAGGAAAAAATAAAGAAAGAAGTATCTTGTTTCCTTGTTATGTTGCTACAAACCCTTGACAAATCAACTTAAGTGGGGGAAGAGTTCATTTTGTCTCAGTGTTCCAAGGTATAGCCCACCAGCATGGGGGAAGGTTGCAGCATCAGGAGCTTGAGGCAGCTGGTCACATTACACTCCCAGGCAGGAAGCAGAGATGAATGCTGGGGTTCTGGTCCTTTTCTTCCTTATATGCAGTGTGGGACCCCAGGCCATGTGTCTTAGTTAGGGTTTCTGTTGTTGTGAAGAGACACCGTGGCCATAGCAACTCTTAAAAAGGAAGACATTTAACTGAGGTGGCAACTCACAATTCAGAGGTTTAGTCCATTATCATCCTGGTAGGGAGCATGGTGGCATGCAGGCAGACATGGTTCTGGCTACATCTTGATCAGAAGGCAACAGAAAATGGACTGTGGCACTGGGTGGTAACTTAAGCATAGGAACCTCAAAGCCTGCCCCCATAGTGACACACTTCCTCCAACAAAGCCACACCTCCTAATAGTCCCACTCCCTGTGAGCTTATGAGGCCAATTACATTCAAATTACCACACCATTCCATGGTGCCACCTACACTCAAGGTAGCTCTTCCCACTTCCAGGAATCAAATACAGAAACTCCCTTGCAAGCACACCCAGGGTTTGCTTCTGTGCTGGTTCCAAATCCCATGAAGCTGACAATTAAGATTAACCATTGCAAGAGGTAAATCAGACATGGTAGGGTACCATAGCCCTCAGGAGGCTAAGGCAGGAGAATCATAAATTTGAAACAGCATTAACTACACAGAGAGACTCAGTGAAAGTTTTAAGATTAAATAAACCTAAGACAAATCCAATAGATATTCCTAGAAACTTTGTCCTGTAGTGGCATTTCATTTGTCTTTTAATAAATAAAGCTTGCCTGAAGATCAGAGAGCACAACAGCACCATTGGTCAGCCTTACAGACCAGGCAGTGGTAACACACCTTTAATCCCAGTAGACTCACTTGTTGCCATAGAAACTGGGCAGTGCATGCCTTTAATCCCTGTGGTGCATGCCTTTAATCCTAGCCCTAGAGAGGAATATAAAACAGGAGGAGACAGCTCACAGGCACAGTCTCAATTCTGAGATTCTTGGAGGCAGGAATGCCATTTCGGACTGAGATCGATGTAAGATTCAGTGACTGACTGTTTTGCTTTTTTGACCTTAAGGTTGAACCCCAGTTTCTCTCTCTGATGTTTTTTTAATTGTGCTTCATTGTCCCATAATTAAAAATATTTTAGTTGTGCTAAACTACATGTAACAAAAAATCTACCATCCTAAACCATTGAAGATGCCTACATCAGTGGTATTAAGCCAATGTGTATCAGTGGCTATGGATACAAAGTCATGTTGTTGTGTATCCATAGCCTTCATCCAGTCTCAGAACTCTTCACTGTATTCATTAATCAAGACCCTCCCCTTGGCAACTCCATTTACTCTCTGTCCCCGGGAATTTGACTGCTTTACAGACCTTGTATAAGTTGGAATATTTCATTTTCAATGCAACATTGATTATGAGCACACTAAAGATTTGGTTACAAAGCCAGGTAATGCACGACTCCTTTAAAGAGACCACAGGCACACAGCTATGGAATAGCTGAAGATATCAAGTGTTTAAATGGTAAGTCACAGAGATCCTGGGGCTAAGGAACGTTCAATGTGGGCTTTAGTTCAGGGAACAAGACAGGTGCAAAGGTAATGGAATCTAGAAGTTATAGCCAAGAGCTCAAGGGGTTTTGGAGACAACCTTTCTTAGACAATGAATGTGATGAATTTGAATACAGATATATAGCTTTTAAAATGAGTTCTGATCTCTAGATAATATTCTCTGAACTGGAATAGAGTAACTAAAAGCATATTTAATGTTTCAATTTACATTTAACTGTAAATTGTCTGAAGGTGATATGGAATTCCCCTCTGTATGCTATGGCTATGTTTTATTACCATTGGTTAATAAAGAAGCTGCTTTGGCCTATGACCACGCAGAATATAACAAGTTGGGGAAGCTAAACTGAATGCAGGGAGAAAGAAGGCAGAGTCAGGGAGATGCCATGTAACTGCCAAAGGAAAAAGACACCAGAACCTTATCAGTAAGCCACAGCCTTGTGGTGATACACAGATGAATAGAAATGAGTTAATTTAAGATATAGGAGCTAGCTAGAAATATGCCTGAGTTGTTGGCCAAACAGTGTTGTAATTAATATAGTGTCTATATGATTATTGGGTCTGGGTGGCCGGGAAACAAAAGCCCAGTCTCCACAGAAGATGAGAACCTATGGATTCCTGCAAGGCTTATGTGATTTGATGGAACAAAACCCTCCAAAAGGTCTCCATGAATCCTAAAAATACTTTGCCCAACAAACAAAAGGAAGTAGTTTAGAGAAAACTATGCCAAAATTCCCAAAATGGTTGCTTACATATGTTTATTTTCATTTTAAAAGGGTTAGTTATAAATGATTAATGGTCAAAGTCAATTTCTAAAAAAAAAATGGGGATATGATATAGAAATGAATACTTTACATTGGTATGGACTTTAGTTTATTGATATAAATTTAAGGTCGATTTTGTTATAATATTCAAACTTTTAGTCACATAGTTAAGTTTTCTAGATATACACAGATATATTTCAGATGGATAGGTAGTCTTCAAAACTTTCAATGACCTACAGAATATGGCATTTAAAGGATTTTAAGAACTTAGATTATTTTTTAACAGTAAGATACATCTGCTCCTGGCAGCACCAACTACTTCAAGAAGATCAGGCTCTCTATGGAGTTTGCTAGCCATTTAGGCAAGAAACTGCTCTTGTCTGGACTGCTTGATGGTATGTTGTATGAACTGAACATGCAGGACCCAAAAACTGACTGCTGAACTTGCATAAAAAAGGTGAGACCACCCTTCAGGTTTCCCACTTTATGAAAGAATCTGTTAGGCATTCTGAAGGGCACAGAAGAAAGTGGCTGACAAACTGCCAACATAGGTGAAACAGTCTTTCAAATTTTCTGCTTCATGGAAAAGTCTGTCAGATACCATGAGCCTGTAGGCTGAAGATGGATGCCTAAATGTTACAGAAGAACTTTGAGTGACTTCCCAGGCAGCCAGATATTTCTGTCAATTCTAGATCTTTGAAAGTTACTTACAATGCACTTCTTGTTTACTTAGGTAATATTGTATCCTTCTGGGATCTTTGATGGAGCTGAAGACAGATAGTTATAGTTACAGTTTCCCGTAGTTATGAAAAAGATAAATTAGATATGAAGCTTTAGGCTCACAAAGAAATATTATAACTATAATTCTTGCTTGATACCTGTTTTGTTATATATAATTTTACTATGTTAAAGTTAAACTTTCCTTGTTTAGACAGATAAGGAGAGATGATGTGGGATTCCTCTCTGTATGCTATGAATATGTTTTATTATCATTGGTTAATAAAAAAGCTGCTTTGGCATATGGCAGGCCAGAATACAAATAAGGCAGGAAATCCAAGCAGAGATAGAGGAAGAAAGAAGGCTAAGTCAGAGAGTCATCATGTAGTTGCCAAAGGAAAAAGATACTGGAACCTTACCAGTAAGTCACAGCCTCAAGGCAATACACAAATTAATAGAAATGGGTTAATTAAGATGTAAGAGCTAGTTAGAAATACATTTGAGCCATTGGCCAAACAGTCTTGTAATTAATATAGTTTCTGTGTGATTATTTGGGTCTGGGAGGCTGGGGGGGGGGAAGGAAGCTCATTCTCTGCTTACAAGAAGGTAGAGGTGCACTTTTACCTTTTTTAATTATAGGAATTATTTGACTATTCTCTCAGACTTACTAACAGAGTTAGTGGTTTTCCTAATGCAAGGACATCAAGGTAAGCAAACGATTATATTTATGCTGAAGAAAAATAAATCAAGGCAACAATAAGGAATGAAACCTAGCAAACCTCTTCTTATCTGTGGTGGGTTGGATGAAAATGGCCCACATAGGCTCATAGGAAGTGGCACTATTAGGAGGTGTGACCTTGTTGGAGGAAGTATGTTACTGGGGGGGGGGGGTGCTTTGAGGTTCAGATGCTGAAGACAAGTGTAGAAGTCTCAGCTACCTCTCCAGTACCATGTCTGCCTGTGTGGTTACTGCCATGCTTCCTACAGGGTCGACTACCCCATGACAAGGGTGTCTGGTGAGCATGGCCCCTGCTGAGAAAGGGATGCCAAGAACCGGACATATGCGGAGACAAAGCTAAATTTGCTGCTGTTGCTTTGTGAGCTTTTTTGTTTGTTTTGTTTTTGTTTGGTTCTTAGAAACAGGGTTTCTCTATGTGTAGCTCTAGCTGTCCTGGAACTCACTCTGTAGACCAGGCTGGCCTTGAACCCACAGAGATCTGCCTGCTTCTGCCTCCTGAGTGCTGGGATTAAAAATGTGCACCACCACTGTCTGGCCAAAGACAACTTTTTAGACTAGTAAAGCTAGATTTTCCTGTTTGTTATAGAGAAGATATCTTCAGGAAAATAAGCAAAGATCTATCATCTCAAAACCTGACACTCTACTGTGCTGTATTCTCATTCTCTGTGTGAAGCATGCCACAACCAGAAAAAGAAATATAATTTCATAATGAGAAGCCTTACTTCAAACCCACAAGATGTTGATTTTGAGTGATTAAATTTGCCTGTCTTTTCATGAAAGCAAGAAACTATTTTGGGGTTTTTGAGACAGAGTCACACTATGTTGTCCCAGCTGGTCTGGAACGCTTAAAGATATATCTGCTTCTGCCCCCTCCCAAGTCCTGGGATAAAAGGTGTGTACCACCATGTCCTGCATAAGAAACAGAGTTTTTGGAAAATCACTACAACTGTCAACTTTGACTTGACAGTAGAAGTTTTTGGCTGAGCAGGGGCCAATTTCTGTATTTATTTAATCAGCTAATAGTTATTGTGTATCCAATGTATGATATGCTGCCAATCTAGGAGAATGTGTGAACACAATTACATATTAGTGACCCCCCACAAAGAACTTATGTCTTGCAAAAAAAAACCCATACACTGGATAGAAGTCATCAGTAGACTTAAATTGCTCAGCTGAGTAATTTGACATGCATCAATTGTTCAATTTGATAAGGTTTGACATATGCCTGCCATGGTGTCACTGTCACCACAGTGAAGTAGAAGCATACCTGCTACCTTTAAAGAATTCATTTGGTCCCTTTATAATTCTTTCTGGCCACTCCTATCCATGTCCTCATCCATAAATAATCATATTACTGGATTCTTTCATCACAAATCAGTTTGCAGGTCTTAGCTTCTTTTATAAGTAGAGCCAGACACTGTGTACTCTTGGCTTCTTTCATTCTGGATAGTTATTTTGAGCTCTGCTCATGTGGATGAATATATCAATAATTCATTTCTTCCTATTACTTAGGATTACATTATATGTATACAGTGGTATTTGTTTATTCTTTCACTTTGATGAACGCTTGGGTTGTTTTCCAGTGTACAGCTCCTATGATTATTCATGCGGAAGTCTTTGTATAGCTGTAGAAGCTTGAGAAAAAAATGGCTCTATTTACATGATATTATTATATTTAACTTTTAAAGTACAAAGTAGGCATACTGTTTTACACCTCAAGAGTGATGCATGAGGCGTCTGTTCCTTCTGTATCCTTGCCAACACTTGATATAACCATTCGGTTTACTTCAGCCATTTGCAACATGATTTAAATCTGCATTGCCCTGATGACTATGTGAACAGAATAATTATTTAACAGTGATTGTAAAAGTCTTGATGGAGACAGATATAACTTCCTACACTCGAGGACTGACTCTCAGCTATTTTGCTGCCTTGACCACACAGTTTCCAAAGCCCACACTTATCTTGCAGAGAGGATTTGGTCTTCGGATACATTTGCCAGTCAGCTGGGAATAATTTGATGTTTCATGCTTCCATTTTTTAAAATATGGCCTAGCGCTCTTCATCTGGAGACAGATATGTCTCAATATTTCTCGGAACAGGGCTGCTTTCAGCCCACTGAACGTATGGGAGTGGAATCATTGGCTAAGCTCTCGCCCGCCAGTTCCCCCCTCACATTCTGTTTGTGCTGGTCTTTGTTAAAGATTGCACTTCCTCAGCGAGTCATCCTGGAACTTCAGCTGACACAGAACCAGGACAAAGTCATGCCTTTGCATGACGCTGTTGATTGTACAGCATGCTCATTGGTCCACTGACTGAGTGTGTGTGTGTGTGTGTGTGTGTGTGTGTGTGTGTTACACAAGCAGAGTCACTCAAGGAAAAAGAAGGGACAAGAGTTTGCTTATCCTGTCAGCCGCCTTCAGGCCCTGACCTGCTTATAAGATGATTTGGCCCCAGAGTGGGAAGGACCTGGTTTTTTTTCCTTAGAAGAGGGCTAAGACACCTAGGGCTGGCTCTGGGAGACAGAAACCATCATACTTTGTTTCCAGATCTCCCTGTCTCCCTTCTGTAGCTTCTGTAGCTTCCTAGCAGAAGGAAAGGCGGGTGAGGCAAAGGCTGTAGCAGAGCTGTGTTCCTTCTCTGTCTTTCTTTGGTAAGCTCATATACAAATACAATGTATTTAGGTCATATCAAGCCCCCTTCCCTCTTTGAACTCCTCTGAGCCCATTCCCCATTTATCTCCCAACTTTAAGCCATCCCCTTCCACCTTTTCCTCCTCCTCCTTCTAATTCTCCATTTACTTTTATAGCTTCTGTTTATTTTCACCAGTTTGTTATTTCTTGGCCAAAATGAAATGTTCATTTCTCATTTCTGCAACTATCCAAAATAATAATATATTTATAGTTCAATGAAATGTTTTTGAAAGAAAGAAAATAAGAATAACATACCTGAATGCCCTTTGGAGATGTCTGCAGCAAAAGCAAGGGCGTTGCCTATTTCTAGGAGCCTTTTCCAGATAACTTGTGAAAACGAGGAAGGATCAACAGTACCACAAGTTGAGGCGATCTCCATAAAGTATCCATCCATCACCTTCCCTGGGTTCCAGGCTTGCCATGACATTTCATGCTGTTTTCTGCTCCTCCAGCTAAGTTATCTTCTCTCTTGCCCTCTGGAATGCCAAAGATGAGATAGACTATATCTAGCTAAGTATCCATGATTAACAATTTAAAGTCATGTCCCATTTTTTATGTCTAAGAAGACTCCATCACAAGTACTCCCTGTTAAATCCATACATCTCAACTAATTTTGCTCCTCAGTTGTGAGGAAGCTTGCAAAATTGCTTGAGATAGCAAAAGCCATGTTCTCCTGAGAAAAAGGTCATGTTGCCATAGTTTAGGCTTGAGGTCTACCTCTAGTTTCATTGCCTAGGGAGGGAAGAACTGGGGTAGCGACACACACGTGACAGCACAGGTCCCTTTTGTATGTCCTTAAAGAAAGGAAGGGGAAGATGGTTTATGCATACGTAGAGAAACTCCCAGGAGGCTGATGAATCAGGCCTCCTTCCTTTCCTTGCCCATCTCGGAAAATCAGCCTTTTGTACACAAGACAATCTCTGCCCCAAATGTTCCCCCAGCCTTCGTTCTCAGTATTTTGGATTTTGGATACTTTCTCAACAACACAAGTTCAACCACAGAATGGCATCCAACCTTAGTCCAAGGTGGCAGTTGGTCCTAGTGGCACCATCCTGGTTGTGAATGCTTGCTGAGTGGCAGGCCCCATGCTAGGGATTCTGAGCATTGTTTTATTTTTTTCCAGTTTGGGAGCAACTCTAAACACTGGATACAAAGTTGTGCTGTGTCTTAGTTAGGGTTTCTATTGCTGTGAGGAGACACCATGACCACTCCCATAAGGAAGCAACTCTTATAAAGGAAAACATTTAATTGAGGTGGCAGCTTACAGTTCAGAGGTTCAGTCTATTAACATCATGGTGGCAGGCAGGCAGACAAGGTGCTGGAGAAGTAGCCAAGTGTTCTACATCTTGCAGGCAACAGAAAGTAGTCTGAGACACTGGTTGCAACTTGAGCATAAATGAGACCTTTTCAGAGCCCACTACCACAGGGGCATACTTCCTCCAACAAGGCCACACCCACCCTGGCAAAGCCACATCTAATAGTACCATTCCCTTTGGGGGCCATTTTCTTTCAAATGACTGCAAGTTGCTTACCCAAGGTCTCACAACTGACAAGAGGCAGAAGAAAAGTCAAACCCAAACCCATACGTTGCACTGTGACATGGCTCATAGTTTTCCGATAATCCCTTTAAATATCTGGCACATCCTTTTTATTATTATTATTATTTATTTATTTATTTATTTATTAAAGATTTCTGTCTCTTCTCTGCCACTGCCTCCCATATCCCTCCCCCTCCCCCCCCCTCTCTTATCAGCCTGAAGAGCAGACCAGGTTCCCTGCCCTGTGGGGAATCCAAGGACCTCCCACCTCCTTCCAGGTCTAGTAAGGTGAACATCCAAACAGCCTAGGCTCCCACAAAGCCAGTACGTGCAGTAGGATCAAAACCCAATGCCATTGTTCTTAACTTCTCAGCAGTCCTCATTGTCCGCTATGTTCAGTGAGTCCGGTTTTATCCCATGCTTTTTCAGACCCAGGCCAGCTGGCCTTGGTGAGTTCCCGAAAAAACATCCCCATTGTCTCAGTGTGTGGGTGCACCCCTCGTGGTCCTGGGTTCCTTGCTCGTGCTCTCTCTCCTTCCTGGCACATCCTTATAAGCAATCATCTCTCTTTATCTCACTGTGACAGTGATACAGCATAGGGGTCTTGAACGGGTTCATTTTTCCTGCCAGTTAAAGAACTAAAAGGCAGGGAAAATCTTGAGCCCAACAGGTTAACAGTAGAGAAATCCTGCATGCTGCCAACAGGAGCCAACAGAGCCCGCAGTTGAAGGAAGGCATTTATTAGGGGTGGTGACATGCTCCTGCAGCAGACACACAGAGAAAAAGGCCTTCCCCAAAGCAGAGGGAAGATGTGGGAAGCCGAAAAAAAACATTTTGTTCTTGAGGGCTCTGTTTTTAAAAGTCTCTGAAGAATTTTCCTCCACTAATTTTGGATTGATCAGTTTGAAGAGAGACAAGGGGCTGGTTGATTGGCCTACAGCTGTGTCCTGATCAGGCCTGGAACTTGTTGAGCCAGTCTACCCGCAGAGGATCTAATGGATGAAGTAAAAGCCTACAAGGCCTTTGTTTTAAGCTTCCAGGCCTTTGTCTCAGGTCAAGCAGAAGAGAAAGAAGCTGGCCATCTTGGAAGCTCACTCCCTGTATTAGGCAGCCATGGCCCCTCTCTCTGCCTGGCTGTCCAGCAGAGGGTCTGTCTAACCCTTAATCCCCCAACAGTCCTCACATAGGGGAGCTTTGGACACAGTGGCCTCCCTCTCTGTTCTTGCTCCTTTGCCTTGAGCAATATTTGCTTCTTGAAAGATGTTGTACATCACAGGCTAGTTCTAGTTCTTTCCTAAGGGCCCAGGGAAACAAAGAAAATGCCATGGAACGTTCTAAATTCCCTATCTCAAGACAACTCAAACCCATCTCTAGTTGTTTCTGGTCACTTGTGGTACAGAGCCAGCCTGGAGTATTAAATTATAGCTTTTGTGCTATCATCTTTGCAAGAAAAATCAGTCGCCAAGCTCCCACTATTATGTTAGTTCGTGCCATAAATGACTCAGTTACTTACCATCATCTTTAGAGCCTTCAAAACGTTAGTGCCATTTTAGGAGCCCATCTTGGTATTTGATCTGATACGGTTTGTTCCCCTTCAGAAGAGCTACGGCAATTATCTGGAATGTGTGCGGCTATCCTCCTTATTTCAGATTATGAGGAATAATCATGAGGAGGATATCAATATTCAAATGGAATACATTTAATTTTGCTCCTAGGGAAAACTGTGTAGGGTCAAGCATGCAATTCAGATCATGCTAAGATGATGTTTATCTCCCCCAGCAAGAAAGATTCACAAAAATTAGCTGCTCCCGATTCATTTCTTCGGGGCTGCTGTTCAGCTCTTCTCAGGTCCTAAAACATTCAGGGGATGTTTGTCCTGAAGGACTTTTCAGAGATTTATGATACTACCAACTAATGTCCTCCTTCCTCCATCCCAAATGTAGGAGGAGTAAGTGAATATTTTCTCTGCAGAGGCACTTTCGGATGGGTAATTGCTTTCATGCCAGGCGTTTCTGTGAAATTGGATAATAAACAGGGTCTTAAATTCTTTGTTTCCCTTGAGTTGCATGAGCTTAAGAGAATTTCTATGGAGAATTTTATTTCTTAGGCTGCAACTTTAATAACTTCATTTAGACTCTTGCTCGCTTCCCTTCCTGGTCCCCAGCTGTGTACATTTGGGTGTGGAATGTACTTTTCTCTGGCTATGACTAGGAAGAAGTTTCTCAAAGTATTCATTTTCTTCTGAAATATGAAATTCAATCAAGTCTCTCCTGTGAAAATAATGGGCATTTATTGCTGGGCTCCAGCCTCTGCAGACTTTCCAGCAAAGGGTTGGATGGTAACTTTTTAAGACCTTTCAAACTACGTGGCATCTGTGTAGTACAAAAATAGTCACAGACAGCACGGAGTAAGGATAGCTATGTTCCAATATAACTTTGTTTATATGCATTGATTCTTGAATTTTTCTATTCAAGAATTATATTACTGCTTTGCTTTTCTTCTCTCCAACTGCTTAAAAATGTGACCACTATTCTTTTCTTTATGGTTCTTATGAAAAATCAGATAACAGGCCAGATTCAATCCACACGTCAGAATTTGTTGACTCATGTCCTAATTCAGTGAATCAAGAAATATTTTGGGCAAACTATTTGGTATGGCGAGAAAACAGTTACACTCCCACACTTGTTTGGCTTTTAGAAGAGAAATTGTACAAACCGATGGTGTGAATGCTCCACAGTACAGGTAAGGGGAGGTTTTTATTGTAGATTTGAGAGACCAGTCAGAGGAAACTGGAGTCCAGAGCAGAGAGAGAAAGAAGTAGAATGAACACGGGCAGCAGATTGGACCTGGGCCCCGGAGAAGCTGGAGCAGAGCAGAGTGGAGAGATAGAGAGGGTTTGGGAGAGACAGAGGCAGGGAGATAGATCAGAGAGACAAGAGACAGACAGAGGAGAGAGAGACACGGAGAGCATATCAAAAAATAGCAGGTTATAAGGAAAACGAGTAGCTGGAATGGAAGCCAGTGAGCTGGAGGGAGTTTAGGGTAGGGGAGGAGGTGAGAAGGGCTAGGATGCTACCCTGGGACTTCAAAAGGTACTTGTGATACTGAGGGACCCTGGAGGCCAGCATGGGCTTTGGTACCTGTGTAGGTGCCACAGATTTGTCCCTTCTCCCCGAGGTTGGAGAGATGACTCCTTTGGTAGAGGGGGACCAGTTTCACAAGTTCCTGAGAAATGGTGGCTTTTGTCTAACTGTCAGAAACCCTCTATCGGTCCAGGGTGAGCCACTTCTGGATATTTGGACTTTTTGCTTTTTTTGGAGCTTTAGGAACTGGAATTTTCTTTGAATCTTATGGAAATCACTTGGGAAAAACTGAAAATGAGATATTCAAGTGTATGCGCAAAGATCTCCTGTATTTATCGATGTCTCAGGCAATCCTTCCGAGGAGTTGAAGCATAAGCAGTGTTCCACAGTCTTCTCTGGTGTCACCAGCAACTCGGAGGTAGGTAGCTTGAAGTATTGGAGGCTCCAGGCAGCAGAAACGGTAGCTATTTCTTAGTCTGTGAAATCCACGGATTTTACAGTTCATTCCTATAAAACAGTGCAAGCTACCTGAAAGCAGAACATCATATTTGGTCTGTATTCCCCTACACAGATCAACCCAATGGAGTAAGTAAGGCTCATGAGTGAACAATTTCCTTTGGACTGCACCTTTCAGTATGGTAGCCATCAGTCTGCGCCTACTTACATTTAGATTTAAGTTAATTATACGCAATCTAAAAACCCCCTTTTCCTTTCTTCTGCTTTAGCCACACTCAAGTTCTCGATGGACAGCACAGAGGCAGGTTTCCATGAACTCAATATTTCCTTGGATGGAACCGAATTCATCTGGACGATGTGACATCCACAATCTCACCATCCCTCAAAATCAGAAGCTTGATGCATGAGAAAGAAGGTGCTGGGATTGCATTGGGGCCAGTAACATCGTAGGACAGTCACTGGTCATAAAAACCACTGTGTGATGAAGTGCTCTCCACAAAGTCCATCCTAAAAGGGGCGTGGGAGAGTGGGCAACCTGCAACAGCCACAACGCCCATCTATGTGAAAAGAAGTAGGAGAAACAGAAAGACCCCTTGAAAACCACAGGTGAGGAAACTCCCATCTACCCAGAAGACTGCAGCTTGGAAACAGATTGTGTAGATTTGTGAACAGTAGACAACGCTGGGAGAGCAGGAGGGGCAGAGACTGTCAGCAGGTCCAGGAAAGGGATGGAGCAATCCCTGTGAGGGAGAGACAACAGCCAGGCAGTCTTTCCAGAAACTCAGAACAGCGGCTGGGAGCGAGATGCACTTTGCACAGACAGAGTGTGCATGGGGGGGGGGGCAGGGAAGGCAGATTTTTCTGTCCCTCCCACCAGTTCCCCAGGTCATGACATGGAGACCTCTTATGAATTATAAAACTTTGGCCAATAGCTTAGGCTTGTTTTTAGCTGGCTCTTACAATTTCAATTAACCCATTTGTGTTAATCGATGTTTTATCTCATGGCTTTATTACCTTTATTACCATGCTGCTTCCTCTCTATCTGGCTGGTGACTCCCCCCTTCTTCTTCCCAGAGTTCTCTCTGCCGGCTCTCCTGCCTATCCCTCCTGCCTAGCTAATGGCCATTTAGGCTTTTAATAAACCAATCAAAAGTCACCTCCGAGTTAAGGAACCATATAAAATTAGTCCATAGAAAAGTGAGCGAGGATTCCAGGTGAAGTTCATTCAGAATTAGTAGGGGAAAATATTGATGAGAAAAAAGAATTTCCATAGAGACAATAACAGCATATCAGAAGGAAGCTCAGAAAACTGTTATTCACTATTTCAAGATGAGACAAAAGCTATTTGGGAAATGATCCAAAACATAAAAGTACACATCAGTTAGAATTAGAAAAACACCAGACTTAGTAAAAAATAAACTATTTTAAAATGGAGGTGGAGCTATCAGAAATACAATCCTAGGTGTTTTTAAAAGGAAAAAAAGAAATTAAGAAAAGAAAGAAAGGAGTAGAAAACAATGATTTGCCCACTTTTGTCCTTAAAACATAGTTTTCTCCAAAAGAAATTAGAACTGATCCCAGCTCAGGAGCAGAAAGGAGAACAATAAGTCTGGAGTCCCATGTCACCCCAGAGGGCACCAAGATGATCAGGGAGCTCTGGGCTGCGTCGGGCAGAGTCATCAGCCACCAGCCTACCTCCCTAGCCTCTCCCTTCAAAGAGAGAGAGCGCTTTTTGCTTCATAAGGATAATAGTTAAGGTAATAGTTTTAAAAATGGTCAATTTGTTAAGCTTTGGCTATCTTGTAAACTGATGATAGAGAGAACTGTATCATTGAGTAAATAAAACAGGAGGCATCTCTCTATAAAACATTTGAGGAGAGAGAGAGAGAGAAAGAGAGAGAGAGAGAGAGAGAGAGAGAGAGAGAGAGAGAGAAAGAATTACTGATTACTGAATCACCATTCTGAAGTTTCAGCTCATCCAGGCATCATGGATCAACAGCAGCTGAAACACAAAAAGAGACAATCAGGCTTAGCAGGCCTTCTGATAAAAGAAAACATGCTCTCTAGTCTGGCCCATTGGCTCAAATGTGACAGTGGCCAAGACTAGATCCAGCTGCATTTTACAGGAAACATGAGAGAGAGAAAGAGGGAGATGGGGGGGGGGGGGAAGGAGGAGTAGTAATAGGAGGAGTTCTGGGTGTTAAAAGAAGCTTTTAAAATGTATCAAGTATTTTAAACTTGGCAAGATGAAGCTGGTATTTATAGGGACCCAGGGACCATAAAACTCAGGAAGGAAGCAGCCCTAATGAGGAAGGGGCCAGACTCTCTGTTTCCAAGAGCCTGGCTTCTGTTCTGATGACAGGGATTAAACGAGGTGACATGCCTGGCTGAACTTGTAGCCCTGAGTAATATGGTTGCTTTGCTTCTGTAAATTTGCCTTTTTCCTGCCTAGGCTGACCTTCCCTCAGTACTTAAGAAAGAGATTCTTACAAAGTAACTATTTTAACCCCAGGCATCTGTAAATGGTTGCAGGTCGGTCTTGGTTCTAATCCCTCACCCTCCAATAACAGAAAAGATCAAAATGGTGCTCTCCAGTCTGTAAACGCAGTCTGTAACTGCAGACTTGGGCTCAGTACCTCTCCAAAGCAGTAGGTGCTGGATCGGCTTGATGGGCCTGCCAGCGTAACAAAGGTGGGTTCTCCGACTCTCCACACACATGTTTGGCTTCTGGAAGGTGTGATCTCTGCAGCAATTATAGGATTCTTGTAGCAATTCGTTGAGCTGTACATTGTTTTGTATGCTTAATGCTTTAGAAAACTGTTGGCAGAGTGTAGTCCCAAGAGGCAAGATTAGCTGATGTCAGCCAGAACTTCCTGCTTGCCTATTTTCACTTAGACCACAGCTTGAGGGAAAACCCCAGGGTTACTGTGTCCCCAAGATTCACAGGAGAGTCTAACACACAACCATGGTTATGGAGTTGTTCTCCAGGGTCAGGCCACCAGCTTCAGGATTACCTGAGATAATGACACAAGACGCCTTGCACTTGAGAATATACTTAAAGTGCAAAATCCCAAACCTGCCCCCTTCCCCAGCTGACTTGGAAACTCAACAGTCATCAGCATTTTAATAAGCTTCACCTGTGGCCGAAGACTACTGGCCTGTGTCTAATAGAGGCTTCTTTCTCTTGTCCCAGGCCCCAGCCCTGACCAGGGGTCTCAGAATGAAGGCCTCAGAAGAGTTAGGAGGGGCTGGCCGTCATCTTAGATTGCATTCAGCTGCATAGAGGAGCCCTGACCAAACTTCCTGGGATGGAAAGTACCACTGAGATGTGAAAATGCACTTGTGCTCTTTTGCATACCATGGCGCTGTGTTTGGGTCCCTCCATAGATGCTGCGTGGAGATGATGATGATGATGATGATGATGATGATGATGATGATGATGATTACTTCAGAGTAGTCCCGGCTTCGACTTGAAGCCAGTTCCATTACGAACCTTAATGAATCTTAATGGCCACATCGCGGAGATGTGCGTGTAGATTTAATGTGTGAAAATCAGCTGTTCCGAACACTCAGTTACAGCAACAAGAGAAAACATGAATTTGTGCTCATTTGAGTTCTGGGAGCACAGTCAAGATGAAAATGGTGGAGGTACACCCCTTCAAGTTTAGTGGCTCAGCCAAGAAAGCCATTATTTTGTTTGCAAATGCTGAGATGGGTTTTCTAGGCAGCATGTTAAGTGGAAAAGTCAGGAAATGGCTTTCCTGTTGGAAGACTCAGCTCTAAAACGGGGAAGTTTTATTCCATTTGGCTATTTGCAGGGTAGGAGTGGAGCACGCATATTAAATGTGATGTCAATAGAAGAATATAATTGTTCCCTCTGGGTTGGCCTTGGCCGTCTGTAGCAATTCAGTATCACGGATTGGATACAGTCTGCTGACCGCACACCAGGATGGCACATACTTTGCACTGCTTCTCCAGCCTGCAGGGAGGTTTGCTTTCCTCCACCACATAGCAGGAACTCTCCTGGGTTGCAGTTCTGCCCCAACCCGAGGAAGATTCAGGGCAAACCTATGCCGAAGGTTTTATACTCCACTGGGTGCCTGTGACTTCGTGGCTCTTAAAGGTCCTGGGATATCCATTCTGGTCAGGATCACTTGTCAGGAGGAAAACTACCTTCTTGAAAATCTCCTACACTAGTATTTTTTTTTTTTAGGTATTTGCTTCAGAGACCCCAGAGTGAGGAGACCTGTGATAAAAGTAGAATTCACAGATGGCTACAAAGGCAGATGAGATGGTCCCCAAATGCTGGCACTGGGCAGTCAAAGGTAGACAGATGCCAGACAAGGACAACAGAGAAAGCAATGACATGTACATGCTCAGAAGAAACATGCAAGTCCCCTGCAGTGGAACCAAGGATTCCTCAGGGAACTTGGCTTTGATCTTGGGCTGGAGAAGGTGAAAGAGTGTTCCCTGGAGGTGAAATGACACGTGTGCATGCTGTGATGGAATGGCACATGTGTGCATGCTATGATGGAATGGCACGTGTGTGCATACTATGATGAAATGGCACGTGTGTGTGTGCTGTGATGCAATGGAACATGTGTGAATGCCATGATGGGATGGCATATGTGTGCGTGCTTATGATGGCATGGCACGTGTGTGTGTGCTGTTTTGGGATAGCACATGTGTGCATGCTATGGTGGAATGGCACGTGTGTGCATGCTATGGTGGCATGGCACATGTGTGCATGCTGTGTGATGGGATGGCACATGTGTGTGTGCTGTGATGGAATGGCACATGTGTGTGTGCTGTGATGGCATGGCACATGTGTGTGTGCTGTGATGGAATGGCACATGTGTGCATGCTGTGTGATGGGAGGGCACATGTGTGTGTGCTTATAATGGAATGGCACGTGTGTGCATGCTGTGATGAATGGCATGTGTGTGTGCATGCTGTGATGGAATGGCACATGTGTGTGTGCTTATAATGGAATGGCACATATGTGTGTGCTATGATGGGATGGCACATGTGTACGTGCTGTGATGGAAGCAATTACAGCTGGGACAATGCAGTCGAATGTGAGCAGAAGGCTTAGGTAAAGCGAAGGAGGGACCTGATGACGGAGAGATGGATGGGAACTATTGCCACCATGACAAGATCTGTCTTCAGTCTCAACTTACGTACACATTGCTGCTACCTGGCCAGCTTTAAAATGTGAAGTCTCAGTTCTCAGCTGACTATAACTGCTCTGGGCTGTAGTCTGGTTGTTCAGATTTTAAAAAGTCAATGATGGGGTGACTCTCCTGTGGGAAAATCTGAGAGCCCAGGATGATACTGTTTTGAGGCATGACTGTTGCCTGTTTTCTATGTCTGGTAACCTGTCTGGCTGTTGTACCGAGACTAGACATGTAGAGCAGAGGGGATGGGTCCAGTAGCAAAGCTAGGAAAGGGTTCGGTAGCACAGGGAGGGATCCAGGAACACAGAGAGGCTGTACTCAGTTTGGTTTGGTTTGGTTTGGTTTTTTGAGACAGGGTTTCTCTGTAGCTTTGGAGCCTGTTCTGGAACTCACTCTGTAGACCAGACTGACCTGGACCTCACAGAGATCCGCCTCCTGAGTGCGCCACCACCACCCGGCTGAGGCAGTACTCTTGTCAGTAGACTCCTTATTCAGGCCCTGCTGGGGCGTCTCATTCTCCACCCTGGGATGTGTAGTTAGTCTAGAACTTTTATGATCTTAAGAGAAAACCCCCCATCTGCTTTTCTTCCTTTTCTTGTTGTTGTTGTTTTTTTTTCCCAAACATTAAAATCCAAGTTCCTTTCTCAAAACTGAAATTGGTCTAATTTCTCTTTGGGACTGTGCAGAACCAACCTCCTTTCTCTCCCTCCTGCCAGTTTGGCAGAAGTGCAGTAGGAGAATTACGGGGCTTGCAGTTAATGTTCTGTTCTTAACTGCAGATGCTTGGATTCGTAAGCTATTTCTCATATATTCATACATCTCAGGGCTGAATATACCCTAATTTGTCACCAACTTGTCCTCTTAAAACCTACCACTTTCTTGCTCACAAAAGTCTCTTTTTTCTATTTTATTTTAGTAAGCCCTTTCAGTTGCTAAGTCAAAATGCTAATAGAAAACACCCGTGCCAAGTGCAAGGCTTTGGTTTTAAAATATGACCCGTGTGTTTTCTCTAACAAATGATATTTAAATAATATATATAAAAGGCTACTTAAAGTTTCCTGTTAGCCTTGAAAAGAAGTGAAGTCAGCACTTGAGAGCTGAACTTGCCTGTTTCCTCTCAAGGCTTAATGAATGGTACTTCTTTCTTAGCAAGAAAGTAGGAAGCCTTGGGAGATTACCACCCCCTCCCCACACCCTTTTTTCCTCAAAATCTTTTTTTTTTCTTTTTTTTTATTTTATTGAGAATAAGAAAAAAAAAGTTTCCGCCTCCTCCCAGCCTCCCATTTCCCTCCCCCCCCCCCCCTCTTCCCCC